>NC_138182.1:21863993-22385568 GCF_964194105.1 Spermophilus citellus
AATGCACTTGTGACTGGGGAGACACAGAGATTTCATGAAAGGAATACAAGAGAAAAAATAAAATCCACTCCATCTAAGAGGGAGTTTTTGAAAATTGGAAAGCAGTACAGTTTTGAATTTCTAATATTTCTACTCAAGAATATTAAAAGAATGAAAAGACAAATCAAAGAAAACTTAGTGCTCAACAAAGGACGGAAACATTTAATGTGCTAAAAATTTCAGTTACTGAAAAAGAAAAATTGGATAGCTAAATTGGAGACTTGCACAGGCAGAGCAAATAGAAAAGACATGCAAATAACGAATGGACATAAAAAGAGAGGCTTACACTTGATTATCAAGAAAATGCAAAATAAGCCACAATGAAATCATATTATCATTTCATTTTTACTATTATAACCAATATTTCTGTAATGCTTTTTAATGCCAGGCCTAGTGATAACAGTTTTGCATATATTTGCATCATAATCTTTACAACTACATTACTTGAATCTTTACAGGAGCAAATACCAAGAAGCCAAGTAATTTATGAATATTTTTAGAATTTAAGTAGTACAGTCAAAATTGGCTTATTTTTTAAATTTTTACTAATAATTTTCATATTGAAAATATAATCTCTCATTTTTCTCTTTGCATTTCTTCAGACAGAGTTACATCAGAAAGAGTGAGAAAAGTTTTTGTATACCATGAAAGTTTTACAGCTGGAGTTATCATTGATTATATAAAAGACTCATGTATGCTCAATGTATACAGTTGATGAGTTTGCACATACGCATACATCCATGATACTATGACCAGAGTCAAGACAGTAAACATATCACTTACAAAGATTTTCTTATGTCACTTTTGTTGGTTTTTATTTTTTGGTAAGAAACCTAAACACAAGATCTATCCTCTTAAAATTTTAAGTACAGAACATTATATTCTGTACAGTAGATATCTAGAAGTTATTTATCTTGTATAGTTATACTTTATGTTTCTACTGAACAATAATCCTATTTGTGCCCATTCCCATTATATATTCTATTTCTACAATTTTGTCCATTTTATATGCTTCAGGAAAATGAAATTGTTGAGTATATGTTCTGTTCTTCGGTGACTGACTTATTTCATTGAGTATAATGTCATTCAGGTCCATCTCTCTTGTCATAACTGGCAGAATTTCCTTCTTTTTAAAAAAATTTTTAAATTGATTTTTTAAAAATAAATGAGAGTGGAATGCATTACAATTCTTATTACATATAGAGCACAGTTTTTCATATCTCTGGTTGTATATAAAGTATGTTCACATCAATTTGTGTCTTCATACATGTACTTTGGTAATAATGTCCATCACATTCCACCATCCTTGCTAATCCCCTGTCTCCTCCCTTTCCCTCCCACCCCTCTGTCCTATCTAGAGTTTGTCTATTCTTCCCATGCTTCCCCTCCCTACTCCATTATGAATCAGTCTCTTTATATAGGAGAAAACATTCTACATTTGTTTTTTTGAGGGGATTGGCTAACTTCACTTAGTATTATCTTCTCCAATGCTATCTATTTACATAAAGTTGATTCCCAAGGTTTTTTTTTTTTTAGGATTTTATTCTCTTTTTTTGCTGAGTAAAATTCCATTGTGTATATATCCCACATTTTTAAAAACCCATTCATCTTCTGAAGGGCATCTAGATTGTTTCCACAGTTTAGCTATTGTAAATTGTGCTGCTATAAACCTTGATGTGGCTGTGTCCCTGTAGTATGCTGTTTTTAAGTCCTTTGAGTATAGACCGAGGATAGGGATAGCTGGGACAAATGGTGTTTCCATTCCCAGTTTTCCAAGAAATCTCCATACTGCTTTCCATATTGGCTGCACCAATTTGCAGTCCCACCAGCAATGTATGAGTGTGCCTTTTCCCCCACATCCTCGCCAACACTTACTGTGTTTGTCTTCATAATAGCTGCCATTCTGCCTGGAGTAAGATGAGGTCTTAGAGTGGTTTTGATTTGCAATTCTCTAATTGCTAGAGATGATGACTTTTCTCCATATAGTTGTTGATTGATTGTATATCCTGTTCTGAAAAGTGTCTGTTTAGGTCCTTGGCCCATTTATTGATTTTTTTTTGGGGGGGGAGTGCTTAGCTTTTTGAGTTCTTTATGTACCCTAGAGATTAGTGCTCTATCTGATGTGTGAAGGGTAAAAATTTGCTCCCAGGATGTAGGCTCTCTATTCACCTCACAGGTTGTTTCTTTTGCTAAGAAACTTTTTAGTTTGAATACATTCCATTTATTGATCCTTAGTCTTAATTCTTGTGCTGTAGGAATCTTATTAAGGAAGTTGGGGCCTAAACCCACATGATGAAGATTAGGGCCTACTTTTTCTTCTATTAGGCACAGAGTCTCTTGTTTAATTCTTAGGTTCTTGATCCACTTTGAGTTGAGTTTTGTGCATGGTGAGAGATAGGGATTTAATTTAATTTTGTTGCATAGGGATTTCCAGTTTTCCCAGCACCATTGGTTGAAGAGGCTATCTTCTCCAATGCATGTTTTTGGCAACTTTGTCTAGTATAAGACAATTGTAATTTTGTGGGTTAGTCTCTGTGTCCTCTATTCTGTACCCTTGGTCTACCAGTCTATTTTGGTGCCAATACCATGCTGTATTTGTTACTATTGCTCTGCAATATAGTCTAAGTTTTGGTATAGTGATGCCACCTGCTTCACTCTTCCTGATAAGGATGGCTTTAGCTATTCTGGGTCTCTTATTTTTCCAGATGAATTTCATGATTGTTTTTTCTATTTCTATGAGGAATGCCATTGGGATTTTGATCAGAATTGCATTAAATCTGTATCATTAATCAATTAAGCAAAATAACCTGACCACCATTCTGTATTTGATTATATGATCATTTTGATAATATGAATTCTGCCTATCCAAGGGCAAGGTAGATCTTTCCATCTTCTAAAGTCTTCTTTGATTTCTTTCTTTACGGTTTTATAGTTTTCATTGTATAGAACTTTCACCTCTTTCGTTGATTCCCACGTTTTCTTTTTTTTGAGGATATTATAAATGAGGTAGTTTTCCTCTCAGAGGATTTGTCACTGATATACAGAAATGCCTTTGAATTATGGGTGTTGGTTTTATATCCTGCTACTTTGCTGAATTTATTTACTATTTCTAGAAGTTTCAGAATTTCCTTCTTTTATAAGATTGAATGGTTTTCCATTATATGTATGTTCCACATTTTGTTCATTCTTTCATTCATGGTTGGAAATATGGATTGTTTCCCCATCTTGACTATGGTGAATAATGCAACTGTAAGTATCTTCTTTGGATCTTGATCTGAATTCCTTTATACATTTACACACAAGAGTAGGATTACTAGATCATAATATAGTTCTGTTTTTAATTTTTGGAAGAACCTCCATATTTTTTTTTCCAGAGCAAATGCACCATTTTATGTTCCCTTAAACAGTGTGAAGAGTTCAAATTTTTGTACATCCTTCTCAACCCTTGTTACTTCTTCTTTCAGTTTGGGTATTGTTAACAGGCACCTTAACATAAATGAAGTAATATCTCATTGAAGTTTTTATTTGTGTTTCGCTGATGTTCATCATATCTTTTTTAAATTCATATATTATTATATAGGATAGTGGAATTCAATGTGTCATACTCATACCTGCACATAACATAATTCAGTCAATTTCATTACCCACTGTCTTTCCTTTTCCTCCATTCTTCCCTCCATCTTATCTCTTTTTTGTACTGTACTGACCACCATTCTTTTCTAATGGGATCCATTTTTTTCTTTTCTTTTTTTTTTTTTTGGTCTCTGTAACTTCCAAACATGAGAGAATATATGATTGTTTACTTTAAAATTCTGGCTTATTTTGCTTAATATGATATTTTTAGTTCCATGCATTTCCTGCAAATGACAATTTCATTCTTTATGGCTGAGTAAAACCCCATTGATTACATATACCACATTTTCTTTATCAATTCATCTGTTCAGGAATATTGAGGCTGCTCTGTCACTTGGTTATTTTGAATTGTGCTGTGACAAACTTGGATATGCAAGTATCACTCCACATCCTGAGGAATCCTAGAATTCCTGCTAGTTTTAATTATTTTGTATAAATATCTAAGAGTTGTAGACCTGGAACATACAGTTATTCTATTCTGAGTTTTTTGAGGAACCTCCAAACTGATTTCCATATTGAATGTACTAATTTTCAATCCCACTAACAGTACATAAACTTTTCCTTTTCTCCCTGTGTCCAGCATTTGTTATTACTTGTATTCTTGATGATTGCCATTTTAACGGAATAAATTTCAGCGGAGTTTTTATTTGTATTTCCCTGAATGCTAAAGATGTTGAACTTTTGTTTCATCACATATTTGTTTACATTTGTATTTCTTCTTTTGAGAAATATCTGTTCCATTTATTTACCCATTTATTGATTGATTCATTTACTTATTTGTTGTTGTTTCTGAGTTCTTTGTATATGTCCTCATGTGTAAGTGCTCTGGCTAAAATTTCAAGTACAATATTAAATATGAATGATGGGTTGGGCATCCTTTGTTTCTTTCTGATTTTAGAGGAAATTCATTTCAGCCTTTGCTTATTCAGTATGATGTTTGCTTTAGTTTGTTCAAACACACCCTATATGGTGATGAAATGAGTTCCTTCTATCCCTAGTTTCTTCATGGATTTTATCATGTTAGTTGAATATTGTCCAGGGCTTTTTATACATCTATTGAGTTGTTTATGTGATTTTTGTCTTAATTTATGTAGTGAATTACATTTATTAATTTACGTAGGTTGAGCCATCATTGAACTCCTGAAATACAGCCAACTTGTGAGGCTGGGGCTGGGGCTTAGCGGTAGAGCACGAGTGAGGTACTGGGTTCAAGCCTCAGCACCACATAAAAATAAGTAAATAAAGGTATTGTGTCCATCTACAACTAAAAAATTTCTTTTTAAAAAGCCCACTTGATCATAGTACACAGTCTTCTTAATGTGGTTTTGCATACAATTTCCTAATATATTATTAAGAATTTTTTGCCTCTAGGTTCATCATGGATATTGGTTTGCAGTCTTCTTTCATGGATATGTTCTTTTCTTGTTTTTGAATCAGGTTGATGGTTTCACAGAATGAATTTGTAAGCATTTCCTCCTTTTTATTTTAAGGAATAATTTGAGGAGCTTTTGCATTGGTTATTCTTTAAATGTCTTGTAGAATTTAGTTGCTTAACCATCCAGGACTAGGATTTTCTTTATTTGAATTTTTTTTCATAACTGTTTCAATTCACTGCAATTATTGTTGTGTTTAGGTTTTCTATGTCCTCTTGGTTAGATTTTGGCAGGTTGTATACATCTAGAAATTATTCCATTTATTTTGTTTTCCAATTTATTGTAACATGTTTTTAAATTAGTTCTTAATGATTCTCTAGATTTCATTAATGTCTAAAAATAAAAATGCTTCCTTTTTATCTCTAATTTTATTTATTTAGTTCTTCTTCTTTTCTCTGGTTATATATTCTTGCCACTATACAATGAACATCAAGATACTATGAATTGGATCTTCATTATCAACATATAATTACTTTTTTATCTACATTATCACTCACAATGTGCAAATATAAAAAATACATCCCATCTGTTTCCTTGCCTCTCATTCACTGTCAAAGAAGAGGTGTTGACACCACAATCAATTTCAAAATTAATGTGTATACAACAATTATGTTTTTTTTCCTGTCTTCCTAGTATTCAGTTTTATTGAATTTTGTGTCATATTCATTTTCTGCTGTGTTTATAGAATTTCATCACTTATTAATAAATTCTTATTTCATGAGCATTTATTAAAATATTCTGATTTTTATAAATTAAATTAAAAAAATATTTCTCTTCTTTATTTTAAAAACAAATGAGTCAATTTAAACTTATTAAATAATATCTTCCTACTTAAGGACACACTATCAACAATTTTCCATTGATTCATATTTAGAATTTCAAGTATATATGAATTAAAAAATACTATATTACCAAAATGATAACAATTATTTTGCATTTATCTCACAATTTTTTTTTAATCATTTAATCATTTTATGTCTAAATATAAATTATCAAAATTTAATTATGAAATAATATTTATACTAGGAGTATTTTATTCATATAAACACATCAAAATAGCATATGGTAATTCTACCATTAATGGGCATACTGATATTATATGCTACTCCAGTAATATTTTTTCTCACCATTATAAAATAAGTTTTCTGCCAATTTTTTCAAGCTTGTATTTTTATGATATATTTTCTATTTTTTCATTCAAATATTAGAAATATACACACATGCACACACATAAATATAAATCAAAATTAAAGTCAATTTTCCCTAAACTCATAATTCGCATTTCTAAACACTAAATCATCCTGTTGGTTCAGAACTAGTAGCATTTTTACCATTGCATTTTAGGGCAAGTTCAACTACAGCTGAGTGCTCCTATGTGCAAATCAATTCCTAAAATTGCTAGACATTTCACATCTAAAAATGGATGATGGCTTTACAGTATGATTGTAAGACACCTTTAACCATTCCAAATTATTTAAATATTTATTTTCATAAAGTTAAGCAGCAAAAATTGTTGTCTATGCTGATTCAACTAATGTTATTAATTAAATAAAAGTAGAAATGACATCAAATAAGGTACAGTTTTCACTTTCTTTTAAACTGATGCGTGAAAATTTAAATACATAAATGAAGAAGATAAAAGTTATGTTTTAGATTCTTGAAATAAGACTTCTGACATTCTCCAGGGCTGCTGCTGATACTACTAGCTCTTTTTATAAACTCACTTCAAATTGTTGGGCATTCCATCTCAATCACTAAAATAAATGAAATACTGTCTGACACTAATTATCAGTAATGATTAACATTAGTTCTGATTTACTATCTAATGAGTCTGTACTTTTTCCTTAATATCCAAGAAAAGTTTCCCATTTTCTAAAACAATTTTACTCTTTCCCTTCTCATTTTCCTTTGCCTACTGTCATTGCTATAGCTTCACAGTGCTTGCAGTTTTTTTCTGTTCTTAGTGTCTCACATTTTACAACTTCTTCCTTTTTGTGTTCTACATCAGAAGCTAGTTTTTTTTTTTTTTTTTTTTTTTTTTTTTTTTTTTTTTTTTTAGCAATTAGCACCACTTCCCAAATCTTTAACTCCTGGCTTCATAAGGCAAAACTCATTCATCTAGTGCTTATTACTAAAGTGATTGAAATTCCTGCCCAAGTTGTCATTGCTAAATTAAAAAACAAAGACCAGACTAGTAATTGACCATTTTCTTCATGCTCATGTGTTTGAGCTTAAGTAAACTTTCTGAGTTACTTTCAGGAATCTGAAGAGTGTCATCATTGTTTAATTGCCCCAGTTATTGTTGACACTTTCCTGAATTCTACAATTTTTAAGTGTATGTTTGATCCCTCCAAATCACTCAAGGTATTCAAGAAATAAATCACAGAATGACCTGCAGATTGGCCATTCATTGACATCATTCCGACTCTATACAGAGTACAGTGAAGAGTCTGTTCACCCATTAATATCTCACTTATTAAGTGTGGTATTTATTCTTTGGAGAATGTGAAAATATTTTTTATATAAGTAAGACCTAAACTTATACTTTTCACTAGGATAAAAATTCCTAAAACCTGAGATATCAGATGCTGCAGTTTGTTCACTCATACTGTTAAGACCTCAAGACAAGGAAACTAAACCTTGCAACAAATATTATAAAATCTCGTATTCGGCAAGATTGGCAAAGCAAGAAAATGTAGTAATGACAAAAAAAAACATGTAGGACAAGTAAATGATAATATAATAAAAAATAGCTTCCACAGTGACTATTAAGCCATGGAAGTGAAGTGGCAGTAGAGAACATAAATACATACAATAAAAAAAAAAAACAGCAAAATTAGAGAGACCAGAGACCTTATGAGACCAAGAATTTTTGAAATCTCAAGGATGTGCCAAACTTTATGAGGTTGAAAGAGTATTTAAAATTTTAAAGATTAGAATTATTGTGCAAATCCTAACTCATGGCTATAGGTAAGGAAGAGGGGAGGTGACACACATGGGCACCTTCAATAAATGAAGCCTTGGAAGGCTGAGTACTTCAGCTAAAATAGTTTGCATAGGTTACCACATTGTTTCAGTCTAATGTTCCTGAAACTGTGTAGTGAAGAACACATACTTGAGTAAAAATCTAAATCAAGTCAAGAAGAAAGATCAGAGGTTCAAACAATCATTAATGTAATAATTTATTTGTGAGAATATAAGAATGTAAGAACTCATTTGCCTACTTCTACACTTTTAATATTGCTTTTCTTTCACATTTCAAGTTGAATTTCATTCAAAAATTAAACATTGCTACTGATAAAAACACCTTAAAAATATAAATTATAGAAAAAATATGTGGATGTTAAAGAATGTTAGTTAATTAGTCCTTCATAAGAAGGAGTTTGTATTATGTCTGTTTCTATCAGCCTATTGAATAATTTTACAGCAATAATAAAAATAATCTATTTCTACAGTTTTGACAATAATTACGTATAAACATCTCAGATGAATTAGAAGACAAAGAAAAGCTAAAGGACTCAGCATTTGACAGTAATAGAACATAAGGCATAAAACTTAAAGGTCTCAAAGGTAAAACAGTGTTACTGACATAGAAATTGAGGATACAGGTAAAGGATGATACACTGAGTCTCCAAAGATAAATGCCAAGGAACAGTAAGAATGCAAAAAGTGCCCAGTGAACCTTTAATGTACCAAACAAACATCCTGAAACAACCCAGTTCCCACAGTTGGCTCCTTACCTCAGCCATAAACTTGCCTGCAAAAAGTAACATTAGGACAAAATAAAAGTACTAAAACTCACACATAAAATTGTGTAACTCCACCCTGACTCTTCCTCTAGTTCAGCCCTATCTACTGGCTTCTGTAAATGTTACCTCCCAGATAAAAGATAAGTGTCTCTCCCTTTGAAGATGGCCTGAATCTACCATGAATGCATGTTCCTTGCTTTACCACAGAAATGTGGTAATTAGCTCACATTCTCCCTGAATATGTGCTTTCTCTTTCCTAAGTAAATTTGTCTTTGTCTCTGGTAGAGTCATAAATTATTTTCCATATTATATACCAGGGTCTCTGTTTGTCCTGAGAAAAGGTCTCTGTCCCTGGGAACTCCTTTGGTGACATTCCCAAGCATTGAACTACATCAGTCAGGGTGAAGTGCCCTGGGAAGTGGGAAATACATAAAATGTGACCCATGTATGTGTGTACACACACACACACACACACACACACACAATATATATATATATATATATATATATATATATATATATATATATATATATAATCTCCCCAATGTTATTTTCCAAACTGCCTCAAAGTGAATTATATCAAGTTCTAATCAGCAAAAATATCTTTAAGAATGAAGTGAGGGCTGGGGATGTGGCTCAAGCGGTAGCGCGCTCGCCTGGCATGCGTGCGGCCCGGGTTCGATCCTCAGCACCACATACCAACAAAGATGTTGTGTCCGCCGAGAACTAAAAAATAAATATTAAAAATTCTCTCTCTCTCTCTCTCTCTCTCTCTCTCTCTCTCTCTCTCTCTCTCTCTCCTCTCTCAATCTCTCTTTTAAAAAAAAATAGAATGAAGTGAAATAAAAATATTTCCAACTCCACAAAGAAAAAGCTAAAAGAATTTGAAGCTGTAGACCATTCTTAAAATTAAAAGAAGATGAAGTGAATCAACAGCAAGAAAGTATTACAAACATCATAAACAGTAAATATGTAGATAAATAGAAATTTGTATTTATAGCATGAAATCATGAAATAAGAGTAATGTCAATCATTGTGGTATTTATAAGTTATTTAAAATAAAATATGGCATAAAAATAGAAAAATAAAACAAAGAGGTTGGATAAAGCTAAATGTTGGGGAGATTATTGGCTTTAAGGACAATGATAGAAATGCATCTTTAAAGGAGAATGCAAATGCAATATAACAATGGTACACATTAAAATTGGTGGGAAATTACTATGAAAGAAAAATTTAAAAATAGCATCTCAAAGCCTAATAGAGAATAAAATTTTGAATAACGTAAGGTAAAATCTTATAGAAACAAAAAGCTAAGGGAAATCACCAATGAAATTGCCCTTCACAATAATTTTTAATCAAGAAAAGTAATAACAAGTGTTGGAAATCCATGTTTGCATGAAGAAAGGAAGAGCATCAAAGAATAATGATAAAATAAAATGTGGTAATTTTTTAATTTCTTAATTCACTTATGAAGTCTTGTTAATAATAATCATAATAATGGTGATGATTATAAGTTGTAGATAAGTGAAATGATTGACACTGAAAAAAGAAGATGAGGAAACAACTGGAAAAACTCTGCCGTAAGATATGTTTATTACGTATGAAATTGTATGTGCCATAGACTTGGAATAGTGTATGTTGAAAACTACAGGGCAATGATTGACAATTTTTCAAAAGAAATACAACTGATATTTTAGAAATAGAAATACATTGGAATAATAGAGAGCAAATTTAAAACCAGAAAAGTGAGAGGATATAGGAAACAAAAAGCGCAGTGAACAGAGTAAAGTTACAAACATAGTAGGAATTAAAACAATGAGATAGTAATCACTTTAGATGTGAAGGTTCTGAACACCAAATGCAATTAAGAAGTTGTCAGAATAGAAAAAGAGCTGACATAAAATTTATTTTATGAAAAAATGTTAAAACTGACATATATTTGACTTTAAATGCATAGACAGGTTAAAACTGACAGGATTAAGACATACCCCAAAGAAAGTTAGAGTAGCTGTGTTAATTTCAAAGAAGACTCCAGAACAACCACATAATTATCAGACATATAAAGAATGTCATCACACAATGATAAAGGAGTCAGTTCTCCAAGAAGATATTATGATTCAAATCATACAAGCATCTAAGAGTACAATATCAAAATTTGAGAAAAAAACCCTGCAGACTGAAGAAAATAGACAAATCAAATAACATCATTACAAATGTAAAGTCTCTTTTAGTAATTGATAGATACAGCAAGCAGAAACCCAAAAGGATATAGTACTATCAATGAATTTGGTTTAATAGATAATTATAGAATATTTCTACTAGTAGTGCAGGTCAGTAATCTCAGCAAATTGGGAGGCTAAGGTAGGATGATTACAAGTTTGAGGCCAGCCCCAGAGAGTTAGCAAGACCCTGTCTCAAGATTAAAAAAATAAAATAAAAATAAAAAGGGCTGAAGATGTATCTCACTGGTAGAGTACCCTTTAGTTCACTGCCCATTAATAATAAATTAGTAAATTAATAAAAACAAGGAGCAGAATATACATTTTCCCTCTGCCCATATAAAATATATACTAAGATAGACTATATTTGAGGTCATAAAACATAATTTGAGAAATTTTTAAAATAAATCACCCATGTTCTCAATATGTTCTGCAACTTATATTTAACACATACTTAAATCAATATATTTCAAAATAAAATTTTAAAGGCAATTTGAATTAATTCAAAGTGAAATGATAGTATAATAAGATGTATGGGTGAAGAGAAAGTGCTTGAATGGAAAATCATAACATTAAATGCACATATTAAGAAGACAAGAACCATCTAAAGGCAAAAACTGAGTCTGCATCTTAATAATAGTGAAAAAAACATCAATTTAAATCTAAAACAAAAGGAAATGAAATAATAAAAAATAAAACGGGAGCCAAAAGAATGGTAATTAAGAAAGCAATAGAGAAAATATGTAAACCAAAAGCTAATTAGTTTTTAAAAATTAACAAAACTGAAAAATTCTAGTCAGATTAATCTATAAAAAATGAATAGAAGAGAGAAAGCACAACTTGCCTATGACAAAATATCATAAAAGTCATCATTAATGCAAGACTACAGTGTGCAACTACATACTCACAAATTTGATAACTTAGAAGAAATAGAGTTATGCCTTCAATGTCACAAACTGTAAGAGTTCACACAAGAGAAAGAAGTATTTTGAAGAGAACTATACCTATTAAAGACTCTGAATCAATAATCAATAACCTTTTTAAAGGGAAGCATCAAGCCCACTATTTTCAATGTCAAAGATGAAGAAAATATGATGACAATTTTCCAGAAGCTCTTGCCGAAAATGGAGGAAGAGTGAACAATTCATAGCTCATCCTATGAAGGCTAACTTACCCTGATACCAAAATCAAATAGAAAATATCACAGGGAAGGAAAACTATAGATCAATATCTCATATGATTGTAGATACAAAAAATTCTCAAAAACAAATCAAATTGTTCAGTTTATAAAATAACTAGATACCATGATCACGTGGGGCAGATATGCAAAGATGATTCATGTTTCAAAAATAAAAGCATGGCATGTACACCTCCACCACCACAAGCTAAGAGAGAAATCATACTGAATCAATTGATAAATGTAAATTAATTGATAAAATCTAGCATCCATTGATCGTGAGTACTCTTAAGAAAGTATAAATAGAAGAGCTTTTACAGCTTGATAAAAACCATTAAAACAACTACATTGAACATTAATGTTAAGGGTGATACACTAGACACATTCTCCTTAGGATCAAGTACAACTTTTCTTACCACTTTTTTCAATGTCTTACTGGAAATTCTCGGTAGTGCAATAAGACAGGGAAATAAAATAAAATATATAAAGATGGGGGAATTCTGTTTTTGTTTGTAGGTATTGTGTTTGTTCGTATAGAATATGATAAGGAAATTACAAAGAAACCTCCTAGATTATAACAAAACTGTATATCAAGCTTTCATAATATAATGTGAAAGGAAAGTGACCACAACACTCGGAGCGACCAAAAGATCTTTATTGCAGCAGTGCAACAAAGAGAAAAGAAAGAAGGAAAGAGAGAGAGAGAGAGAGAGAGAGAGAGAGAGAGAGAGAGAGAGAGAGAAAGAGCAAGAGAGAGAGGGGCCTCGCAGGAGGGAGTTTTTACAGCCCAAATCTAATGGGGCCTCTGGGTCTGCATGCTGCCTTGTTGGCCCAAGTGGCGTTGAGTGCTCAGCCTTGAGCGGGACTTGACACAAACAGGTGATAAAGGACCAGATAGAGGGGGGTTTGAGTGTGTGGGCTATCTTGCAGCCAGCATCTGTTCAGCCTGCCCTGCAGACAACACAGTTCAGCCTGCTCTCCACCCAACATAATGTACAAAGTTAATTAATTTTTTATATGCTAGCAATAAATAATAGGTATTTTAAACTAAAATAAATACCATTTACTATAATGTACCAAAGAGAAGTTGTTAGATGCAAATTCAACAAAATACTGGAAAACTCTAATGAAATAAATCAAACAGTGTCTAAATGAATGGAAATATATTCCATCTTCATCTACTGGAATATTCAGTATTGTTAAAAAGTCATTTTTTTTCTAACTTGATCATAGATTAAATAATCTCAATTATAATTTTAGCTAATTTGTCATGATTCCTTGTGGAAAGGCAAAAGTCTAGAACTGATAACAGTATAATGAAGAAGAATAAAGTTGGGGGCTTAATACTACAGGTTTCAAGAAAGTCTGAACCGCCGGGAGGCTCACGCAGGAGGATCTTGAGTTCAAAGCCAGCCTCAGCAAGGCAACTCAGTGAGACCCTGTCTCTAAGTAAAGCAGATAATAGGGCTGGGGATGTGGTTCAGTGATTGAGTGTCCCTGAATTCATTCCCTGGCACAAAAATAAAATAAAATAAAGTATGAACTTACATTACTCCTGAAAATATAATATTTATGAAATAATAGACACATAGATCACCATAACAGAACAGAGAGCTCAGCAATAGACCCAACCTATATGCAACTAATATTTGAAAAGAAGCTGAGATAACTGACTAGAAGAAATAGTCTTTTCAACAAAAATAGTGATGTAACAATTTGACATCCTTATGGAAAAAACGATGGACCTAAATTTTACACTTTTTATAAAAATAATTTAAAATGTATCAGATACTTCCTTATAAAACTAAAAAAATATTAAACATCTACAAGAAAACACGAGAAAATCTACATGATGTTTGGTGTTGATAATTTTATATACAGCGTTAAAAGGATGATCCATGAAAGAAAAGATTGATAGGCTAATTTTATTAAAATTAAAAATATTTGCTGTTAATAGAATAAAAAATTAATTCAGAGATTTGCTAGAAAATATTTTCAAAACATATTAGATAAAGATTTGTACATAAATATTCAGATAACCCTTAAAACTCAACTATAGGGAAACCAATGAGTGAATTTAAAATGGGAAACAATTTGAAAGGACACTTTATCAAGAATATAAAATGATAGGCAATAAATAAGTGCAAATATGTTCAAACGTTTTGTCGTTAGAGAATTGCAATTAAAAATAAGATACCCTAAAAACCTATTGCATTGGCTGAAATCCAAAAATTGACAATATACCTCACAGACAAGGACTCAGAACAGCAACAACATTCATTTAATGCTTAAGGAAATGCAAAACAGTTCAAACCATTTGCTAGAGAATTTGCAAGTCACTCAAAGATAAACATACATGGCCTTACCTATTATCCAACAATTTCCCTCTAGGTATTTTCCTAACTGATTTAAAAGTATAAGCACCCACAAGCATGTACACAGATGTTTAGAGCAGTATTAGTCATAATTAGCTCAAACTAGAAGCAACAAGATGTCTTTCCATAAGTGAGTTAATAAGGAAACTGTAGTTAACAAACACAATGAAATATTATTCAATGATAAATCATCATTAAGCTATAAAATATGTGGAAGAATCAGTTTTAATTCTAGATATTGATAATTGAAAGAAAACTGTTTGGAGCATGGACATATTGTATTCCACTTACATGACATTCTGGAAAAGGCAAAGCTAAAACAATTAAATTAACTGTGGTTACTATGGGGTTCAGGTGGAGGAGGTAAATGATGAATGGGCAAATCTCAGTGTTTTAAATCTTTTTAATAAAATATGTATTTTTTTACTTCAGGATTTATCAAAAGCATTTATTAAATTATTCTAAGTAAATGGAAGATTATTTCCTGTTAATGTATCATCAAAACTATGCTGGTAATTTCCCCAAGTTTCTTTAAAGTGTCTGTGCAATTCCAATCAAAATTCCAATATCAATTTATATATTTTGAAAACTGAATGTATGATTCAAACAGGTAGGTTGAAATTCCAATGACCTAAAAAGTCAAGGCAATTTTGTATCAGAACAAAGCTGGAGAACATATATTACAATGTTCTATGACTTACAAATATATAACAATTCAAAGAATGTAATATTGGCTCAAAAACAGAACATGGAGTCTAACTGATATCTAGAAATTAATGTTTAACTGATTTTTGACAAGGACTTTCTTAAAAATTCCCTGGGGAAAAGATGGTTTTAATAATCAACAGGATAAGGACCAGAGGAGAAAAATTTTAATTCATTTCTTTTTCCAAACAGGTACAAATTAATTTAAAAGGGTGCATAGATTTGACTGTTATATATAAAGTAATCAAACTTCTATAATAAAATATAAGAAAGTTATCATTAATATTTTCTAGGAATAGTTTTCTTAAATAGCACACAGTCAACTATAACCATGGTGCTTCATTAAAATTCACAACTTTTTTCTCCCAGAGTCCGTATATGTGTGTATATGCAAGAACATTTATGAGATGTTCTTATACATCAATAAGAAAGACAAGTTGAAATGAATTGAATGCATATTTTATGAAAATATGTAAAATTGTTTTAAAAAAATGTTTCATCCTCATCATTAAGTACATAAATAAAATTTAATAGTACACCATACCCATCAGAATATGTAAACAAATAAGACTAACGATACCAACAATTTTTGAGGAACTATACTTCTAGTGATAATAAATACTTTGTACAACTATTCTGAAAACAATGTTTTGCTAGTAAATAAGAGAAAAAAATAATAGTACCCATTCATATACTTGCAATCAACAATTCCATTCCTTAGTGCATATATAAGTTTATATTTATTTGAATTAATATATATATCTCCAATAGAAATGTACCAAACAGATGGTTAGATAGTAGTATAGAAGAATAGTAGTAATTTTATTCACCATAACCCCTAATAGGTAAACTTCGAATACCCAATAAGGAATGGGTTAATCACAAACTTTTCCTTGTTGACATTCTATGCAGAAATGAACCTACCATCTATAAACTAATGTTATATACATTATGGGTAGATCTTACAAATATAATGTTGGTAACTGAGATGAGATTTTTAAAAAGAGTTTATTTTACATAATTCAATTCACATTGAGTCAATAATAGGTAAAACTAGTCTATGGTGTTAGAATTCAGAATGGTTTTTGCATTTTGTACAATCCTAAATGGAATGTGCCATAGATTACTTTTTTCTGTAGCAGTTACACAATCTTGATTTCGATAGTAGTTACATGAACTAAATATTTAAGATATGTGAACTTTACATATAAGATAACTCCAATGGAAATAAGAATAGTTGGTGATCTTTGTCTATACTACTTCTAGAGTAAGTTCTTAAAAATAAGACTTCAAACATGGAAAATATCCTCATTCAACATTTTACAAAGTTATATATATAAATTACTGTGTTTTATAAAATACAGATTAGTGTACCTTTGTGAATTAACTTATCCTTGATTAATTTCCTTATTTCACTACTGGGTTTTTTTATACCAAAGCGATATAATATTTTAGGCAAGAATGTAATTTGCTTAAAAAAGGAAATTAGCATCATTTACATTATTATCCTATTTATTAATCCTGGAGAGAGGTGATTTGATTCATGGTCTGACTGCCTTCTGGCTGTGTTGTGCTGGGAACTTCCTGTGCAAACATGTAGGTCAAGATGGGCCAGTTGTTATGGTGACACCCTGCCTAGGAGGCTCTGTGCAAAGGTGCAGAGCTGTATCAGTCTGGATCTTGAGCTCAGTCACCAATTCCCGGGGATAGAGAATTCTGAGCATAACAAGATAACCCTATCGTCTCGCCTGTCTTATGTCCTTCATATTGCCTGCTTTGCTGAAACTTTTCCACAAGTAACTTTTTGATGATAAAACCAATTTAATAAACGTGCTGTACTAGCTAAGAGTCATTTTCCCTTCATCAGAGGGTAATGTCCTACCTCGCCCCAGCTTTCTCTGTGTGTGTCTGTTTATCTTTTCTCAGTGCCCCATTGCTCCAAATTGGTATTTTCTGAATCAACAGCCCTGGCTGAGAGTGGAGATGTGACCACAGCAATTAATATCCTAAAGCATGGTATTGTAAAAATGACTACAACAAAATATACAAATTTAGGTTTAACAAGAACTCTATAATGGCATGACATGTGCGTACAAGTGCCATACTTGAGCACCTTACATAATAAAATGCAATTACCTTCCCTAACATTGTATTGGAAATTGTTTTAATACATAAACTATAAGATATATAAATGAAACTTATTAACACATAATGATGGAAGTAATATTTTCTAATTCTTTAAGACTATTAGAAAATGAAAATTCTATAGATTGCCAATTTTATGTCAGACACTCTTGTTTTAGAACTGTAATACATTACAAATTCTAACAATAATTAGATTATACATTATTCCCTTTTCTATAGATGGTAAACTGCATTCAGAAAAGTTAACAACCATATTTCAAACTAGTCCTGACATCTTCAGCAATACAGAATTATATATGAATAGAGTGAGGCTATTTTAGAGGTACTGCATATAAGTTCTAAATGCATTACAACGTTAGCAGAGTAATTGTTAATATTGCTTACACCAGAAATTCTTCTAAATATGACATATTTGGGAGAAACTATACAGACATCATTCGTAGATTAGTTTATTAGAAGTGATGTTTTCTTTTTCAGATAAGACTGTAGGATTTGGAACAGGTCAAAATATCTTTGGATAAATCTTTATTGAAATTCCTTCTTAAGCATACGTCACCAGAAAACTTGTGACTTTAAATTGGAAACTCACTCTCATTGTGGTCAGGAATGAAGACCATTTTTATCTGCTCTAATATATGATATATGTAATATATGATTTCCAAACAAGAGGCAGGGGAGTCTAAAACAAAGCAGCTAATGTTGCCCTATTTTCTGGCAGTCATTTTGGCTGGGTTTGTGGCTATCTTTGTGACATCCCCTTTGTTGATTACAGCTCCATATAGGGTTGCTGTACTCCAATTTGCTCTCAAGGATGCTCTGACCCTCCTAGGAATCAAGGTATGATTCTTAATTGGTTTTAGCCAAAATAATGGTCTCAGTTGTCCATTGAAGTATGTTTTTTTAGCAAGGACATATATGAGATTGTGATCATTCCAACATAACGAGAAGTCCCAGAGTACATTCCATGAAGGATTTCTTTTTATTCTGATTGTTGATCATGGTCTCTCCACGTAACACCTCAGTACTGTAGATAGAACCCAGCGTCTCATGTGATACTTTCAGAATGATATATTTTATAATGGTTTGTCTTTACATCAAAATCTATTTTTTTATGCTATGTGCATTTTCCCCCCTCTGGGTACTTGGGCATGAACTCAGGGGCACTCAGCCACTGAGCCACATCAGGTTTTTGTTTTGTTTTGTTTTGTTTTTTAATTCAGAGATGGTCTCAGTGAGTGGCTTAGCACCTCACTGTTGCTGAGGCTGGCTTTGCACTTTTGATTCTCCTGCCTCAGCTTCCAAGACACTGGGAGTACAGGCATGTGGCATTGTGCCCTGTGCTATGTGCATTCTTGAAACAACTTACCTGAATTATGCAAAAAATTTATAGTTGTTCTTTTGAAAGCATTTAATGTTAACTGGCATCCAATTTTTGAATAAAGAAATAATTGTCAGACGCCAAAGAAATGTAAAGGTTACTGAAGAGTACATTTGCATGAACATCAAGGAAATGATTCACTGTACATATGGAAGTGGCTCCAAAGAAGAAAAAAGAGGGAGTGCCATTCAAAGTATGTTTCTTTACATGGCAGAGTACAGCCTGAAATGCACGTGACAGAAAAGGTAGAAGCAACATAACATGACATCACTTACTAGTTTCTCATAACCTTGCTCTACACACAGCCTTCAAAAGCTTAAACTCCCGAATGCTTTGGATGCTAAAGATTTTGTTGTTATTGTTATTTAGTTGAGAAATAAAGGGAGAAAGAAACTTAGATATATTTATACTAGAAGAACTTTTATCTTTTATAAACAAAAGGTGTATTATTGATGAGTGCTAATGAGCAAGAGAACAATATAAAAAGGGGACAAAGATGACAGTAGAGGGCAACTGTATACCTCAGGGCACAAATGTGAGAAGGACAAATAGCAATGTAGAACAAAAATTATATTTTCATTGTGGCAGTTTATAGTTGACCTAATGACAAGGTCGAGTATTATGCACTGAGTGTAAAATTAATGTCAAGTTGAAATGGGCTTTTCATCTGGATGGCACTTGCTAATGCAAAGCGTTTTTAAAAAGAAGCCATCAGCAACACTTGGGGAAAGATAATTCTGAAAGGAGAAGTAATTCATGTCATTTATTTAAGAGGAAAAATAAACCCTTGAGATTAAGGCTTTTATTTCCAAGTTTAATTTTGAAGAAAAAAGAATCAAATGCACACAAAAGTCATATAGATATCAATAATTAATTCTGTTCACTTGGAACCAGAATAGTAATTTAATTTGTATTAGAGCAAAATTGAACATTTTTCATTTTGTCGATAAAAAAACCTTCTGTGTCATGTTCAAATTTGACCAGATGACCATTTAGTGTTCTAAAAATAAAATTATAAACAATTTAATTTATGCTAATAACACAAGGTATTAGATGAGAGACAGGTCTCCAGCCAGTACTATACTTTCCAGTCACCGAGAGACCAACTGGAGCCATGTAACTGTTTTTATTGATGGAATTCAAGTGGAAATGATAAGTGACATTCTGTGTCGAGACACTTAGAAAATTGCTCATGCTTTCTCTACCTTCTTTTTGTCAGTGTTTCACTGAATGCAAAGGATTCAGATGTATTCAGAAATGGAATGAGTCCTGGTCCCAGAAATTTCCACATATAAATCTAATCACTGACCCATGCCATTGTTATTTGAATGAAATGAGAATACCAGAGTTTGCACTTCTAGGAGTTAAACTAAAAAAAAGTTCAATTAAAAAGCAACTGAACTTTCGGAATTTTATTTTTCAAAGCTAAGTAATGCAGTTGTGTGTGCATATGTGTGTGTGTGTGTGTGTAAAACACTGTTTTCTGGGCTGGGGTTGTAGCTCAGTTGTAGAGCACTTGCCTAGCATGTGTAAGGCACTGGGTTTGATCCTCAGCACCACATAAAAATAAATAAATAAAATAAATGTCTATCAACAACTAAAAAAGTGTATAACAATTGTTTTCTAACAGTTGATTCTTTTTAGAGAAAACTATAAATCCTTAGAATATAATAGGTGTTGCCGAAAGGGTAAACAAATGAGAAACTTCCAGAATTTTTAGGTGGGATTCCCATTTATAGGTAAAGTTAACCATTCTAAATATGTGAGCAATATATTACATAAGCAGACCATGCTGATACTTTTGTTTTCTTAGAATTTTCAATTTCAGGAGGGGGAGAAGATGGCGGCGAAGGGAGTGCAGCACACGAGTACGCTGCGCCACTGTGCGGGAGAAACACGAGGTGAAACGGCTGAAGGCTACCTTGGTGGGAATCCCCAGTGAAATTGAGGTGCTCCAGAATCTAGAGGACAGAATTCCAGCGCGCGGGATTCGGCTGCAGGGGCTTGGTCGCGGGCGATTTCTCCGCACGGAGGGAAGCAGTACCTGGTCGGCGGACCGCCCCGCGGATGGAGTCTGGGACGCGCCCGAGTTAATTAGCCGCGAGGTACCAGAGCGGGATTACAGCGAAGCAGATTCTGGAAGCTCCTGCCAGTGGCACACTGGCCGCGCTGAGTGCTGAGGTCCAGCTTTGAAACAGAGGAGAGAACCGGTCCAGTTCGATTCCTGACACCGGTCGGAACACGGAGGAGGACAGCAGCCGCCATCATGGAGAACTGACACAATCATCCCTGTTTTCTACTGATCTCAGCTCATTCAACTACAGAACAGATGATTCCAGGCTGGTATTTGCCTGTGTCGTGCAGACAGATCGCTCAGGCTCGGGACTGGAAAATCTGAGGAGAATACTCTTCGGGCCTCACCCGTGGCAAGGCGGGCGCAGGGCTTTGAGCGGCCAGATTCTAGTTCCCCGGGTTGCTTTGGCCCAGGGCAGGAGATCCTTCGGGGACTCCGGGCGGAGGCCAGTTACAAGTGGATTGTGCGCTGAGGGGCGGCGTGGCTCTAACTCCCGGAACAGTTTTGGCCCGGGGCTAGGGAACCCGCGGTGACTGTGTCTTTGACCCTGCCCCTGTCTGAGCGTACACTGAGCTGGGAGAGGTTGGAGCTGCCAGGCTCAGGCTCCCGGGGCTGCTTGGGCCTGAGGCTGGGGTACCTCTGTGGAGCCTGCTCCTAACAGAGTGTGGCAGGGATCGGAGAGGCTGGGTTCTGGCTCTCGTGGCTGCTTGAGCCCAGGGCCGCGGAGCCTGCGGGGACCACAAGCTGAGGCCAGCCACAAGTGAAACTTGCGACGAGGGGCAGCGGGACTCTGTCTCCTGGATCAGTTTTGGCCCAGAGCTGGGGAGCCCGCGGGAAGTGCATCTTAGACTCTGCTCCCAGCGGAGCGTGCACCGAGCAGGGAGAGTCTGGTGCGGCCAGGCTTGGGCACCGAGCAGGGAGAGTCTGGTGCAGCCAGGCTTGGGCTCCCGGGGCTGCTTTGGCCTGGGATTGGGGAACCCGCGGCGGTTGCCCTGAGGAGCCTGCTCCTAGCAGAACGTGGCGGGGATCGGAGAGACCGGCTCCTGGCTCCCGAAGCGGCTCTGGCTCAGGGTTGGGGATCCTACAGGGACTGCTTCTTTGTCCTGGTCCTGCCGGGTGCTGCGGGGGCCTGGGGGGCAGAGTGGAGCTGCCTCCTGCGCCCAGAGCAGGCTAAGGGTCCCGCCGGTGTGGTATCGCGACACCCCAACTGCAGCTGGGGCCGAGGAGAGTGGCCGCCCACACCTGGAACAGGACCAGCGACCCGACGGCAGGGTAGCCAAGTCAACCCACTTGGAGTGGAGGCCGTGAAGAGCTGCCGTCTGACCCTGCAAGGTAGGCAGTCCTGCGTCCCACTGGCAGGACAGGCTCGGCAGCCTGCCAGTGTGGTGGACGAGTAGCATCGAGGCAGTCACGTCACACTGGTTGGAGTGGGGGTTGAACAGAGCCGCCGCCAGAGTCCGGAAGGATCCCAGAGACCCGTTGGAGAGGCAGTTAGGTACCCCCACTGGGAGTGGGGGTTGAGCAGAACTGCCGCCCAGGCCCGCAGGGTGGGCAGATCTGAGACCCACAGGCGGAACAGGCTTGGAGGCCGACCAGCGTGGTAGACACGTCACATCAATAGGAGTAGGGGTGGAGAAGAGCTGCTGCCCACATCCAGATCAGGACCAACGATCCGAGGACGTGGTAGGAACGTCACCGCAATTGGAGTGGGGGCAGAGTAGAGCAGCCACCCGTACCCGCAGGGCGGGCAGACCTATGACCAACCAGCGTAGTGGATAGATCACACTGATTAGAGGAGGATCACAGCCACTACCCGCCCTACAAGAGAGATATCCCAACTATACAAGAGTAACATAAATAAACAGGGGGAAAAATTTCAAAAACACAACAGTTTCACCAAGCAGAAAGAAACGCAAGCAACATGAAAAGACAAGGAAAGAAAGGACCACAAGCAATGCAGGTCAACTCAACTCTAGAAGTGGTAATAGCTGCAGCAGATGGAATGTCAGATAAAGAATTCAGGATATACATGCTTCAGATGATCTGGAGTCTCAAAGAAGACATGAGACACAAAATCAGACAATGAAAGATCACATTGACAAGGAACTACAGAAACAAATCCAGGAAGTAAAAGATCAATTTCACAGGGAGTTAGAAGTAATAAAAAAAAAAAAAAACAAATAGAAATCCTAGAAATGCAGGAATCAATAAACCAACTTAAAACCTCAATTGACAATACTACCAGCAGAATAGATCACTTAGAAGATAGAACATCAGACAATGAAGACAAAGTATTTCAACTTGAGAAGAACATAGACAGTTCAGCAAGACTGCTAAGAAACCATGAGCAGAACATTCAAGAAATATGGGATAACATTAAAAGACCAAACTTAAGAGTCATTGGGATACAGGAGGGCACAGAGCTCCAAACCAGAGGAATGAACAATCTATTCAATGAAATAATACGAGAAAAATTCCCAGACTTGAAGAATGAAACAGAATCCCATTTCCTAGAAGCCTACAGGACGCCAAAAGTGCAAAATCATAAGAGATCCACACCTAGACACACTATAATGAAGATGCCCAACATACAGAATAAGGAGAGAATTTTAAAAGCTACAAGAGAAAGAAAGCAGATTACATTTAGGGGCAAACCAATCAGGATAACAGCTGATCTCTCAACACAGACTCTGAAAGCTAGAAGATTCTGGAATAACATTTTTCAAACACTGAAAGAAAATGGGCTCCAACCAAGAATCGTGTATCCGGCGAAATTAAGCTTCAGGATGGAAGGTGAAATTAAAACCTTTCACGATAAACAAAAGTTAAAAGAATTCGTAGCTAGAAAACCATCTCTTCGAAAAATCCTTGGCAAAACATTACAGGAAGAGGAAACTGAAAATAACATTGAAAACCATCAGTGGGAGGTAGGACAGTAAAGGGGAGAAAGTAATCAAAGAGGAAAACTAATCAGGTTTAGTAACATAAATAAACAAATATGACTGGAGGAACAAACCAAATCTCAATAATAACCCTAGATGTTAATGGCTTAAACTCACCAATTAAGAGACACAGGCTAGTTGAATGGATCACAAAACAAGATCCAACAATATGTTGCCTATAGGAGACGCATTTGATAGGAAAAGATATACATAGACTGAAGGTGAAAGGCTGGGAAAAATCATTCCACTCATATGGACTGCGGAAACAAGCAGGAGTGTCCATACTCATATCAAACAAAATAGATTTCAAGACAAAGTTAATCAAAAAGGATAAAGAGGGACACTTCATACTGCTCAAGGGAACCATACACCAACAAGACATAACAATCATAAATATATATGCCCCAAACAATGGTGCACCTACGTTCATCAAGCAAACTCTTCTCAAGTACAAGAGTCTAATAGACCACCATACAATAATCATGGGAGACTTCAACACACCTCTCTCACCACTGGACAGATCTTCCAAACAAAAGTTAAATAAGGAAACTATAGAACTCAACAACACAATTAACAACCTAGACTTAATTGACATATATAGAATATACCACCCAACATCAAGTAGTTACACTTTTTTCTCAGCAGCACATGGATCCTTCACAAAAATAGATCATATATTATGCCACAGGACAACTCTTAGACAATATAAAGGAGTAGAAATAATACCATGCACCTTATCTGATCATAATGGAATGAAACTGAAAATCAACGATAAAAAAAGGAAGGAAAAATCATGCATCACGTGGAGAATGAACAATAGGTTACTGAATGATCAATGGGTCATAGAAGACATCAAGGAGGAAATTAAAAAATTCTTAGAGATAAATGAAAACACTGACACAACATATCGGAATCTATGGGACACATTGAAAGCAGTTTTAAGAGGAAAATTCATTGCTTGGAGCGCATTCCTTAAAAAAAGAAAAAACCAACAAATAAACGATCTCATATATCATCTCAAAATCCTAGAAAAAGAAGAGCAAAATAACAGCAAAAGAAGTAGAAGGCAAGAAATAATTAAAATCAGAGCTGAAATTAATGAAATCGAAACAAAAGAAACAATTGAAAAAATTGACAAAACCAAAAGTTGGTTCTTTGAAAAAATAAATAAAATTGACAGACCCTTAGCCATGCTAACGAAGAGAAGAAGAGAGAGAACCCAAGTTACTAGCATACGGGATGAAAAAGGCAATATCACAACAGACACTTCAGAAATACAGAAGATAATCAGAAATTACTTTGAATCCTTATACTCCAATAAAATAGAAGATAGTGAAGGCATCGATAAATTTCTTAAGTCATATGATCTGCCCAGATTGAGTCAGGAAGATATAGACAGCCTAAACAGACCCATAACAATAGAGGAAATAGAAGAAACCATCAAAAGACTACCAACTAAGAAAAGCCCAGGACCGGATGGGTATACAGCAGAGTTTTACAAAACCTTTAAAGAGGAACTAACACCAATACTTTTCAAGCTATTTCAGGAAATAGAAAAAGAGGGAGAACTTCCAAAGACATTCTACGAGGCCAACATCACCCTGATACCTAAACCAGACAGAGACACTTCAAAGAAAGAAAACTACAGACCAATATCTCTAATGAACCTAGATGCAAAAATCCTCAATAAAATCCTGGCGAATCGGATTCAAAATCGTATCAAAAAATTATACACCATGATCAAGTAGGATTCATCCCTGGGATGCAAGGCTGGTTCAATATACGGAAATCAATAAATGTTATTCACCACATCAATAGACTTAAAAATAAGAACCATATGATCATCTCGATAGATGCAGAAAAGGCATTCGACAAAGTACAGCATCCCTTTATGTTCAAAACTCTAGAAAAATTAGGGATAACAGGATCATACTTCAACATTGTTAAAGCAATCTATGATAAGCCACAGGCCAGCATCATTCTGAATGGAGAAAAATTGAAGGCATTCCCTCTAAGATCTGGTACAAGACAGGGATGCCCTCTCTCACCCCTTCTGTTCAACATAGTCCTCGAAACACTGGCCAGAGCAATTAGACAGACGAAAGAAATTAAAGGCATAAAAATAGGAAAAGAAGAACTTAAATTATCACTATTTGCAGACAATATGATTCTATACCTAACAGACCCAAAAGGGTCTACAAAGAAACTATTAGAGTTAATAAATGAATTCAGCAAAGTGGTGGGATATAAAATCAACACGCATAAATCAAATGCATTCCTGTATATCAGCGAGAAATCCTCTGAAACGGAAATGAGGACAACTACTCCATTCACAATATCCCCCCAAAAATTAAAATATCTGGGAATCAACCTAATACAAGAGGTGAAAGACCTATACAATGAAAACTACAGAACCCTAAAAAGAGACATAGAAGAAGACCTCAGAAGATGGAAAAATATACCCTGTTCATGGATAGGCAGAACTAACATCATCAAAATGGCGATATTACCAAAAGTTCTCTATAAGTTCAATGCTATCCCAATCAAAATCCCAACAGCATTTCTTGTAGAAATAGATAAAACAGGGCTGGGGATGTGGCTCAAGCGGTAGCGCGCTCGCCTGGCTTGCGTGCGGCCCGGGTTCGATCCTCAGCACCACATACCAACAAAGATGTTGTGTCCGCCGAGAACTAAAAAATAAATATTAAAAAAAAAAATTCTCTCTCTCTCTCTCTCTCTCTCTCCTCTCTCACTCTCTCTTAAAAAAAAAAAAAGAAATAGATAAAACAATCAGGAAATTCATATGGAATAATAAAAGACCCAGAATAGCAAAAACAATGCTAAGCAGGAAGTGTGAATCAGGCGGTATAGCGATACCAGACTTCAAACTATACTACAGAGCAATAGTAACAAAAACAGCATGGTACTGGTACCAAAACAGGCCAGTGGACCAATGGTACAGAATAGAAGACACAGTAACCAATCCGCAAAACTACAACTATCTTATATTTGATAAAGGGGCTAAAAGCATGCAATAGAGGAAGGATAGCATCTTCAACAAATGGTGCTGGGAAAACTGGAAATCCATTTGCATCAAAATGAAACTGAATCCCTTTCTCTCGCCATGCACAAAAGTTAACTCAAAATGGATCAAGGAGCTCGATATTAAATCAGAGACATGGCGTCTGATAGAAGAAAAAGTCGGCTATGATCTATATACTGTGGGGTCAGGCTCCAAATTCCTCAATAGGACACTCTTAGCGCAAGAGTTAACAACCAGAATCAACAAATGGGACTTACTCAAACTAAAAAGTTTTCTCTCAACAAAAGAAACAATAAGAGAGATAAACAGGGAGCCTACATCCTGGGAACAAATCTTTACCCCACACACTTCAGATAGAGCCCTAATATCCAGAGTATACAAAGAACTCAAAAAAATAGATAATAAGATAACAAATAACCCAATCAACAAATGGGCCAAGGACCTGAACAGACACTTCTCAGAGTACATGAAAAAATGCTCACCATCTCTAGCAGTCAGAGAAATGCAAATCAAAACCACCCTAAGATACCATCTCACTCCAGTAAGATTGGCAGCCATTAAGAAGTCCAACAACAACAAGTGCTGGCGAGGATGCGGGGAAATGGGTACACTTGTTCATTGTTGGTGGGACTGCAAAATGGTGCAGCCAATTTGGAAAGCAGTATGGAGATTTCTTGGAAAGCTGGGAATGGAACCACCATTTGACCCAGCTATTCCCCTTCTCGGTCTATTCCCTAAAGACCTAACAAGAGCATGCTACAGGGACACTGCTATATTGATGTTCATAGCAGCACAATTCACGATAGCAAGATTGTGGAACCAACCTAGAAGCCCTTCAATAGATGAATGGATTAAAAAATGTGGCATTTATACACAATGGAGTATTACTCTGCATTAAGAAATGACAAAATCATAGAATTTGGAGGGAAATGGATGGCATTAGAGCAGATTATGCTAAGTGAAGCTAGCCAATCCTTAAAAAACAAATGTCAAATGTCTTCTTTGATATAAGGGGAGTAACCAAGGACAGGGTAGAGATGAAGAGCTGGAGAAGAAGATTAACATTAAACAGGGATGATAGGCGAGAGGGAAAGGGAGAGTTAAGGGAAATTGCATGGAATTGGAAGGCGAGCCTCAGGGTTATACACAATTACATATAAGAGGAAAGGAGAAGTAGGAGAAAAATTATATAAGTGGAAGAAACGATTTATAGTAGAGGGGATGGAGAGAGAGAAGGGGAGGGGAGGGGAGGGGAGGGGAGGGGGGACAGTGGAGAATGGGATAGACAGCAGAATACATCAGTCACTAGAAAGGCAATTTGTAAATCAATGGAAATGTAACTGATGTGACACAGCAATCTGTATACGGGATAAAAATGGGAGTTCATAACCCACTTGAATCAATCTGTGAAATATGGTATATTAAGAACTATGTAATGTTTTGAACAACCAACAATAAAATAATTAAAAAAAAAAACTTAAAAAAAAAAAGAATTTTCAATTTCACAAATGTTCCATTCCAATTTTACATTCAGTGTGTATCTAAATGTTCTGATGTATACTCTACATTCATTTTGCCTGGTGGAGTTCATGATATAAAATTGTACCAAGTTTGGGATATGTATTGTTTTATATATTGGGTTTATACCGTCAAATATATTGTGAAAACCTGCAGAATGAGGGCTCTCTTTCTTTCAGATTGACCAATCATCATATAGTGCAGTGTCAACAATGTCAAACTCAAATGCCAATTCAAATAAACATCACATCAAATTCTCTATTTATTTTTTACAGCCAACACTGATAGTTGAATCGTAAGATTGATCCCTAAATGCAACCTCAATGCCTGGAGGTAAATTTCATTCTGTCAAGAATAGGCACAAGGGAAAGCAAAACCAGGTTACCAAGTCCAAAATACACATCAGGGCAGCAGAGCAAGAAAGAAACAAACTGGCACACTCAAAATTTTAGATGAAGAGGATCAATGACAGTTCTTTATTAACTGAAGCCCTTGCCAGATTTCTTGTGATTTTTCTCCTTTACACATCCAATTTTCTTCCTGGTCAATCTACTTTTTTTTTTTTTTTTTTTTTGTGGTGGTGCTTGTGATTGAACCCAGGGCCTTGTGCATGCGAGGTAAGCATTTTACCAACTGAGCTACATCCCCACCTTCAATTTACTTTCTTTAAAGATGATGCTTACTAATGTTATTCACACTTTGAAACTTAAAAGTTTGTACAAAGAAACATAGGTGCTACCCAAAAGTTATTATTTGACAGCATTCTCTCAGTTGTTATTCAGCAATTATCGCTGAACATACATGAAGATATTTTCTTGCCAATTTCACAAAGAGGAGTTGTGAGTTAGAGTTTTTTTTACTCTAAATTACTACATTCCTAAATTTTTTAAAAATAGAAAAATCCAATAGGGGAATTCACTGAAATAATTGTCACATGTTATGTTAGAAAATAATCATATTTAGGGCACATAAAATAATATTACTATTATTTCTACATACAAAATGATGTGATAAATTCTGTCTTTAAAACTCTGGTACTATTAGAAAGGAATGAGGACATTAATTCTTTTAATATGTGTTTAGTAAACTAAACTTTAAAATGTTATCCATGTCTCTAAAGAAGATATGTAATTTTTTTAAACATATTACAGGAAAATGAGGAGGAAGAGTGGGATATTCTGTGTGGAATATAAGTGAAGAAACTGGGATGATGTTTTAAAAACTTTTTTTTTCAAATTAACATAAACTTATCACCTTTCCCCCCTCTTTAATTAACTTTGTCAATGAAAAGGAGAAATATAGTTTATGAACCTTGACAGGGGATCAAACTTGCTCTTCTGCCTTCTTCAACAATATGTTGTGTTTTGAGATCTGACTTTCATTCACATGGTTGCTGTGTAAGATTGTGTCATTTAGTGATGGGAGAATGTACTCTAGTCTTTTTTTTTTTTTAAAGAGAGAGTGAGAGAGGAGAGAGAGAGAATTTTTAATATTTATTTTTTAGTTCTCGGCAGACACAACATCTTTGTTGGTATGTGGTGCTGAGGATCGAACCCGGGCCGCACGCATGCCAGGCCAGCGCGCTACCGCTTGAGCCACATCCCCAGCCCTGTACTCTAGTCTTGATAGACTAAATGGAGAATATGGGCAGCACAGAGAGAAGTTAACAGTGTTTGCACATTTGATGACTTAGCTAAGAGCATGCATTTACATGCTGTTGATGAATTGTCATTTATCTCATACTTCAGTTTATCTAATATTATGAATGAAGAGATTTTGTAACTAAATCTCTCTAGCCTTGTAAATGAAGAGAAATAATTTTTGAATAGTTAATTGAGATAAATGCAAAGAGATTAAATCTTAATTTCCATTATATACTATATCATGTAGTCTTACAGCCCCTTGAGATATGTCTGTATGGGAGGGACAGTGTACATGCACCAGCAAGAAGACTGATAGAGAAGTAAGCATCCTGAGCAGGCAGCAACAGATGTAATAGGGCTAGATACAGAAGGCTGCAGCAGATGGAGTTCAGTGCATATGAAGGATTCACCTTCAATAAGTATAATCACATGTGCTATTTTGCATCAGGAGAAAAGAGAAGTAAATGTGGTAGCAGGCAGAGTTAAAGGTTTAAGATTGAAGATTGAGAAAGTTTCTTCCTACATATCCATTATCTCTATAACGTGAGCTTAGAGGAAAAGGAGGATAGAAAAAAGACAACATGACACTTAAGGAGAAGAGGGTAGTTATAATTAAGTTATTTTAGAAAGCAATAAAAGAATGAATAAGTAAACATGCACAATTTCTCTTTGTTGTCGAGCACTTAGTTTAAGTTGCTGATTTATATTCTATTTGATGTGCTCTTTACACTATAAGAAGCTTCCCAAACCAGAGTCAGAAAATGATTGGAAATAACCATGGAGTGAACATATTAAAATGGTACAACAGAGGGGAAAAAATCAGAAGGCAGTTAAGAGTATTTGCACGAGAATATGATGAACAAATGAAATTTCTATGATTTAATTCAACAGATTTTAATAGGATTCATAAGAGAATTATGTAGAAGTTAAAACAGAATACAAAATGAATAAATAAAATGAAAAGATTATGTTAAATATAATGTACTAATCACAGACATTTCAGTGACCAATAAAACAAATGTATGGCATCTTCAAAGTTATATTATAAAATCCTTAAATATCTCTGCACAAAAATAAAATGTGCTACTGAGGTGTTATCTTAGAAAAATGAATCATATAATAAAATTTTTGTTGGAATTTATGCTATCCCTAATCCATGCATTTTAAAGTTAATTGCAACAGCTAAGAAAATTATATATTTTGTCCAAAATCATCCTCTGGGATGGTGAATAAATAGATGTTTCATGCAACTGTGCTCTTGAGAATTGTTGAGCAAAGTTTTATGTTTTTAGCCATAGTTTGAGCAATATTTAAAGGGTTATGAATCACTCAGGAAAGATTAACTTACAATACAGTAATAAACAACTACCAATACTCAGTGACTTAAGCTGTAAAGGTTGTCTATATTTTGTTTCTTAATTTCTTACCCAAGTTACATATTTCAACAATAGTCAATTTAGCTCACTGATCTTTGTCACTGTCTTCTTTTTAAGTATCCACTATTAGAAATGTTTTTCCTAGAGGGAAACAAACAAACAAAATCAAAAAGTTTCCTCTGAATTTTAAATAGTCCACCTGGAAATGAGAAAAATCACTATACTCACATTGAAAAATCACTATACTCACTGGAAATAATTACAATAAGAAATACAATTTCAAATATATGTGCAAGTACCAACATTCAGAGTGACTAAGAAAGAACCATGACATCTATAAAAAAAATTCCGGTGTGCATTAGACTCCTGTAAAATAGAAGACACTGAAACTTCTTATTGTGTAAATGTCAAGGCTCTAAGGTAAACATTAATTTTTCTTTGAGTCTTACTGGTTAGAAAAATTAATTTACTTTCTCAATTTCTCATATCAACTAAACATCAGAGTTGAATTTGAAATTCAAACTGCCATTTAGCATTTGGTTGAGGAAAAATAATTTTATTTTTCAAAGTTTAAATGGAGAAAGATTCTTTGTATATTAACTGAATGTAAATGGTATTATAAATTTGATTCTAGCTCTCTGCAAATAAATTTCACATTTATGTGCTTCTGTAATTAGTTCCAATCAGCATGCTATAAATATGTAAAGGTTTTACCCATCTATCACTTGCTTCTCTAGTTTAAACTTCTTCAGTTGAAATGACAAACAAATTCTCAGCAGGAACTACCTCAGTGTGGAGTTTTCTGAGACAGAATAAAAGCTATAGACAACATTTTCTGTGTTCTTGAATTTTAAATTCTTATTTTTCCTTCTGTTGAAAATAGTAATCATTGTTCTATTAAAGTCAGTGAAGACTACAAAGAGATATATTAGCTTAAAATTGAAAAGAAATGAATTTTCATTATATGGAGGTTTGAAATATAGGTATAAATTCTTATTATTAGTTATCTAAAAGTTTTACCAAAGGATAGTGATAACAGAAGGGTAATAGAATGATTGCTCATAAATTATTTACCTGAAAAAGTATTGGAGTTTTAAATAATACTTTATATTTTTCTAATGGTATAATTCCTCTAGCTAAGTGGATGGTTGTTAATGTTAATTTGCAACCATGAAATAAGTACTATCTATATCTGTTACACATCTATGGGTAACAATATGACACTTTTTCAATGACCATTAGGAGTTTCAGAGATGGGTTGAATTATATCGCTTAAGAGAAAATTTACATTTCAAAATTCCCTTAGGAGAGTGATGCTTGAACATATGTAGCTGGAAAATCTTCTCTCCCCATGAGATTCTGATATATTCACCTTCAACCCACTTATTTTGGTTGAAGTGGAACCTATTTTTATTATCAGTTTTTTTCATATATAATATTCAAAGTAAAAAATGGAAATTTTCATGAGTCCATATTCATAGAGGTTATTAAAAAATCATGTTAAATGATCAACTAGTATTTTCATATCTGTAGCACTCAATGTCACTACATAAGCAAATTAACCCACAGCAACTATAGCAGCAATGATACAACTACAAAGAATGGCAAGTAATTATCCCAGGGAAATTGCAATAGGCAAGAGTAGGTTTGATCTAACAGATTTAGTTGCAGTTTTCAAAATTAATTCACTCCCTGAAATTTTGATGTCAAAATCAATTTAAATTTAGTGGAAATTTCTGCAGGAGTGCATCACTTTCACGGATGCTATGGGTATTCAAAATATTGTATTATTGGGGGCTGCACTTGTGGCACAGTGGTAGAACACTTGCCTAGCATGTGTGAGGCATTGGGTTCAATCCCTAGCACTAAATAAATAAATAAATAAAAGAAAATATGAAAATAAAAGAAATAATTTTCTTTAAAAAATATTGTATTATTAAGAATGTCTTTTTGTGTGGTCAGCTTTTTTGTCTCTGTGACCAAAATACGTGACCAGAACAAATTAAGAGAAGGAAATATTATTTTAGATCATGGATTCAGAAGTCTCAATATATGGATGGCTGACTCCATAGATCTGGCTCCATAGATCTGGAAGATGGAAGTTCTGGCAGTACATCATGCCAGAATTGTGTGGCACAGGAAAACTGCCCAGTTCAGGAAAAATAGGAAGCAGAAAGAGAGGTTGACTATAATGAGCCAGGGATAATATAATCCCCAAGGACATGCACCAAAGTGACCTATTTCTTCCAGCCATAACCTACCTGCCTCCAGCTAATCATTTCTGCATTGTCTCACACAAGAGCTTTCAAGGGACACATACATGCTAGGCAAACACTCTGTCACTGAGCTATATCCTCTTCCTCTAGAATCTTCTTAAGATCTCAACATACACTGAAGCATTTTATGTGATGTTCACTACCCATCTGTTATTGTTTGGGTTGTGTTTGGCAAGACAGGAATATTCAGGATTAAAATGTTTGGTTTATGAGATTGTAAACTTACCAGGGAATTAATATACTTGATGGATTAATAATGAGAATTGACTATTGAGTGTCACCTATTGAGGCATGGCTGGAGAAAATAGAACTCTAGGTGCATGGTCTGGACAACATATGCCTATGGCCTCCCCATGTTCTCTCTCTTTCTCTCTACTTTTGAGCTGTGATAAGATAAACAGCTTTCATTTACCATGTGTTTCTATCATTATATTCTGCCTCTTCTTGGGCCCAAAGCAATAAAGTTGGATGAACAGAAAATGAAACTCTAAAACCATGGGTCTAAAATAACTTTCATCTTCTAAGTTGTTGTAGTTAGGTATTTTGGTTACAGAGATAGAAAAGTGACTGACACATATCCATTCATTTAATATATATCTATTGAGCACTTCCTATGGTCAAGATTTGCTTCACCTATATATAAATTGAGAAAAATTTGCACAATTCTATCCTTTATCAGTTTATAGTCTACTGGAAGGACACAAATAGCAACCCAAGGAAATGCTACAAATAATCACAATAAAAAGAAAAATACGAAGTATTGTTTACATTGCACATACAGATAATCCCATGAATTTAGAAGCTAAGGAAAGATTTCTTATGAAAATAATTTTTAGCTGAGCTATGAGAAAATTGGTGGAAGTTAATTAGATAGAGCTGAATATTTAGGAAGGAAGCACACTCTGTGGAGAATATTTCTAGCAGAAGAAAAAAATACATGAAGATCATTAATCAGAAAAGAACACAGAATCTTTGAGGATCCCACATTGACCTAATGAGGCTGGGGTATGGGAAGACGTGGGGGGAAACTTTGTTAGATAGAACATGAGATTTTACAAAGAATAGAAAACATTCAGTTTTGTAGCTGTGGTTGAACTTGTGTGTTTGATCCTATGAATAGTGAAAAGCACAATACATTTGTCAAATGTAATGATAATATTTGATTTGCACTATAAGCAAATAACTTTTTTTGCAATTTAAATAACTAAAGAATGTGTGGGACAGATTAATATATGTGACATATAAAATAAAACTTGTTATCAAACTACTATATATTTATTTATTAATTATTTGTTTAAAGATAAGTCTTTCTATGTTGCTTAGGCTGTCTGTGAATGCCTAGGCTCAAGCAATCCTCCTGCCTTAGTCTCCAGAGTATTTGGTAGTAAAGGCACATAGCACTGTGTCCAGCTTGGAATTTTTTAGACATCTAACAACTAATCTGAAAGTTAACACATGCATAAAATAGTGAAGCATTTTATTTTTGAAATTGCAAGAATTTCTATATGAATATATGCATGTACCCATCTCTGAAAAATGATAAGCAAAGTAGAATCTTTGTTATATGATTAAAAAATAAATGATTAGGAAAGCAGAAATAATAGAGTAGAATAGAACTCAGTAGGGATTTTCTTCATGGCAGAAACATCAGTTTTAGCAACCATCTACTACCTTCATAAGAGATAAGGGAACTATATTCATAAAAGCTAAGGAAAGTAGGTAAGCGATTGCAGAACCTGACTGCATTTCAATAAGAAGAAAACATACATTGAAAATGGTAGAAAAGGACACTTACATTGTTCACATCACCCTCCCACAACCTTGGGGAACAAAGCATCGTGAGAGATATCATTTTGGCAGGGAAAGAAAACGAAGTAAGTATAGAAGTTTTCCTTGGACCTTAAAAGCATACCAACCACAGCAAATCTTTGAAATGAACAGATATCCCATGATCCTAGATCCCATACTCATTTCCACAGACTAATCCTCCAGACTCACTCTGACACCAAATGGAAACTGTGAACCTAAGCTTCAGGCTTAGTAGGTATTCTCAATCTCTCATACCTATCATGACCAGGCAGAACTCAGAAGTTCTAGGAAATGGACAGCCTTTAGTGACAATCTGATTTCAGATGCCCCAGGCTTCCAACCCACCCCAATGCCTTGCTGGCCTCAGGAATCTCAGCCTTTCAAACCATGCTATTCATTCTGCCTAGAATCAATAATAGAGTAGCCATTAAAGGGCTTTCCAAAACAAAGCCAATCTGAAAACACTAGAATGAATACCTACCTCTTCAAGGTACATAAATTGACACAAATCCACAAGAATTGAGAATTATTATAGAAATATACCAGCGCCAAAAGGACAAAATAAAGATCCAGTAACAAACCCTAAATAGAGAAGTGTAAACTAATTTCATAAATAATTTGACAACTCAGAAAAACTTTTAAAGAAGCTCAATGTACTTTAAGAAAACATACCAAAAAAACTCAATAAAATAAGGAAAACAATAAATGACCAGAATAAGAAATTTAACAGAGATTAAAATTTTAAAAACATAAAATAAATCCAGAAACTGAAAAACATAATAAATAAAATGAAAATTGCAATACAGAAGATCTATTGTAGACTTGTTAAACAGAAAGAGAGGCTGTGAACTTCTTGAAAACAGAATTTGAAGAGAAAAGAAGATGAAATTAAATGAAAAAAATCTTTATGAGATTTGTGGAGCAACTTTTAAAAAGCAACTGATAGATTCATGGGGTACACATGAAAAAGATAAAGGGGTAGAAAAGTTATTTGTTGAATTTTTAGAATAAGCACTTCAAAACCCAGTGATAGATATATGCAGGTATATCATAAGTCTTCATGTTCCACCACACAAGACCTCCCCAACACATATAATCAAACTGTCAAAAATCAAAGAAAAATAAAGGATCCTAAAAGCAGCAAGAGAAAAGTAGCAAATTACACATAAAGTTTCAGTTTGGCTAGCAAGAGATTTCTCAGCAGAAAGTTTATAGATGAAAAGAGAGTTAGATGATATATTCAATATGCTGAAGGGGGAAAACAACTGGCTAGCCAAGAATATTATACCCAGTAAAGATGTCCTTTAGAAATGAAAAAGATACCATTTTCAAGCTGAAGGAATACGCTAATTAATAGCACAAAAATAAATACATAGGAAAGTTTTCAATATTCTAAGATAGGTATGTGAATCACTCATATCTTTAGAATGATAGTCAAAGCCAAAAGTAGTAAGAATAAACACAGCTTTAATAGCTTGTTAAGGGAAAAGTAACAAAAACATAATTTTGTGCAATATAAAAAGTATAAATTACAATTGTGAAATATAAAATATGCAAAATATGAGGGAGGAATGGAGTACAAAGAATGCTTTTACATCTGTTTAGTTTTTGCAATCAAAATAGTTTAAAATAACCTGATAGAGTAATAGTATGAATTTTGTAAGCCTCATAATAAACACAAAGCAAAAATCTATAGTAGACAATATTAAAAAAATAACAAAAAGCCTCAAAACATAGCACTAGAGAAATCACTTAAATAAATGGGGAGACAACAATGGAGGAAGAAAGAAACAAAGGATTTGTAAAACAAATAGAAGGCAATTGACAAAGTAGCAGGTGAAAATCCTTACCAAACAATTTTAATTGAAATAGATTGACATCTCTAATCAATAGATGCAAACTGGCTGAAAGGATTTTAAAAACTGAAGACAACTGAGACATTCAGACAAAAGTATGTATTTTTAAAAATTCTAAATAACTAACATCCATTTAAATGGTGATTCTTATTTTTTAAACAATATAACACAGGGCTGGGGATGTGGCTCAAGCGGTAGCGCGCTCGCCTGGCATGCGTGCGACCCGGGTTCCATCCTCAGCACCACATACAAACAAAGATGTTGTGTCCGCCGAGAACTAAAAAATAAATATTAAAAAATTCTCTCTCTCTCTCTCTCTCTCTCTCTCTCTCTCTCTCTCTCCACTCTCTCTTTAAAAAACAATATAACACATATAGTTAATATTATAATTATATTACGTTATATATAACTATATATTATAATTATATTAGTTCCACATATAACTAAAATGTGCGATAATAAAAAAAGAGTAGCCCAGTGATGTGGCACAAGACTGTAATCCCGGTGTCTCTGGAGGCTAAGTCAGGAGGATGGAAAGTTCAAAGCCAACCTCAGCAATTTAGGCACTAAGCCACTCAGTGAGACCCTGTATCTTAATAAAAAATAAAAAAAAATGCTGGGGATGTTCAGTGTTTGAGTGTCCCTGAGTTCAATCCCTAGTACCAAAAAAAGAAAAAGAAAAAATATTCTGTGGTCTGTTATGATGATGAAATATTATTTTTGTAGTGCAAATATCATTATCAAAATGTTTCACAGATAATGTTTAATTTCACTGAAGAGTTTAACATTCACAAGTTTGTTGTGGTATGGATATGAGGTGTTCCCCCAAAGCTCCTGTGCTAAGAATGGGATTTTTAAAGGCCAAATAATTAGATTATGAGACCTGTAACTTAACTAGTCCACCCTAGTTTTCATGGTCTGCTGGAGGGGTATCTGTGGGCAACTGGGGCTGGCTGGGGGAGCCGGGTCACTAGGGGTCTGCACTGGAAGTAATTATCTTCCCTGTGGCCCTCCCCTCTCCTTATCCCAGCTTCTCTGCAGTGAATACAGAGCAGGCCTTCTCTATAATGCCCCTCCGTCATTGATGTTCTGCCTCACCTTGTGCCAAGAATAAAAATCAGCTCACCATGTAGTAAATCTCTGAAACAAAGAAACAAAAATAAACGTTTTCCCTCCTTTAAGTTGTTCTTCTCTCATAAATTGGTCACAGTGACAAAAAGCAGACATAAAGTATTTGTAGAAATTAAATGTATTCAAAGTCATTGTGATCTTTTTCTGCAGTATTTTCACCATGTTTACTTATCTAATATAGAATTTTCCAATCCTTATCTTGGACTATATCTCCAAAGGCAGGAGTAAAATTATTCCCTATTTGAAAGGATTCTAACATTTTAAAAACATGTGATGATTATCATTCTAATGGTACATATCAATTTTGAGCATATATCCTTAAGAAGATAAATATAAATGTGTCCCAATTCACATGCATAATAATTAAGAATGTATCTTTATAAATTCAATTATATGTATTCTAAAGTAAGTCTCAAAAATCCTAATGTTCCTTAAAGCTTGACTTTTGTTTATTAGAAAGAGGACAACATTGATTAATAGCAAATAAATTTTAGGTAATCTACTTGTCCTGGAAATTTTCCTCTTTCTGAAAGCATAGTATTTTTGATGTTTGATAAATTTATGGCATTAAAAACCAAATATCTGACTGAGGAAATAAATTACTTGAAAATATGTTGGCAAATACCAGCAATAGAATAATGATTCCTTAAAATAAACCTAAATGGAATTAGTTTTCTATATTCTCCATTGTTATAATCAGCTGTAAACTATAATGCTAGATAATATGAGTGTAACTTTCTCATAGGGTGGTAAAATTGGAATTCCACTGGGAATTAGGAGTTATGACTTGTCATTTTATCTTTTCTACTTCATAGCTAACCAAATTACTAAACATGCCAATTCCTTAAATTCCTATATTTCTTTGTGCAGTTCTCATTTAGACCCAAAGATAACTACAGCACTTCATAATCTACTGTCTTATCATTTTAACATTAACATTCTTAGAAGTAGCAAAACTACAGATCATGCACTGGTACTCTATATTACTTCATTTAGAACCCCCCCTCCCTCTGTGTCCTCTTGACCTATGGGAGAGATGGAGAAAGCATGCCCCGGACCAGGATGAGCCAAGAAAGGTCAACTGGCCGCCCGCACCCAGCCCTCCCTCGCCAGAAGACAATCAGACGCACCAGGGAGAGGAGTCAAAGCAGGATCTCCTTTATTGAGGAAGTATACATAGCTAATATAATGTGCAGGAGCCAATCAGGATAAAGGTCAGAGGGGTGGAGCGAGTTCACGTGTACACCCATCCCATGGTCTGTAAGGGAAGGCAAGAGCTGTTCATGAGGGTGGAAGAGCCCTGGACCTATCCTGGAGGTGGTCTGTTTGTTCCATCACCACTCACAGCTCCGCCTCCTGGCTCATTGCCAGGTGCCATCCCAGCCACATGTGCGGTCCCAAGACAGGGAAGCGGGCAACAAGTCATGCACTACGTCTACCCCTTTTCGTTTTATTAGCAGGTGTTTGCCTTACTCGAGAGTGTGCCTGTCTTAGGTTGTCCCCCTCTGGGGATCTTACCCATCATTGACTACCACTCTAACTCTTCGGGCAATTCTACCTGCAGAGCCTGCAGGCCCAATTGGAAGCCTCAAGGAAAGGAAATGACTATCACCTAGGAAGGAAACCTTTTTGCTCCTGGCTTACACCTGTACATCCTGGTAGGGATTGTGACCAACCTCTTAGGGTTCCCAGTCAGCATATTGCTGCCGGACCACCATCAGTTAAACAGCTCTGGCTTATATTGCAGTTCATTCCGGCAGTTCTAAAAGTCTTCTTGTAATCTCTCTTTTTTTGTTTTTTTTTTTTTTTTTTTGAGTGAGAGAGAGAGAGAGAGAGAGAGAGAGAGAGAGAATTTTTAATATTTATTTTTTTTTTTAGTTCTCGGCGGACACAACATCTTTGTTGGTATGTGGTGCTGAGGATCGAACCCGGGCCGCACGCATGCCAGGCGAGCGGACTGCCGCTTGAGCCACATCCCCAGCCCTTCTTGTAATCTCTTGATCTTGTCCTGGAGGATACCAGAGCCATTGGCATAGAAGCAGCACTCCTCCTTTAGGAACAGGCATAGTCCCCCTTTTTGTGCGGTAAGTAGGTCTACCAAGGCCAGCAAGTCCATTTCCCATCCCCGTGGCCATGATGAATGCCACGAGGGAGACAATGAGGAGTCCAGTCATAACCAGGCAAAGCGTTCAGAATGGTCTTTTCATTTTCACAATCAAAGAATCACACCTCAGTGCAAAAAGCAACACAAAACTTTACACATCCCACCGATAACAGGTCCAGCCATAGAACATCAAATGATATAAATAAATCTCCAATATATTTTTCTTTTAAGCCTAAAACTACCATACAACTTTAGAACACCAGATTGATATAATGCTCTTTTAAAGCTTCTACCTTACACATGTGTATACCTGGAAGATATGAACACATTAATAGCATCACAATTACATTGATGTTTTTATATTAACCAAATTTATCTTTTAAAGAAATAACATAGTACAATTCTCTAAAATAACAGTTCTTGTTTGACAGCAGTTTAATTTCTTTAAAACACAATGTATGGGTAAACCAATGTTTTAAAGAATCTTTGTCCTTTTAACATATGACTGATAAACTTAATTTTAAAGACATCTTTACTTTCATCTGTTTACCCAATTTAAATTGAACCATTTAAATCACGTGAATAAAAGATAAAAGATGTTTGGATCCATTTTTTTAAATTTTTCATGAGCGCTCCACATATATATGCCAATCTTCATACCATGTGTATGACATATGGACATACACACATACATACAACACATAACACAATAGTAAAGGCCTTGTAGGTTTTCACAGGTGAAATCTCCATTGCAATGTTTAAAAACTCCACAGTTGATCAAAAATAGAACTGATCAGAAAAACATTAACCTAGGTCTGTAGGATCAAAATCATGATAATATAAAAGCTACTATCAGAAGAAATCCCTTCAGGATCATTAAGCCATTCCTTTGTTCTGAAGTTCCTAATGTAGTATTAAGTTTCATTAAATCACCTGAAAAAAAATTCCAAAAGAGAACCACACACTACCATCTATATCCAAAATTAAGCTTTAAAAATTTCCAAGACTGTTGCTATTCAATGTCATTTCAATAAGTCAGGTGAACGTCCCAATCCAACACTTTCCTTTCCTAAATCCTACACACTGAGGGGAACAGATAGATTACTATTCTTGCCCAAATTAATAATGCACTGGTACACCTACTGAAATTTTCCCAGGCTACCTAATTCAAAAATTGATGAAAAAACTGAATGATTGGGAATTACTTGCCAACTTGGAAGTACAGTTCTTTAGTTTTCCATTGTAAGTATTTAAGTTCTCTGGCATGAATTATCTGAAATAATAAACTAAACAATTACCTAAACTCAACATTTAACTGCAAGATTGTGCAAAGTTTCAAAAACCAATCAGATTCCAGATTGTTACAATAAAACATCATCTTTTAGACACTTTCAGCCAAGATCATTCCCAAGAAACAATCTATAATATCAAAACATTACTGCATTCAATACCCCGCCCTTTTTTTAAGTAGACAGAGGTGGAGTAATCCTTACAGTGCAGGGAAGGAAGGAGGGAGTTCCCCAAAGCAAAAGGGCTTTGGCAGCTGCTGAGAGTCCCTCAGTCCCTCCTTTTACTTACGGGATTAGTGCCTATGGTTTTTTTCCCACCCCAAGCACCAGGCATACTCCATATCTCCTAACTTTTCAGTAGTCACAAGATGGTGGAGAATTTCTGTGAGGGGAGGGGTGACAATATGGCAGAGGCCGTTCCCTGTCCTGGCTGTCTGCCATGTATTCCGGGAGGTGAGGGGCCAGGGGAGAAACAGGCTTTGTAATCTCCCTCTTCCTCACCAACTATTCTGTTCGGTCCCAGGTGGCCCAATGCCCTAGGGCAGAGTGGGACAGAATGGGGGACGCAGACGTCCTGGCGCCAGCAGGGCGCAGGGCGGGCCTCAAGATGGCTGGCTTGGCTCCGGCTTGGCTCTTTCTTGCAAACTTCTCCCTCCTCCTCCCCCTCAGCCATACAGGGAAGCAGGAGAAGCATCAACCAGGGCTTGGGGCGTGTCAAGTTTTCCCAGAACTTTTTGTCATGCTTAGTGTGAGATTGCCCCATATTTCCAGGGATACCCTTACCTCGGAATTCACTTGGCTTGGCTTGGCTCACAGATACTTTCCCTCTTGGTGAACCGGCTTCTTCATGTCCTGCGTGGGACACCAATGTCTGGGTTTTTAGCCCCCCATCTCCTCCTGACCTGTGGGAGAAATGAGGAAAGCACGCCCCCACCAGGACGAGCCAAGAAAGGCAAAGGTCGACTGGCCACCCACACCCAGCCCTCCCTTGAGGGAGGACAATCAGACGCACCAGGGAGAGGAGTCAAAGCAGGATCTCCTTTATTGAGGAAGTATACATAGCTAATATAATGTGCAGGAGCCAATCAGGATAAAGGTCAGGGGGTGGAGCGAGTTCACGCTTACACCCATCCCATGGTCTCTAAGGGAAGGCACAGCTGTCCATGAGGGTGGAAGAGTTCTGGACCTATCCTGGATGTGATCTGTTTTTTGCATCACCACCCACAGCACCGCCTTCTGGCTGATCGCCAGGTGCCATCCCAGCCACATGTGGGGCCCCAAGACCAGGAAGCGGGCAGCAAGTTATGCCCTACAGATTACTATACAGAATTAACCGTATTCAGTTTTGCTTTCATAAGAGTATGATTATATATGGTAAAGTGATATTTTTAAAGCCTTTATGCATTGACTGAACTGAACCTCAAAGCTTGACTAAAATCTACAACATTCTGAGATGTAAATATTGATTTTATTACTCTGAAATTAATTGAGTAGAGAATTGATGCTGTATTATTGAATTCTGTTAATCTTAAACATAATAAAGGTCATCATTGGTATTCAAAATTTAGTCCAATGATTTAACCCTCAAAATAGTAATTGAATCCTCACAGATAAATCATTTTCTTTTTTTAACACATTATTTATTTACCTCAGTGTTTCCTTATCATACAACATATATTCTTCTCTCTGAGTACTAACAGGAGCCAAGAAAATTAACATATGGGTTAAGGAATTGATCTGGGAAGAAAGAATAACAGATAGAAATGATGAAAAAAGAAAAAAGAGGAGGAGGAGGGCAAGAGAAAGACAGAACAAAAGAAATACATGAGAAGTGATTAAAAAAAAAAAAGTTTACCAATGATTTAGAGCTTATTTAGTGCCGTCTACACTACAAAGATATTGAAGCAGGAAAAACTCTCTGACTGAAGGATCCAACATTTGTGACTATTTTAAAACCAAATAAAGGGTATTATTATTATTATTATTATTACTATTATTATTATTATTATTATTACTATTATTTTTCCAAGAATTCTATTTATTCCCCCTGAATTTTACATGATGTAACTTCACAAGTTGAAAATAAACTTATATCAATGAACTATGTTTTATATATATATATGTGTGTGTGTGTGTGTGTGTGTGTGTGTATATATATATATATATATATATATATATATTCATTCAATGAGATTTTCAAGATATGAGTTATTCCCTATGTTCTGTGTAAGATGCATTGGACATAGTTAAAAATAAAAAGCATGCATAATTACTGTTTTTGTGGTGCTGGAAATTGTGTCTAGGGCCAAGCACTTGCTAGCCAAGGGCTCAGGACATGCTACCCAAGGGCTCTACCTCTGTTTGTCTTCACAAAATCATTCTTGACCTATAAATTGCAAATGAATCACCAAAGATCTTATTAAATTTCTCAAAGTTTGAGCCATAGCAAGAGGATCTGGTAAATTCATTGTTGAGAGTATCCCAAGAATTGGAACGTTTAACAGTCATCCTAGTTGTTTATAGTTCCACTATGCAAAACAAACAAAAACCAAAAACAACAGTTTAGATTCAGAGAATGACGCTAAATAATTATTTAAATAACACAGAATTTGGCTATTTATTTTAAACAAACAAAGTACAGCATGATATATAAGGACAAGAACTTGTAACGGAATCAAATAACCATTTAATCTGAAAGTTGAGAACTGAAAGTTGAAAACTTTAGGAATGGGAGATTTCTGGAAAAAGGAAACAAGTGTTAAGATCTCCATAACAGGAAGAATTTTAAGGCAGTTGTGTATTAGAGGAAGTGTTTCTGTGATGAGAATCCAGAAGGAGGCTGCATGAGAAATTGGCTTGACCCGAAAGTACTCCCAGCCCTTCTCAGCCTCCAGCCACCCGGATCCAATCCAATAAGTCAAGAGGTAAAACTGCTGAGTACTGGAGCACCAGGTGACAAGTCCCTAGCAGCACAGGCCTGTGTTGCATAGAGGTGTTACGTACTTTCAGTATAGTTCTGTATATGGGTAGAAGACAAAAGCTGGAAAGTTAGGTGGGAACTAAAGATGAAGGGCTTTATAAATAATGTTTAGGATTTTACACTGCATCCTGATAGTAATTGGAGGTCACATAGGAGAGTTCAGTAAGTGAATTTATGATTAGAGATACACACGTATCAAAGTATCTGTGGGTAAGAATGTGAAAGGACGAAGATAGAAATATGCTTACCTTCCCTTCAGAGCAGGGCAGGCTGTTATACCATGAATGTTGAATATTAATTTTCAGAACATGAGAATCAAATTTAGAGTTCTCATCTGGTCGCACAATATTGAAATAGTGTCTAGACTTGCTGATTGGCATCTGAGTGCCTGTTTCTCATTAAAGTATAATACTCTAGCTAAACAGGAGAGTAGTTGAGTCTTCAAATGAGATTTTCTATTCAGAGCCAATATAATTTGGTTCTCTTCTCACTGAAGTCTATTATCACTTTGTCAAATTATACTACGTATAACATAAAATCTAGTTATAGAGACTTGAGATCTAGATTTGGCAGCATTTAACACATTTTTATCTTGCTCCAAAAATCTCTTTTACCACTGTAAGCTCAAGCTTTTTTCACCCTATCACATGTAGGCAGGCAGTTGAATATACAATTACTTCATAGTTAAGGTTGTAAACTCTGTCTCATTATTTACTAAGATAATATCTATTATCATTTGTCTGTCCCTTTCTTTTCTTCTAAAATGTTATTCTCATTTCTAATTTTAACATTAAAATGTTTTAAGCCCTGTCATCAAAATGTATAATGTGACCATTTGCTTATATTCTCTGCAGAGTGAATAATGAAGTCTCCTAAATATTAAAATGTCCTCGTAATTAGTAATGTCTGCTGTATCCATTTGATCTTGGGTGTGCTTCAATTTCTTTTAATGCTTCTGATAATTTACACAAACTGCATACTGTAAATGAAACTGGTCATTATATGTTGTACACTATAACCTAATGAATATATATTTAAAATTTTCTTTCATACTTGGTGACTTATGGTATATTTTATTCATTAAAAATTAGTCATTTTAAACTACTACTGAAATGATTAACTTATATTGATAACCAAGTACATAAATATGACTAAACATTCAGTTTTTTTCGTCTTTATGGTTTTATATTATCCATTTAAATGTTTTCATTGTTGACCTGACCTCCAGAAAATTAATTCTTTACCCATTTTATTCTCTCAGCATACAAGAAATAACAATTTCTGCAATAAATTGTAATTGCTGTTAGAGCTTAGTGATAAATACATTCTTGTTCTCTGCTACTTTCAGTGATGAAATGCTATTAACACAGAATTATCCCTTCACTATTCCAGGCTCAATGAATAACATTAATTGTGTTACAGCCCTACTTCAATTCATTCTCTCTGATTACAAAACAGTTATGCACCATTTAGAGGCATTTCTCAGTAAATTCCATTTTTTCTCCTAAAACAGAGTTTAACTTCATTAATCTCCCTGTCTTCTTTCTTAAAATTCAGCATGAACTTTGTATTATAGACTAAGCTTTACACAATTGTTATGTTCTCTGAATTAGCTGAGAAATGAAAGATCTCTTAAACTATGTTAAAACATAGATTTGGCACAAAAGAATTGAAAAATACAAAAAGGCAGTGATTTTTAACAAATATTTTTGCTACCTGATTTCCTTAAGTGAAAGTATTTGCAAGAACAAATAGTACTTGCTATCCAAACTATAAAGCATTTCTAATGGACACTTCACAAAACACTACTCTCTATTCAGAAGTAAAAGGACTAACATAAATCCTATATCAACACATTAATTAAGGGAGGTAGGAAAGTTAAATTTAATTCTTGGCAAAAGCTCTGAGTACTTCAAATTATATAACTTGTAATCCAGAAAAGCAGATAGAGCAAGAATAGAAATTAAATCAGTAATTAAAAATCTTTTAGAAATCTCTGTAGTATTGTATAGGTAATTTCCTAAAGAATGTTGTTATCTCACTATGGAAATATCAATAATTAAAGCTACATTTAATATGCTTTACTTTAGAATGTACTTTTCTAAGTAAATGAATTAGATATTAATTTTTATTAATGATTAAGATCAAGAAGCAAAAACAGCTTTGATTCATCTTATGAATTCACTTTGTTTCCCTATGTAGAATAGAAAAAGTAAATTAATAAAAATGACTATTTCCCTGCTTTCAGAACTTATTAAAAGTATAACAACCTGATGGAAAATAAGCCACTGAATTAATCTGATTCATATGTAAAAGTCCAGGTTTCAAATGAACAGTGTTGAAACAAACTCAACAGAGACCACATTTGCAGGACAAAGTTGCTGAAGAAGGAAGGCATTTTGTCTTTATTTAGATGAGAGCACTAGATAAAGCATAGCTTCTTTTTTGGTTCTCACATTGAACGAACACTGAAATTTGGCATCAAATAGAATCATGGTGGCCTAAAATACATCAGCCTAGGGTTAAAGGAAGAGAGGAAAAGGAGACCTGAGATATCATGAACCCTTAAGAAGTAACTTGGTCGCCACTTCTTATAACTGAAATCACAAGAGGAAGCCTTGATTATTGGAAACAAGACAATGATTTATAATTTTGTTGATTAATTTTATTATTACTTTTAATTGCCACATATTTTAATATGAGTGTTTTTATATATATAAATATATGTGAATATACATATATGTATATACCTAAATATGATACAATGTTTTGTTTTATGTATACTTTGGGTAATGATTGATAAAATTTCATCTTTTTTAGCACAACTAGGGTAAGCTTTATTAGTTAACTTAAGTTTTATTTTTTATTCTCACTTATACATATATATATATATATATATATATATATATATACACACATACACACATTATAAACTTATACATATATATATACACATACACACATTATATATACACACACACATATATATATACATATATATGTACATACACACACATAAATGATGTGATGCTTTATGGGTGCATTGGGAAATAATTAACTCAGAGTACATTTTTACCTTTTTTCTACATTACTGGGAATTGAATCAAGAGCTTCACACATTCTATGAAAATGAATTTCATCCACAGTACTTTTTAATTCTTTTAAGACATGATTTTGCTAAATTGTCCTGGCTGGTCTTAAACTTGTAATCCCCCTGCTTAGCCTTCCAAAGAACTGGAGTATGCCACCATTCCTGGCCAGCTTCATTCAAATCCCTCTCTTCTAGCTATTGGAGATATACAAGATGTTCTTGTTAATTATACTCATTCCATGTGCAACACAACAACAGAATTTATTTCTCATGTCTAATTGTAAAATTGTGTACCTAGACAACCTCTTCCCAAACCTCTGTTTACTTAATTGCTTTGAGATAAATGTCTTTAGATTCCATACATGAATTGAGATCACACAATGTTTGTCATTCAGGGCCTGACTTCTTTCAGTTAGCATGATGTCCTCCAGGTCCATCATGTTGTCCCTAATAATAAGATTATATATTTTTATGACTCACTAGTATTGCATTGTGTGTTTATGTCAGATTGTCTTCATGCATTTGTTCATTGATTGGCACTTAGATTGACTATGTATCCTGACCATTGTAAATAGTGCTGCAAGAACATAGGAGTGCAAGTGTCTTTTCTAAATGAGGATTTTATTTTCTTTGAATATATATATATATATATATATATATATATATATATATATATGCATTAGAAGAATTGTTGGTATATGGTAGCTAATTTTTTTTTCATTTTTTGAGGAACAGCCATACTCTTTTGCTAAATAGCTGTACTTATGCTGTACTTATTTGTATTTCCATCAACAGCATACAAGAGTCCCCTTTCTCTACACCACTGTTATCTTTGGGTTTCTTGATAATAGCCACTCTTACTGAAGTGAAGTGATATCTCACTAGGGTTTTAATGTAGGTTCTCCTGATGCTTAGTAATGTTCAGCATATTTTCGTATATATTTTGGCCATTTGCATGTCTTCTTTTGAAAAATATTATTTCAGAACTTTTGGCCATTTTTTATTGAACTATTTGATTTTGGATACTGAGTTGTTCCTTATATATTTTGGACACTAACCCCTTCTCAGAAACATAGGTTATAAATAGTTTCTCCCATTCTATTGTTTGTCTCTACTCTGCTGATCATTTCCCTTGCTGTGCCAAACCTTTTAGTTTGATGTAATCCCATTTGTCAATTTTTGTTATTTTTACCTTTGCACTTGGAGTGATTTACAGAAATTCTTGCCAGAAATTTGAGCACTTCCTGTTTGTTTTCTTCCAGTAGTTTCATGATTTCAGGTCTTACATTTAAGCCGTTGGTCCATTTTGAGTTGATCCCTTCTATCAGCTGGTGAGTGGTAAGGCTCCAGCTTACCACTTCTGGATGTCCAGTTTTCCTGCACCACTTATTGAAAAGATTATTCTTACCCTGTTCTTTTTCCTTTATCAAAAATAAATTCTCTATAAATACATGGGGTTATTTCTGGGCTTGCTATTCTGTTTCATTGGCCTGTGTTTCTATTTATATGCCAATATCATGCTGCTGTTGTGCTGAGAATACTAGTCTGTGGGGGGGCAATGACAGAGACTAGGAGACTAATTAGGAAGTCATAACAGTAATCTAGTGAGAAATGATAATGTTTTGAATAAAATTGTTTTATGCAGTTATGGTGGTAGTAAAAAATAGTGTGTTTCTGGATTTATTTTGAAAACTGAGCTAACATTATTAGCTACAGTAATATTCCAGGGAAAAAAGTAAAAGGGATATAAAGGATAATTATGAACTTGTGTCTGAACTAGTATGAAAAAGGAATTTTCATTTGATAAGAAGGGTGATAATATATGAGGAAAAAGAGGTAGGACAGTATATGAGCAGATCAGTTTTGAAAACATTCAATTTTCTGGCCTTTATATCTATGTGTAGGGAATGAATAAGCAACTTTATATAAATGAAAATATTCCAGTATATGGAAAAATATAAATCAAACAGAATATAAGTCTTACTTATACCTGGAGGCTTAGTTTATTAAAAAGAGCTAAGTGTAGGCTATAGATTACACCAGGAAGAATAGTTTACTTGAAAGCTAGTGTTAGAATTCTACTCTTTAACCTGGAGAAAATGTTGGTTGTTTTATATTGTATCTAAAGTGGAATGTATCTAATTCAAATGGTTAAGGACTAAATGAGAAAGAATATAAAATATCAAGTCCTTGGGAACAATTCATAGTATATAACTGTGACACAGTTGATAGAAACTTCCTTAAATAGGGCATCAAAATAAAATGTACAAAATAAAGAAAAAATAATTTAAAATAATGCAAAGTTTCTGATTATGGAAGCATAACACAGGCATAAAGTGCAGATGTATAGCAGGTTAGAAAGAGCAGTACTAACATTTCTGAAACTCAGGATATTAAACATCATTAAGTAAAATATAAAACTTGGCAGGTAAGTGTGAATATACAGCTCTTAGAAAAGAAACTGGAATGTTATTAATTGAAGTGAGGGTCTTCTTCATCAATTTTTAAATGATTGAAAATACAGCTTTGCACATCAAAAGGCAACAAGCCATGTAAGGTATATAAAAACTGGCATGCATGCCAGAAACCCTCCTCCTCCTTAGTACAGGTAAACCAGCCTGACTCTTATGGGTAGCATTCTCATACAACCCAATTAATTAAATATTCTGCAACTACTGACGCCATATTCCCAGTCCAAATTTTATATAAATGATAAACTGTCATCATCTCTGCCTGAGGATATACTAAAGGCATACTAGCACAGCAATACAGCAAGTGCTTACAATAACCTCTTGCCCACAGACAAGCATAATAGAGTTACGGAATAAATGTTATGCTGTATATAGAAGACATGTGAAAAACTAATGCAAATTCAAATAGGTAAAGAATGAAATGTGTTTAAAGCAAAGAAAAAGATTGAGAAATACAATTTGAAGTTTTGTAAGTTTGAAACATATATAAAAGTAAAACTATATGTTTGACAGGAAGAGAAGGAGGATACAGTTTAGATTTACCAGACTGCATGCCTAAGAAAGTGATACATAAGGGAAATAAGATGAAGGAGAAAGAAAGGAAAAGTGTAGAGAAATGAAGCAAAAAATATGCAGAGAGAATAGAAGAATAAAGCAGTGTCCAGATCTGTGGTTTGTGGATAATAGAGTGGCAGGTTGGAGGAGCATGGTTAATTTATATCTGTGGTTCTAGGATAAAGAAACAACTAAACTAACTCAGGATCAGGTTGCAAGAAAATAACAAAGATTTTTTCCAAAATAAAATATTAAGACATATTTACACAAATATGCTAAATATGTGAGCATACATATCATATAATACATACCATAATAATGTGTAAATATAAAGAATGGTGTTACACTTATTTATAAGAAATATCATGTGCCATTCCTACACAGTGCATAATATATATTAATTGAAATTATGTACTATGATGTGAAGACATGCAAGACAACAAAATGAATAAAATCTGTAAAAAGATAACTATTTCTTTGGAGTGCATTGTAAATAAAAGGAGGATGATGGCATGTTCAACAAATGATGTTAGAACAATTGACAATCAATTTCGTAGTAAAGTTAGATTGCCAAATTTGTCACATAGGAAACAAAGATCCCGAAATCCCTATAGAATTAAACATAAAAATATCAAAACTATAAAAGCTTTTTGGGTCTTCTTGATGTAGAATCATGTCATTAGCAAAGAGACATAATTGGACTTCTTGTCCTATTTTTATCCCTTTAATTTTCTTTTCTTACCTGATTACTCTAGCTATAGTTTCAAACAGTGTTGAACAGGACTAGAAAAGGTGATTATTCTGCATTCTCCTGGATTTTAGAAAAAAATGCTTTCAATTTTGTTGGCCTTAGATTTGTTATATACAGCCTTTAACATGTTGGCGTAACTTCCTTCTATACCCACTATTTTCAATGTTTTTAACATGAATGGGTGCTGAATTTTGTTGAATGTTTTTTTCTGCATCTATTGATATGATTATGTGAGTCGTCTTTTTGACTTAATTTATGCAGTGAAATTTATTCATTAATTTGTATATGTTGAACAAACCTTACATCTCTGGGATGAACCCACTTGAATGGTGTACTAGCTCTTTAATGTATTTTTGAAAGTGATGTGCCAATATTTTATTAAGGATTTTGGTATTTATGTTCACCAGGGATATTGGTCTAAAGTTTTCTTTCTTTTATGTGTCTATTGTTTTGTTAACAGGTTGATAATAACTTCATAGAATGAATTTGGCAATGTTCCCTCTCTTTCTATTTCATGGACCAATTTGAGGAGAATTTGTATTAGCTCTTTAAAAATTTGTTAGAACTTGTCTAAGAATTAAGTTGGTCCTTGGCTTTTTTGTTTGAAGGCTTTCAATTGCTGCTTCAATTCCATTGCTCGATATTGGTTTAACTTTGTACGTATTTATGGTCCAATATGGATAGATCATGTGTCTAGAGATTTGTCAAAATCTTCTAGATTTTCTAGTTTATTGCAGTATAATTTTTCAAAATACTTTCTAATGATCATTTGGATTCCAAAAAATCTGTAGTTCTATCTCCCTTTTTTCACTCTAATTTTATTGATTTGGGTCTTCCTATCCACCTTGATTATCTCTTTAAAGGACCAACTCTTTGTTACATTGATTATTTGTGTTTTTGGTTTTTTTGTATTCTAAATTTTATTAATTTCAGTTCTGATCTTAATTAGTTCTTATTTATTTCTGATTTTGGAATTAGTTTGTTCTTTTCTAAGACCTTGAATTTTAACATTATTTATTTGAGATCATTTTATTCTTTAACCTCAAAACTCAATATCATAAACTTTCCTCTTAGAACTGACTTCATATTATATGAAATTTTTGATATTTAGTATCACTATTCTCATTTTGTTCTAAGATTTTTAAAAATTTATTAACTGATTTCTTCTATGAATTTCTCTTCATTCAAAAATGAGTGTTTGGGTCTGGGGTTGTGGCTCTTCAGTAAAGCGTTTGCCTTGCATGTGTGAGGCCCTGGGTTCAATCCTCAGCACCACAGAAAAATAAATAAATGAAATAGCAGTATTGTGTCCAAATACAAATAAAAAAATAAATAAACAAAATATATTTTTTTAAAAGTGGATATTTAATCTCCAAGTTTTAAAATGATTTCTCTTTTTTATCTTGTTGATTTCTAATTTTATTCCTTTATGATCTGATAGAATACAATGAATTATCTCTGTTGTTTTTTATTTTCTAAGACTTGCTTTTTTCCTTAAACTATGATCTATTTTAGAGAAAGTTCCATGTGCCACTAAAAGGAAAGTGAATCTGGGTGCTGATTACATGATCCTATATCTAGAAAACCCAAAATACTCTCTGCCAGAAGATAATTAAAGCTGATAAATTCAGCAAAGTAGCAGGATACAAAATCAACATACGTTTATCATTTGCTTTCTTATACTCTAATATTGAATCTTCTGAGAAAGAAATCAGGAAGACTATCCCATTTAAAATAACATTAAAAAATAAATGTAATACTTGGAAATAAACTTCAACAAGGATGTGACAATCCCTACAATGAAAACTATAGAGCACTAATGAGTGAAATTAAGGAAGACCTCAGAAGATGGAAAGTCCTTGCATGTTATTAGATAGATAGAATTAAAATTGTAAAGATGGCCACACTACCAAAAGTGTTAAATGGATTCAATATAAAATACTAAAGACATTCTTCATAGAACTAGGGAGGGAAAATCTTAAAATCCATTTATAGGAATAAAAGAATGAGAAAAACTAAGGCAATCCTGAGCATGAAGAGTGAAACAAGAGGCATTATAATACATGATCTTAAATTATACTACAGACCTTTTATAACAAAAACAGCATGGTATCATTATCAAAACAGACCTAAAGACCAATGGAATAGCTTTGAAGGTACAGAGAAAAACCCTCATGTTGAGATAGCAACCTCAGTTATCTGATGGTTGACAAAGATGCCAAAAACACATGTTGGAAATAAGATAGACTATTGAGCAAATGGAGCAGGGAAACTGGATATCCATATGTAGAAGAATGAAACTAAACACCTATCTCATGCCCTGCCCAAAAGTCGAATCAACATAGATCAAAGACTTAGGAATTATAACTGCTAAAAGAAAACATCAGCTCCACACTTTATTGTCACAGGCTACAACTTCCATAATAATACAGTTCAAGAAATAAAATGGAGAATCAGTAAGTGGGATGGCATCAAATTTTAAACTTTCTGCAAAGTAAAGGCAACAAGAGCATGAAAACAGAGGCTACAGAATGGAATAAAATGTCAGCTGCTCTTCTGACAATGGACTAATATCCAGAGTATATAAAGAACTCAAAAAATTTAACACTGAAATAAGTCCAAGCCCAGTTATAAAGGAACAAAAATTAATTAATTAATTAATTAATAAACAGATACTTCTCAAAATAAGAAACACAAATAGTGTTTGTGAGAAAACATTCAACATCCTCAGCAATAAGGGAAGTAAACATCAACTCCATTCAGATTTCATCTCACTTCAGTTAGAATGGCAGTCATCAATACTATAAATAATAAGCTGGGTGCTCTTGAACAGACTTATAATCCCAGCAGTTTAGGAGCCTGAGGCAGGAGTATCAAAAGTTCAAAGCCAGCCTCAGCAATTTAGCAAACTCTAAGCAACTTTGCAATACCTGTTTTTAAATAAAATATGAAAAATAAGAGTTTGGGGATGTTGCTCAGTGGTTAAGCACTTTTTGGTTAAAAAAAAAGAATATAAATTATAGGTGCTCATGAGGATGGAGCCAGGAAGTTCACTTGTACATTGATTGTTGAGATTGCATATTATTACAAAGCTATATGGAGATTCCTCAAAATTAACTAGGAATGGGTTCATTTGGGTCTGCCACTTCTGTTCACTCATTGCTGGCCTGCAATCCCAGCTTTGCAGGAGGTTGAGGTCAGCATATTATGGATGCTCAGGGGTTCAAAGCTATGGCACTGTGCAAAGCAGGCATATGCACCAGGCCAGGTTGACTGCTGAGGAATGACAGTTCATCATGGTGGCTTGCCATGGTGCTGGCTCAATTACCCTCAGACTGACAACAGCATTGCAGGCTCCATAAAAATGAAGCTGTGTTCAACACCTGCACTCTAGACAAACCTCACTCTGCCACTCTAGGAAAAGGGCTTGGAATAAAAGAATGAGAAAAACTAAGGCAATCCTGAGCATGAAGAGTGAAACAAGAGGCATTATAATACATGATCTTAAATTATACTACAGACCTTTTATAACAAAAACAGCATGGTATCATTATCAAAACAGACCTAAAGACCAATGGAATAGAGATACATGCACATCAATGTTTATACCAGCCCAGTAACAATAGCCAAATTATGGAAGCAGCCCAGGCCCACCAACAGATGAATGGATAAAGAGAATGTGAAATGTATACACAATGGAGTTTTACTTGGCTATAAAGAAGAATGAAATTGTGGCATTTGCTGATAAATGGATGGAACTGGAAAACATCATGCTAACTGAAATGAGCTAGACTCAAGAGTCAAGGGTCAAATATTTTTTCTCATACGCAGAAACTAGACCAAAATAAGGAAAGAAAAGGGGGCAGGAGATCCCATGAAAATAAAATAGAGATCAGTAGAGTAGCTGAAGGGGATTAAGGGGGAGGGAGGGAGGTGAAAAAGGAAAAGAGAGAAATGGTGGAATGAAATTGACTAAATTATGCTATGATACATATGCATATACCACAATGATTTTCACCATGATTTATATCTATAACCCACACTAATTTTAAAAAATGTTAAGTAAATAGAAATAAAACTAATTAGCATAGAGAGAGAGGAACCAGAGGAGGGAGGGAGGGAGGGGAACAAGAAGTACTGGGGACTGGAGTGGAGCAAATCATATTCCAGCATGTATTATATACCAGAATGAACCCCAATATTATATTGCTGAGGGCCATTACCAAGTAGGAAATTTCCTTGCCAGCGTACCCCATGTTAATTTCGCTGTTGACATTGCATGTTAGGTGACCCTGCCCAAGGACGAGGGTGGATCCAGGATTAGGGTGTATCCTGCAGTTTGAGGAAGTATCCCAATCCTTGGGTTTAGGGCATTCCCGGTTTAAGACAAGTTTAAGGCGTTCCCAGTTTAAGACCTTGGATTTTAGGGAAGTTCGATGTTGAGGATTATTGCTGCTGGAATTAGGGCGTTCCTGCTGCCTAAGCTCCTGTTGAACTCTCGTGAGATTCAGAGAGCATTTTGGGAAATAAGCCTCGTGGAGTAGGTGATTTGGGTGGCAGCAGAACTGGGATTGCCCCAGAACGTGTGTGGAGGCCGGTGTGAGTTCGGGAATAAAGATTTGCGTTTTGAATCTACAAAGCTGTGTGGTGGCTCGTGATTCTGTGCCCAGCCGAGACTGCGGCATTATATGTGACTATAATGCACTAATAAAAACATAAAAAGTATAATGTAATAAAATAAAGGGACTTTGGGATTAGAAAATAATTCAGGACACTATTTTTATAATATCTAAGGACTAAAATGAATATAAAGATTATTTTTGACTGATTCAGTAGACAAACTTATAAAACGTCATAATTTATTTCCATCTATAATAAAGATTGATTTCAAACCTACTGTGTGATAGTTCCAATTCTAACCACTGAAACTACAGCAGTGCTATTGGTGAATGAAGTAGAGGGGTGAGTCTCACATGTGTGGCTTCAAACATCTGCTGTGCTGCTAATTTTCTGGGAGAAAATGGGTGTGTCACTTGGCTTCTCTGAGTCTCAGTTGTCTCATATGTCAAATGGTTATACTTTTAGGCTGGAATATTGAATGTTAGGAGACTAAATGAGAACATAGCTATGAAAATTTGCAAACATTGTTAAACCACACATATCACGATTCATTAGAGATAGGGAGAGTGTGCATATACATTTACTATATAACAAACCAATGAGAAAACATCCAGAAAAGTATGGAGCCAGATAGTGAAGCAGAGTTTCATACTTTACATTCCAAGTAGGGGAAATATCTACCATTCCTAAGTATGTTCCGAAATAGAACCTTCCACAAACTTCCAGAAAAAGAAAATAGTTAAGTAAATGACATTGTTTTAAAATTAGGTAAGTTATCACAGGATTATCTCTAGACATAAAGTTAAGAGGAAAAATGGCAACTCTATATTATAACATCAAATTATTGTTTAAAATATGTGTTATATTCATTCAGTAAACTATCATGTGAAATATTCACATGCACATATCATATTTTTAAATTTAATGATGAAGTTATATAAGACAAAAGCAAATATTACTGAGCAAGTTATGAAAGAATGTCACTCATGTCATATAATACTGAATTACTTTAATATTTATTCTGCAAATGTATTTATCTATTGTTTGTTAATGTGATATAATAGGAATAGCTACAAAATCATATTGCTTCCTTAGAAATCAATTGAAAATATACATCATATTTTGATTGATATCTGGCCTGGTACATATCTGTTCTTTCTTTGTTTCTTTTTTTTAAGAAAAAGTTTGTTAGTGGTTTTATAGCTATATCTTTTGTGTAGGCCTTTGCTCACTCACTCAGGATAAATTTCTATATATGGATTTGCTGAATTTATACTCAAAGATTCTTGATGTAAGTTGCTTAAATTTACTCCTTTCAGCACTCTATAAATTTATCCATTTCCAAAACACTAGGAACAAAGAATGTTTTGTAAGCACATGTAAACAGGAGCCTTGGGTAGACTACCATGGCATTATCATACTAAGCTTTCTTTCACAATTTGTTGCAGTTCCTTCTTAAGATGTCATTGAGAATCCATAGGAATCAGAGTAGAAATAGAAAGACATAAATGTTTTGTTACTGAAATACTCACCAGTTGTTGATTTATTTTACAATGCAAACCCACCCCCTGGTAGAAAAATCATTGAATTCAATGGCTTCTTGGATGCTATTGTTAAATACTTAGAGCTCTGTGGTTTATTCTTTGGTGATCAAATCTTCTCATAATATACCACACTTCTAAATTTATTTTGGGAAGAACACACTCAAATATCAGTGATTTAACACAATATCAAAGATGCTCTATCAGCAAAAAAAAAAAAAAAGTGTATTCTATTAGTCTACTCTACCTTGAGACCTTTGGATGAATTTGCTCATTTTGTAAATGAAATTCTGAAAAAAAATACATTATCATTTCAATTAAGATAAACTCCTTCTAAGAAGCATGGAATTTAGGTTTTCCATTTTTAAAAAATCTAATATATTTCTTAAATATATTATGATTTTATAAGTTTTTGTAAGGAAATTGAAAACAAATTGTTGTATTGGGGCTATTTTAGAAAATGATACAGATATTAATGATTCAACTCTGACTTATAAAGAGGTTAAAATTCTTCTCTCTCATCTTATATCATTAAAAAGCTGGACAAATTAAAAATCAATGACCTTTCATGTGGCCTTCAAATAACTATTGTCATAGGACAAACCATCAATCCCAAATCTTGAGAGACAAGTGACTCTACAGGATTAAAGTTGAGATCTGCTTCTCTGGATGAGAAACCATGGGACTTTAAGGTGAAAAGAACTCTGAGCTTGTGATGTTGATAAGTAGCTGGAAGCTGAGAGTTGATTAGCTTGAGAGTGAGATATTTCTATGGGCTCCTGTCTCACAGAAGCTCCACAATGTTATTGGTTTCATCTCCAGAAACAACACCAGATTATCATGGTGAAGAGCAAAGAAAAATTTTGTGGGAGTTACAGGGTTAAGGGAAGAGTAGCATTGTAGATTACTCCCAGGGCATTATCTATAACAAAGGATTACTACTTTAACAAAGCCTAAGCTCACCTGGAAGAAGGACATCTCTCCCATTTCAGCCCCATCAATCCTTCTTTTCTCACCCAAGGCAGGGAAGAGTAGAAAGCTATAAAACAGTTGTGAAAGCCATAACCCTGGGAAAAAGAGAGTTTCTTAACCTAAGTTTACAGAACACTGCCCAACTCATACCAGAGTGACACATAGTCGCCCTAGAGAGTTATTTACCTCTGTTTTTATTGCTAGACACATTCTGTCCCACTTTCAACAAATAATTACAAGCTATTTTACAATGCAAGGCAAAACATATACTGAAAAGACAAACGAAGTCTCAGAACCAGACTCAGAAATGGCATAGATTGTCATCTGAAAGGGAATATAAATATTATGATGAATAAGTCAATGATTCAAATGGAAAAAATAGATAAAATGAGAAACTAGTAATGTCTATATGAGAGACAAAAACTCTTAGAGTGAATAAAAAGAAAAACTAGAAATTAAAATAATTATAATTGAAATGAAAAATGTTCTGGATGTGCTCCTCACTAGACTGGATACAGCTGAAGAAAAAATCAGTGAGCTTGAAAATAAGTCAATAGAAGCATTCAAGCTGAAATACAGAAAAACAAAGCAAATGAGAAAAAAAAGAAAGATCCAAGAAGTATGGTGTGGGGCAATTTCAAAAGGTAAAATGTATGGTAATTGGAATAGAAAAAAAAGAAAACAAAGAACAGAGAAGAAGAAATATTTGAAGTAATAATATAAAAAATTTTGAAAATTAATGGACAGCAAATTACATACCTGGGAGAAAACCACAAATTAAATACCAAAAAATAATGCATACCTTTTCCAACTATGGAAAAACAAAGATAAATTTTGTTAGAAGATGAGGAAGCGGTGGAAAGAAAAAGTGTAAGTATGGGAGTGGACTTTCCCTTGGAAACTATGCAAGTAAGAAGAGTTTTAGTTCAATATAAAGGGTTGAAATAAAAATCACTACATTGTAATGGTGTGTCTAGCAAATGCACTCATCAAAAGTGAATAAGCAATAAAGACATTCTCAGACAAACTAAAAGAATTTGTCAACAGCAGACTTCTCTGAAGAAATTGTTAAAAATCTCTAAAAGGAACATTCTTCCATTAGAAACAAAGACCTGTACAAGGAAAAGACCAGCATAACAGAAGGAATAAATTAAAGTGTTTTATTTTGCTTATTCTTAATTGATCTTAATAATGTAACAATGTCAATGACGTAATGGACATTTATAGTATGCAGATAACAGAAATCAATAACAGTAATGGCATTAGAGACAAGGAAAAGATTGGTAATCCTCTAAGAAACTTAAGTGTTGGGTGTTACTTGAAAGGGCAAATAGGTTAGTTAAAAATGTATAATGTAAACTCTAAAACAATTTTTGAGTTATAATTATTAGAATATCTCAAAGAACAGACTCTGAGCTGAACTTTGAGGAACAATTCAAGGAAAATAAATCACTGGCCTATAATGGCAGCTTCTGTGGTAAAGCAGTTGGGATGATTATGCCACCCAGGATGGTTCTACCACCGAACCTTCTCTGGAGAAATCCGAGCTATGTCAAGGATGTACCACAGTCTCAAAATCCATTAAGCTAGTCAGATGGAGGGACCTTAACCTCTGCAGAATTAGAAAAACCACAGGCTGTCATAACCCTTCTTATAAGTAGTAGTATAGCCTTGAATTTAAACTATGCTCAACCTTCCACAAGTAAATGTTCTCAGCAGAAGCTAGGCCTCAAGCAAGACATATATCTCAGTGGAATCTTTGAGGTATTATTTTGGGCTTCCTAGGCTCAGGAATGCATATTACAAGGGGTTTGAAAGGGTCAAGTGGAGGAATCTTCACTTTACCTTTGATTAGTCAATATTCATATCATCCTTTCCCCTTATTTGAGCTTTCAAATAACATCCTCCTCTCCAACAAAAATGTATTGCCAATTACATAGAGAAAACATGTCTCATTAATCTGTATCTTTATCTCTGGGAGGTACTCATCTCATTTCTGTTATAATCCTATCTTATTTTGTAACCATTGACTAAATTAACATGTTGACTGCCAAATATTCCTTGTATAAAAGGTAGGACTTTGAGAGAGAAAATAATTAAAACATAATATGAAACAAAGATATGAAATAAAGATGAGGTCTTTGGAAATACTTCCAGTTTTTAAAAGGATTATTGTGATTCTTGGGAAAAATGTTTTTCCACTTTCAGAAAAAAAAAAAACTGTTAAACCTAAAGACACTGGAGCATATAGAGAAATTTGGAATATTTGTCACTGGTTGTAATAGTGAGACTGTCATGTCCACCTTGACATTTTGGTCACTATACCAATGTACTCAAGCTCTGGGGAAAGAGCCCATTATGGTATTATGCCATTTTTAAAAACTACATACTACAGACTAGTATGTACTTCAGGTCATAAAAGCTTTGCTTCCATTGTATTCTATACTCAAGATATATATTTTTTTTCCTGGTATGGAGGCTTGAAGCTAAGAATTTTCTGCCACTGACCTACAACTCCAGCTTTTTCTATTTTTTTTTTTTCATTTTTAAACAAGGTCTTATACATTGCCTAAACTGGTCTAGAATTTGCAACCTTCCTGCCTCAGTTTTGTGAGTAGCTGGTATTATGGATGTGTACCGCTGAGCCTGGCTATACTCAAGGCAATTTCCACATTCTGAAAGGACAGCCACTCATGAATGAAGATACATGGTAAGATTAATGTCTTGTTTCTTTTGAAATTAATCAAATACTTAACCAGAAACAGCATAACAACATTCTGTGAGATTACACACACACACACACACACACACACACACACACACAGAGAGAGAGAAAGAGAGAGAGAGAGAGAGAGAGAGAGAGAGAGAGAAGAAATTGAGGGGTCTATAGGGCTATGAGAATCAGAATGAGAACATATTTGATGCATGTGAAAGCCATAATACTATTTAATTCAGTTGATTAAAGTGATTTTGGGTGGTACAGACTCTGTCCATTTTACAAAGGCAGGGAAGAAAATAGTCTGATAAACTTTATAAAATCTGTTAAGAAAATCAAGACAAGATAAAGAATTAGAACAGAGGGAATATCTGGCATGAGCAATTGACAGTGAGTGGAACAAATGAGAAACGTTTATATGTGCAGGTACATACATATGTGTATATATATTTTCAGAGCATTAAAGGAAGTATTTGCAAAGAAAATCCAATTGTGCAGGGTAAAATTACTTACTATTGTAATTAACAAGCATAATTTTATGTAAACCCCATAAAAATAATAAAAATAGAATACTTCAAAGTAACTTTTAAGTAGTCAAGTGATTGAAAATGTGTATGAGAACTTGCCACAGTTTGTTACCATATGCAAACTGCAATGTTAAATTTATTATCATTTCCTGAACTTTCTATGTTCAGTAACTAAGCTAAGACTTTTTCTAGTGATAACAACAACAACCACAACAAAATAGTGACCATTTGTTATTTTTGACAATAGAGTTTTCAAAACTAGTTTGCTTATTTCTCCTCAAAGTTTATCTTTAATTCCACTCCCACCCACCCACAAGGGTTGAGCCCAGGGGCACTTAACCAATGAGCCACATCCCCAGTACTTTTTATTTTTTATTTTAAGACAAGGTCTCGTTGAGTTATTAGGGATTCACTAAGTGATTGAGGCTGGAGGTACTTCTGCCTCAGCCCCCAGAGATGCTGAGATTTTAGGTGTGTGCCACCCAGCTGGTTTTAGTTTCATTATAATGTATTAAAGACAGTTTTCTTCCAAGTAAATTATTTACTATTCCAAATTTTTCATAATATAGCTTTTCAAAAAGAATAACACCAATGTTTGCCTTATTTAATTGTCAGAGAAACTATTTCGAAATAAATCACATCTACCTTACATTAAAAATTACATTAAAAATTAGAGGCACCGTCAGTTTCATCATTGTGTAAATCCTTTTGCCATTTACAACAGCATCTCAAACCAATAAAAATGGATATTATACAATTTTACATATACATTTTGTGTAATTTGGGTGATAGTCTTCATCACAATTATTATGGATTAACAAGTATGTTGGTCTCTATTCTGGTTTTGTGTTTGAAACACACACACACGAAAAAAATAGTAAAGTTTTACATTTTAAAACAACAATCTGCACTATCATATAAATAGAAGTCATTTTAAAGAACCATTAAGTATGTGGGATAACTAGTGAGAGTTTACACATTTTGTTGGATAAATAAAAGTAAATAACAATCATGTAAATTTGGGTAATAAAATTCTCACATTGTGAATTGAAGTATTGAAAAATATCTTACTGTTTTATTTCTGAAAGCAAAAGAAAAGAACACATAAAATATTCAGTAATATTGTCTTTTTAGAAACATTGATGAAGAATTCTAAAAATTCTCAATATATTTCTAGAAATAACTTATAAAATGAAGAAAAATGCTGATCTATAATTTTAAAATTCATGTTAACTTCATTTTAATGTGGTAGATTTTCAAATCTGTGAATTCCACCTTTGTATTTTATAAGTATATAGGGGTTGGATTCCTTGTAAAAGTATTTTAAAGGTTATGATTAATTGAATTATGTTGTAGTAGAATCATCTCCCTAAAATATGACATTAAAGAGCTTCATCTTTGTGGATCAGATTTCTTGAAGTGAGCCCTGCCTAATGAGTGCACTCCTTAGAACACTTTTTGATTAAAAATATGAAAATTGCAGCACTCAGGCCAGGCGTGGTGGCACATGCGTATAGTCCCAGTAGCTCAGGAGACTGAAGCAGGAGGATAGAGAGTTCAAAGCTAGCCTCAGCAATTTAGCAAGGCTCTAAGTAACTTATCTAGATTCTGTCTCAAAATAAAATATAAAAAAGGGCTGGGAGGGCTGGGGATGTGGCTCAAGCGGTAGCTCGCTCGCCTGGCATGCGTGCAGCCCGGGTTCGATCCTCAGCACCACATACAAACAAAGATGTTGTGTCTGCCGAGAACTAAAAAATAAATTAAAAAAAAAAAAAGGGCTGGGGATGTGGCTTAGTGGTTAAGTGCCCCTGAGTTCAATCCTTGGTATCAAAAACAAACAAACAAAAAAATACATCACTCACTCATTCATCCATTCATTATCTGTCTAGTTTTCTTCCAAGCTCTTAGCATTTAAGGCTAAACACAGTGAACAAGCGAACAAGGTCTTCTGGATCATTTTTACTTGGGAGGAAATAGACTGTAAACAAGCAAATTATAACTGAGGTAAAAAACCTCAAAGGGTAATAAATACTATAATAAAAAGTAAAACTGGGTGATATAAAAAGAGAATGTGAATTTTGTAATAAAAGATATTCAGTCAAGCCTAGTCCTGTATCCTTAACCAAGGTGTTTAGTACTAAAAAATGTCACAAGGAGAGGAGCGTGGAGGCTGTTCTGAGATTACTTAAATTTCCCCAGCTAATATACCATAAAATATTGTTGCTTAGAGTTAAAATAAAGGAAAATAAAAAGGACAATTGCAGAGTAAATATATAAATGCATAAGTCATCTGTTCCAATTCTAAACCTTCAGATAGAGGAAATCCTGAACTCTCTCAACTTCCCATTCATTTCCCACCCTGTGCTTTCAAAAATGTCTAAACAAGTACAGACAATCAGCAGAATTTTCCAGTTATAGAATAGCTTTAAGAATAACTTATCCAAATTTTTGCTGTTGATTGCATAATTAAAAATTAATACTTCAAATTTTTAAAATGTAACTACTTATTTTATTTGTACACATAGCAGCAACTCTCCACCTCAATCCTATCTCCATCCCACCACAGTTCATCCTTACATCCCATAAAAGTCCACTTGGTCCCTATTTCTATATTCCTGTTCTCAGTGAACATAGTTTCCACATCTGAAACTAGATTTCCTTAAAGTAGATGTGGCTGGTGACACTTAAGAAATTTGTGAGCGTCCTGGTCTATGACAAGATTTCACTGTTCAGTTTTTCCTTAGGAGTGTTCTGAGAAAATTAAAGTCCACTCAGGACTCAGAATATCAATGAGACAGATAGATAGTTTGCCCTCCTTGCCCAAGATGCTACTATAACCATGATTCCTCTTTATGAATTTATACTCATGAGAAATCTATTTCTGATTCCCCTTTCTTTCCAAAGACAAGTATAGCTTAAGTAGGTTTTAGGTCATTTCCTCCAAAGACATAATAAATAAATTGTGATGCTTATTTATTATGCCAAATATTATGTATTTAACAGTCAATAAGTAATGAAAATATTACTGATTTAATAAATATTCCTGTGTTAGTTATCTTTTTATCACTGTGACAAAAATACCTGACAAAAACCATGTAGAGGAGAAAAATTATTTTGGTGCACAGTTTCAGAGGTTTGGTTCATGGTTAATAACATTCCAAATTTAATAATAATTAAGCCAAATAATTAGAACTCCTAATTTGAATTTGTTTGTCTTGATCCTATTTTATCTTAATGAGCAGCACTTGCATGCATTTAGTTTCTTAGATCAATTTGGCCCTTTCTTCCCATATTCCCTTCTACAAGCCCCTTATTCATTTGTTTCAGCCTCAGTCTTCCCTATGCTCATTCTACTTTCTGCAGTCCTTCAGTATGCCAGCTGTGCTTGTACCAAAGGAACATTGAATTTGTTGCACCATCTACCTCGATAATATTTCCAACATAAGCATTGGCACTCTTTCCAAGTTCTTTGTTCAAAATTCAATTGTTTGGCGAGGCATGTACTCCCTACACTGTAAAAAGAAAATGATTTTCCCACAATAGGACCTCTCAATGTCTCTGGCTTTGACCAGTTTTTCCCATATTCATATGAGGAATCACAAACCATACCATGTATTTATTTTTTTTTAAGTTTTGTTCATGTAGTATCCCCAGTCTCTTGAATAGTGCCTAGAATATAATATGTATACAATAAAAATTTTCTCAATTAACAAGCAACATATAACAAATTATCTTCATAAATATATATTCATATTCTACATAATCATAAACAAATCTGAAGGGAAATTAAATTTTTATTTTTAATGATGCACAAGACATACTGGTTGCATTGTAAATTGATGGTCTATTATTCTTTTCAGATATCATTCAGGATTGTGATATCTAGTAATGTATCTGTCTTATGAATAGAAACAACTGAGTATTCCAAGCAGGTTTATATGGAAATGATTTCTTCACATTAAATCACTCATGTCTTTTACATAATTGAATGGAAATGAACTTTTTTAAGAAAAATCAGGTATGGGCATATGAATGTGAATATGAATGTCTAAAATGATATGGAAAGAAGCAAAGATTGCAATCATGTCAAATTATAACATATTTATGTTCTTAAATTTTTGTAACACCATTTTAATTTAAATATGTATTTAATTTATATTAATATTGTTTTTAGATATTCTAAAACATACAGAGATTTCTTAGGATTATATTTAATCAGCTTTTTTATCACTATGATAGAAAGACCTGACAAAAACCATGTAGAGGAGGAAATGTTTATTCAACTCAGTTTCAGAGGTTCATTCCATTGTTGGAGCTATGGAGTCACATAGCTCTGGGCCCAAGGTGAGGGAAAACAGCAAGGTGGAAGGCTGAGGTGGAGAAAATTAGCTCAGGAAATGTCTATCAGGAATCAGAGAGAGAACCAGGCTCCCCAGGCACAAAATAAGTATAAACCCCAAAGACCTGTCCATAGTGACATACATCAATGAGTCACACTCTACCTGCCTACAGTTACTACTTAGTTGATCCATATCAGTGGATTAATCCACTGATCAGATAACAACTCTTCTAATCGAATCATTTTACTTCCCAACATCACACACATGAACTTTAGGGGGACACAACATATATAAACCGTTACAAATGTCTTCTTTATCATATCAATAAATACACATGTGAGAAGAGCATAGTTACATTATGTTTTTTGTAAAAGACTACAATTTCAAAGGAAACTTTATTTTCAAGACATGTTGCAACAAAAATAAATTAATCTTCTGGAATAAATCAGTAGTATTTTTGTTCACTCCATAAATTTTCTCACTAAAATTATGGGTTTTGACTCTCTATTTGGTGCAGAATGAATTATAGATTCAGAAATGCCTTTCTGTAATTACTTCATGATGTGCATAGGCTAAATTAGTTTGCTGGTTACATTTGTGTGTGTGTGTGTGTGTGTGTGTGTGTGTGTGTGTGTGTGTATACATACATATATGGAGATATTTTTGACATAAAAATAGAAAGCAGTAAAAAGTGATTTTACATATATTTTGGTACAAATAATAATTTCCAAAATGAATTTTGTTTGATAAACTAATAGAAAAGCAATATTAAGATGATCAGTAAATTATGTGTATTATTTAAATGGTTATTAATTTTTTAAATGTAAGAGTCAAATGTTAAGCATTAGGCTAAATTTTCTTGACCCTCACATATCCCTCCAAATACACCCATTTACTATCTTGAGGGAATATTTATTTATGTCTCCTGTCCCTGAGAAACACAAGGATGATATCAATTCTTACACACATTACCTTTACCATCAGCCAAAGCTCTGCGTTTGTCTTACAAGTGCTTTTCATATTCCTTGAAATCAATATTTATTTATTTTTCTGGTTTGAAATGAATAGTCTTGGATATAGATTGAGGGACAGCCATAGAGTAGAATGCTATTTTCCTTTTTTTATATGAAACAGAAAAGATTTTCTTGCTTTCCATCCATTTATATGATGTTTTAGCACAGACAAAACTAAGATATGAAAGTAGAAAATCAAAAAGTCGGCATCATCTGGTATTAAGGAAAGAGGATTGATGGGAGAAGGAAAAAAGAAAATTCTCCAAGAGACTGGAATGTTCTATAACATGATCCAATTGCTGACTGCTTAATGAACTGTTTACAAAAATTTATTACAGGCAAATTATAATTCAATAAAACTACAGATCAACTCAATAAGACAATATGGCTCAAAAAGATGGGACAAGAAAACATTAAGACAAGAAAGTACAAGAAAGGAAATATTATTTTCTGCCTTTTCCCATCAAGATTGAGGTTTAAGGCAGTTACCCCTTTGTATAATGGGTGACACGGAAGGCACCTTTTAAATGTTACTTGAAGAAGTGGTTTCCATCTCAAAGGGATATCATTACATGGCATTTTTAGACAGTTTTACATTTATTCTGGGATGATGCCTTAAATTTAAATGTTTTTAAATGGGTGACCCTCAAAATAGATTGTCTATAAGAAAAAAAAGATAAGAAAAATTAAATAAATAGACTGAACTCACAGTGAACAAAACTTACATTATAAAAATTTTTATGAGATGTATGTAATATATTCATCCTATGAAAACTACTCTATTATTCTGACAATAAAAAAATATGGCCAGGCATGGCGGTGCATGTCTGCAATCCCAGTGGCTTGAGAAGCTTAGGGAGGAGGAGTACCAGTTGGAGTTGAGGCTCAGCAACTTAGCAATTTAGTGAAAGACTTCTTAAAGTAAAAAACAAAACCAAAAAAAAAAAAAAAAAAAAAAACCTGGGGATGTGGCTCAGTGGCAGAGTGCTTCTAGGTTCATTTCCCATACTCCCCCAAAACAAAAACAAAAGTAAATGAATCTTATCACACACACTCAGTATAGAGTATTTTATTTATTTAAATCATATTCATAACAACTCTTGGTGTTTTGCCTAATATCTGTCTAATACCAATGTGCATGCAGTACTTGTAGCTTTTCTTTTCTTTACAACCACAGAATAACTGAATGTAAACAGAGCATAAAACTTCAAACTCTTTTTAAAACAGAGCTGTACTTATTTAAACAGAATTTGAAATAAAATAGTTTTATCCAATATAGATTCATATAAACTCTGAAAACTTGGAAATGAAATATGTTTTATTGTAAGTATCTTGTGTGTCAATGCCAACAGTCAAAATAAGCATGGCTTAAAATCAATTGTATTGCATTGTATTTATTTCAACCTTTTCTCCACATACCTGTTTTATTAGTAGTGACAAATCCCATCTTATGGTGTGTGTTTCACTTTTACATCATAATGACAACAATAAACTTGAATTTGGAACATGGTAGGGTGCTGCAAAGTGAGTGGTGTGCTAGGGAATGGGGTCATTTGACATTTACAACAACCCCTAGCAATACCTGTGTAGAACTGTGAGGGGAAATGAAGAATTATGATTAAGAAGTGTCTTAGTTATTATCTGCTTGGATTTTAAAATCAGGTCAGGACATTATTTAAAGATTTATTGAAGAAAAACATAGTTGCTTCTGTGAAAAGAATCGTAAGAGATACAAGCAATTAGTATGTACCAATTTCTGATTTAATTTAAATATACTCATTAAATAATTGAAAAAATAAGGGGGTTGTTCATGTTGTTTTGTTAACAGTAACAATAAAAATATGACATTTTTATATTTCCTTGCTTAATAGATTAATTATATGTTTTCTATTTCATGATGCTGAAATTCAAAATATGACTCCAATGAATTCCCTATAGTAAAATATTCTTTGGCTACATAAATCATTCTACTACAAATTCTCTTGCATTTAGCACAAAATAGCAAAGCTTTATAATTAATGTATTTTTTTGAAAAATAATTATGGCTATAATCCTATAAAATATTATGAAATATTAAAATGTAGATAAAATGTATTATTTTATCCCTACAGGTGATTTAGGGTAGTTATAAAGACTGTTAGCAAAAAACAAGATGCATTTTTCAGTGCTATTTATGAGCAGGATATTTATTTGATTCATTATCCATTGCAGTATCCTGGGATACCGAGGACCTTTGTTCAGTAACATTGCAGGTCTTCATTTTATACAGTTTCTACTCAGACTCTTCTAAGGCTACCCTTGTCTTCCTTGTCAGTGCATTGGCAGAGAAAACAGAGAATACTAAGAATAGAACTCCCTGATTTTAGTTCTTGATTAAGTAGGACTATCAAATTTTGTATGCATATAATTTTATATAAATGTGTATATATATACATATATATAATGCATTTTTAAAACATTATTTGTATATACATACAATGTTCTATTTGCCTTGTAAAACCTTCAAATATTACATGTGTTTTATTTCCTGTTAGAGTCTGTAAACAAGTCAGGATGGCGCCTGGTATTTTGCCAGGGGTGTGGTTTGTGAGGTGGTGCCAGCTAGCCATTAAGTGTGGAGATTTCTTATTGGTGACTGCTGTATCTAGTTTATATTAATTAAGATAAGCTGTGTGGAATGTATAAATACCTCTGTTGTCCTACAATAAATGGCTCCCACTCCTGCTGTATCAATCTACACAAGTTGCTCATCACCCCCTGGTTATTTTGCTGTAGCCAGACTGTGGCAATTTCCAATTAATTTTTTTATAAACTTTCCATCAGATGGAATAGAAGAGAGGGGTGAGAAATTATTTTTTCATATACTGATACTTTCTGATTCAATGACTACTATCTTATAGCATTCAAAATATTAGACATTTCAGAAGTTTATTTTTGGCTGTAAAAACATCAATGACTGCAAGTTTGCACACAAAAAATTAATTAATTCATAATTAAATGAGTACATTAATGCACACTCATATTTTTTCTATATGTTGTCTTGTCTCATAGTAGAAGAACAGTACAATCTAAGCATGTCTCTTAACAAACACTGAAAACATGAAAAGCTGTTTTTCCTAAGATGCTTGTCAAAGAGCTTGAGTGATCACAGAAGAATTATTTTCCAAGTTTTCAATCACATATCAAGTTGACGATCTCATAAGTTCCAGAATTTAAAAAAAAAAGAAATAAAATAAAAAGCTGTAGAAATTTAGAAAATTTAGAGGAAAGAGATCTTATTGGTATTAAAACTATTTGTAGAATATAAGGCACAAAAATAATAAACAGGTTTTTTTCTCATTTTAAAAGTATCATCAGCTCACAGTTTTATGGTTAGGATATTAAGAGACCCCAAAAGAGCCATGTGTCAAGTGCTTGCTCCCCAATATCTAGAGATGGGGCTTTGGGGAAGTGATTGTATCATTGGGGCTCTGACCTCATCCGTGAATTAATCCATTGAAGCACAACTGAAGAAAAACATGCATTGTCTTATTTACTCATGTAAATGATGAATGGTGTACTGAAAGGTGGTAGAGACTCTAGGCAATTGGGGCATGATTAGAAAAAGTAGTTAACTGGGGACATGCCCTTGGGGACTATAACTTGGCCTTGGTGTCATCATCTCTTCTTGGATAGCACAAATTGAACAGCTTTCTTCTAATACACCATTACACCTTGATGTTCCCACTTATCTCAGGCCCAAAACAATGAAGCTACTTGGCCATGAACTGAAACCATTAGCTACAATGAGCCATTCCTCTTCTAAATTCTTTTTCTCAGATATTTGCTACAGCAATGAAAAGTTGACTAACACACAGATAAATTGAGTCTATTTCTGATTTTTTTAATTAGAAATGTATTGTAATTTACTCTAAACTATTTTAAGATGCTGTATAACTGCATATTTCAATTATTTTCTTTCTTAGAAATAAATATATATACACAAATATGTATACACAAAGAAATTACTAGAAACAAATGAATATACTCTGATTTGTACTCTCAAAAAGTCAGTATTAATTATGAATACTTGTTACTGAATTTCTTTCTTTAGCATTATTGAATTCATGAGTTACCTAAAATATGTTATAAATTAAATAAATTAGACAAATTAAACAATGCATTCATGGAACATTTTGGTTTATGTGAGACTTACTACCTGGCCATTTCAAAATATTGTAAAATGTTTAACTTCAGCAAATTTTGAAATAAAATAAAATTTAAAATACAAAATCATGTATTAATTATCAAATTGCAAAACCATTGGAAATTATCCTATTTAGTACCACCAAGGGATTAAATTAGATTCAAAGTAAGTTCTACTTGATAGGCTGGGGATGAAGCTGAGTAGTAGCATGCTACCTAGCAAGCAGAAAGCCCTGGGTTTGATCCCCAGCATCATACAATAAACAAAACACCAGCAGCAACAACAAAAAGATATACAGTGTGTCTGAACCAAAATATATTCATATTTATTTACAAAAAAACAGTACATTTTGGAAAATTTGAATGTTCAAATATACCACATTTTATATCACTTGACTTAAAAATACTAGTGAAATTTCTTCTTAAGGAATAAAAGATTGGATGCCACTTTAGGAAAACATGATAGTTATTTATAAAAGCAAAAAGAAATGTAGCATTACATCTTTAAACCTGAATAAAGTGAAAGTGTTATTAGTGACAAAATAATATAAAGGAAAAGGCAAATTTTATGAAATTGTGATCTCTAAAATATAGATCAATATATCTACTTAAATATCAATCTGTGTGTCTCTGTATGTGTGTGTATGCACTGAATTTCTTGCTCATTTAAAGATGTCATTTGTTCCAGGAGATCGACATGATTCATTGATGATATGTAAAGGAATTAAAAATACTGGAAGGAAGTTTAGAGATAAATACACATTTTAAATTCTGAAAATAGTGCAGTGCACTACATGGTCTGTTTAACTTAATTAGAGATGTAGAAATTGGGGCAAGAGAACACTCCAGGAATACAAATTATGCATTGAAAAATCTCCCAAACTTTAGAAGGGAAAAAAAATCAACAATTACTTTTAAACACACTAAATAAAATCATAAAACACAATTAAAATATACAAATATATAAATAGGGGAAACAACAAGAAATCTGGAATAGTCCATTTCAAAAGTTGCTTGGAGGTTCAGCAATCCAGATTCATTTTTATAATCCTTTATGTATGTACTTAGAAAAACCATTATTTATTGTCAGTAACATAGTTCAGCAACTGTGCCTTTATCCTTTGGAAGGAAGCTAGTTTGACTGCTAGAGCATACAACATCAAATGATAAAACAAGGACAACCTAAGCTCTTCAATAATAAAGCATGTCATTTCTAATGTCACCTACACCCTCCACACACGCAGATGTCACTGACCCATTAAAAAACAGCTATGCTGTAGCACTGGACCAAAGAACAGGAGTCTTTACAAAGTCAGGCAGTGAAGGTCCATGTATCCTCTTATGAGACTTCAGCCTCAGGCATTTTATTTTCATGCTCATTAATTCTGATATGTCACAAATGGAAGAGATATTTTTGAAAGGTTATAATATTCAGGGCTTGCTACTATGATTCATATCCACTTAGAGCCTATTCCATTGAGTGTTTTAAAGTGAGAATAGGGCAGGGAGGGAAATGCTCAACCCAGTACATGAAATATGAAACTTACTTTGCAGACATTCATCCAGAGACTTAACAACTTATGAAATATAGGAGGACCTAGAATAATGATAAGGATCAATTGCCATGAATTATGCAGACATGTCTGATAAACTAAGGCAAAAATAGTTATGAAATTCTTAAATATTTTAAATCCCATTAGACAGACACTGATACAGAATGCAGACAGTGACCATTTGATATATTTGACAAAGGCTGTGGAAGTTGTCGTCCTTGTACACACCACTAATTTTCCCTCCTGGATGCTCCATTTTCTCCTACCAGCATCTAGCTACCTCACTGCAGTCCTTCTTGGTTTGTGCAAAGAGTCATTCACATCACTCATAAACTAATCTCCCTCAGTCAGTGAGGGAAAATTGTTCACTTGGTCTAGAGATAGATGATGTTCAGAAGCACATATATTATAGCAGTGTTTTCAGTATTCATATCCTTAAAATCCATGGTGAGGAGAGTAAAATTCTCTCACTTGTTCAAAAGTGATTGCATACATTATATAGAATGGCATTTCCTGCTACCTTTCTGTGTCAATAGCTTTTCCAAATATGCCATCAATCAGAATAGGGAACAGAGAGAAGTGGGTCAGAAACCAAACATGTCTTTATATCATATTAGATAATTACACCACAGAAACACGAGATGGAAGGAAAAAATGACTTGAAGGGACTTGCTTCCTAAAAGTTATTTTGATATTTCCAATATCATTTGCAAATGCATCCACTGTATTCCAAAATCCATTTATGCCAGACTAACAGTATCTTTCATATGTAGTCTTTAAATAGACCCCTACTTGTAAATTATACACCTATAGATACTTTCACAATTTTCAACCCAATGAGACAAGATTCATTGCAAACAATTAGGAAAAAAATTAAAGTAATGACTCTCATCTTCCAAAGCAACATGTAACCTATAATTATTTGAAAAACTCATATCCATTGTAAAAAAATATTGTAAAACAGAACATTCAGTTAAAATACCCAAAAATAGAAATATTTTTCTAATTTCATTAAATTGTTATCAATCTTGGAATAGGAAATATTTTACTGAAATATACATTTGATTTTATATGCATATAACAATATTGTTTCCTCTTTTTGTTTTGATTAAGGTTCTTGACAGAAGGTATAAAATGTGAATCATACATTATTATTGAATTAAAATGTTAACATGCTAAAAAATGTTTTGACAGCTACTCTGCCCAAGCCTTCCTAAACCAACTGAGAAGTAGTAAATAGTTTTCTAAGAGCAAAAACCATTGTATCTCAAAATGTTATTTTTATTCCACATATTCATAAAATACTTTCCAAAAATCTAAATAATTAGTCATAACTGCTTACTTATTGTTTTTGTATTCATAGTTAGCTCAATAACAAAAATCTGTGTTTTTTGGAATTATAAAGCAAACTAAATGATCTCCATGCCAATATAGATATTGTGTACATTAATACTAAAAGCAGAAATTACAATTCAAGTCCCACTTCTACCTGTAACTAGATCACTTTTAAGAAATATAATATTTTTATGCCCTTGAATTCTAATCTACATTCTTGAAGCCCTAGCTAGTACCCAGTTTTCCTATTGACTAGATAATTAAATCCAACCTCCTTTATCTCCCGTCTTATTATGCTCTTTCAGTATTTAATCTCCCTAAGACCAGGTACCAGACAAACTGGAATACTGTATCCTGTTATTCTACCCAGCCAATTATTAAGCTGTTTACCTGTCTGGCACATTTCTGGCCTAGGAGCCTATAACAAAGGCGATTACCCAGAGTTCCCCTCTCTCTGTCTGCCTCATGACTGGGACAGACCCAGGTGCTTTACCTCAATTGCCCAGGTAGAGTTCTATTTTCTCCTTAGGAAATTGTGCTAACAAAAATGTAACACTCCAGTTCCTTTCTTTTGATCTTAACCTGGTTTAAACTATTTAACTCAAGATTTGGAAGGTGTGTAGGGGGACATTTCCAGTACAACACTGGATTCACTTTACAAATTTTGTTGACATTTAAAAATTAATTCCATCACTTTCTCCTTTACTAGCTGCATTTTATGGCAACAGTATCGCCCTGTTCTTGGAAAAGATTACTCTAAATATTGATCCTTATACATATATCTATAATAAAACATTACTACTCACAAACTGTCTTTTGGTAGTACAAAATACTATTATTTCTCAAGAAATTACCATGGATAATGTACACAAATTGATATAATCTAGATTATTAAAAATAAGCCCAAGGTTTAAGATAGGCTAGCAACAGGGGTCACCATTATATCACAAGTTAATTAAATCTAAAGATGTCAATTTTGGGTGGTGTCCTCCTTCTTGATCTAATTCTCATTATTTCCCACCCAGAGTTGTGGCCCTGCAGGTTGGTCTGTAGGAGCTGTGATACAACAGTTGACCTTTCTGTCCTCTGGCTTCTGGTTGGGAATAACTGTGGATCAGAAGATCTATATATGCAAGAAGAATAAGGTCACCTTTTACATTCACTTGACTGTCTCATTGTGGGTTTGTCTCAAGTGGTGATTTCCCTTGACCTGAGGTCACAGCTTCTTTAAAGCACCCTTTTCTTCATACTTTCCATGTCTGGGATCTGATAATTTCTTTCTAAAACTTTGTTCTTCAGAACTAGAATTTGTTAAGAATCCTATTTCTACCATATAGAATATTAATTACTTCTATAGTTTTTGATACTTACATGCTTTACAAATGGCTCATTATTAATATTTCCAAAATTTTCCCAAAGTGAGCATGCAACTGATTTTATGTTGCGATCCTGACTGGTATATGTAAGTTTCTTTATGTAATATTAATTAACAATCCAGGGATCCATAAAAGACAGCACAAAATATAGTCTTTTCAGAGAACACAATTATTTTCATCTCTTCCATGAAAGGTTCACTTAAGTAAAATGACACATGAATTTAATCTGGATATAATGTTTCTATTTTTGCCTCTGACGATTTCAACCTGAAACCATGGATCAAATCACATCATTAGAGAACAAAATACATGAATCACATTGTTTTAATCTTTACTTAGTTAATTTCTATAATAGACTGCAGAGTTAACTCTTTACCCAGCCTTAATGGCTATTGTAAGAAAGAACAATATGAAGTTTTAAATTGTGTTTCCTGTTATGATGATATTCAGTCCACTTTAGTCTGTACGCTGTAGCATTCTCTTGTCAGGTTCTTTGGAAGAAAAATGTCTCAGTTCTTTGTTTTGGAAAAAAAAATCTACATAACCTAAAAAAATTGGTTGTTTTAATCTTGAGGAATCAAGCATAGTTTAATTGATATTGTTACCTAAATTTTTTAGTAACTAAGTGGCTTAGGACATTTTTACAGTTAGTATTTATATTTGGATTTTAAAATTTTGTAAAATTTAAGATAGAAGTTTGAAAATTTGGAACAATGAGAGCAAAATAATCTTAAATAAAATGTAAGATGATCCAGGAAGGAATTACGGTGTGAGTACGCATTTTATTATTTTTAAATCAGGATTATTTGCTAAGTACCACAAAATTTATATGTCAGATGAACAATCACATGGGTCTAAGTATCACCCATTTAAAAATTAATTTTACCACTTTCTAAATTATGCAAGTATCATTACAATCTATTTATTTTCTGTTTTATAAATGTTCTTATTTTTGACATTTTATATAAAGTCATGACTCTCACAATATGTAGTACTCTGTGTTTAGCTTTTTCAAATGACACAAGATTTTCAAGGGTCATTTTGTCATAGCATGTATCAATATTTATTTGTTTTATTTTTTTACCATTGAATATATTCCATTGTACAGCAATATTACATTTTGTTTATTTACGTATCATTGATGCACATGTATATATTTTTATTTTTGGCTATTCTAAATAATATTCTATGAATATTCATGTATAGGTTTTTTAAATGATAAGACTTTTTTTATGTCTTTTGGGTATATGTAACTAGGAATAGTAGTTCTGAGCTATACAGTAGCTTCATGTTTAATACTTTGAGGAACTGCTAAACTGCCAAAAATTATTTTTGAAGAGTACTTCTTATCATTTAATTTGAAAATAAAAAGAGAATATAAATACAATTTATTGCATTTGACAGAGAAATCAATAGTGAGAAATTCTTTGGCTCGTTTTTCACTCTTGCTGGGAATAGGACAGGAAATGCCCTCTTCACTTTTTTCAAATGTGAATATCTCTTGGAAAAAAACATAGGAAACTTGCTGCATGCTTTATAAAATATGGTGCATTCAGAATTAGGTACCTTTCTCTCTCGTGTAAAATGCTGATTGGCAAGTCATGGAGATCACATTCAACAGAAGTCAAGTGGTGAAGGACAAGTACAAACTACAGGCTAGAAATATTCAGAAAGTCAGAGGTCTACATCTGGGTCTTCAACACTGAGGAACACAGAACACACAGAGAATTAGTATTTAGGCATCTGCAAGACAAAGGCCCCCAATAACACTCCTGTCAATCAAATGACATATTTTTTGATGTCTGTCTTCTTTTTCCCTCTTTTTTCTTCTACAGTTTATTCAACTCTTCATTTTCAAAGGCTGTCAAAGAAAAAAAAAAGGGAGAAGGAAAGGATTATCTAACAGAACTCTTTTTCTTTGTTTTACTTTCTGTCATCTCTTAAACTCAGGCTGCTACAGAAGCCAGGGGTGTATTTTCTTCTCGTTCTGCTTTACTAAATCCACTCACTCCACCTACTTTAGCCAACCAATCTTTCCCCCAAACCTCACATTTCTACCTTGGAATCCAGGCCAGTTGTCACACTTAGTTCAACTTAAAACATGTTACTGCTTTCTAAATAATTTTATAATTTTCTGTAGAGTATCCTCTGAGTTTCTGCTTTCCTCACTGTACAATGAAGTAAACTAGATGAAGGAAAGTGATATGGCTCATCATGAGGACCGGCTTCACAACTGTTCATCTAAAATTTAACATAATGTCTAGGATTAAATTGATGCTTCATATAATTTCTAATCATTAATAATTACATAGTACATTGACCTTGGAATCAGAGACATATGGTCAAGTTTAAATATTCTCTCTTTATTGCTTGATCAACTTTTTTTTCTTTTTTTATTGGAAGGCACTTAACTGTCATAATCTTAGACTCCTTTTTGTAGAATAACTATGTTGGGCAAGAAGAACATTAATTCTTTTTCCATCAACTCTAATTAAAAGATTTATTTTCTAGTGTAAACTTTTTTAAAAGGAAGTAATAATATTTACACTTGATTGAGTTGGAAACACCACCAAGTCAATTACTAAACTTTTGATCAGCTATCAGTGATGTGCATCATTTTAATTTGTTTATTCTATCTTGCATGGAAAAGGGTATTCCATCTCCCCAGTTGCAAACAACCAAGTGATTCCACACAAATTTTCTAATATTCATGCAGCTAATAGCTTTTCAGAAAGTTTTAGGACCATTTTTTTCCTTGATGAAGTAAAAATATGAAATTTAAAAAATTCCATTGCTGATTTTTATCTTCTCATTCAAATATTTCTGGCTGCTCTTCTCCTTTGACACTATTGAATATATCATAATAAAACTGTTGGTTTAAGATGCATACATGTATGCTTTATCATTGTTTCATAGTAGATAACAATTTTTATGAGTTCATGAATTTTTTAGACATTAATATCCATTTTGTTGTGGTGAGTGGCAGAAATTAAAATGTTGACTGTATTAATATACAAAAATGTGTAAAACCTTTTCATTGTCACTTAATTCATATGAAATAATATTCATTTTGTATAGTGTATCTTATCATAATTTTTGCACCTGTGTCTTCATTAAAATCTGTGATACATTTAATTTTGGACCTGAATATCAGAAAAGATTTTACTTCTAAAAACATAGATTTATAACTGTCATATGAGAGCTGTTTATGATAAAACTGATGTTCATTTATTTGTCTTCTTGAAAGATAAATAAAGAGCTATTTTAAATACACTAAAAATAGTAATAAAAGAACAGGAATTCTGTAAGACAAGATTAATTTTTTAATTATTTTCAAACATTCCATACTTGAAATATGTATCTTAAGTGTCTTTTTCAGAAAAAGGAAATCTAGAATCTTCATATATGCTTTGTAAAGAAGTGAACTGGAAACCACTCAATGTGGTAAAAGAGAGAATTGATTCAGACACCTGAGACTGTTGGAGAGAGATCCAGATCACAGAGGGCTTTTGGTTTAAAGGTAAGTCCCCTCCAAAACTTATGTCAAAGTTCATTTGCTACCAAAGCAATTCACAGGAGGACTGCTGTTCTTGTAAGGGCAAGTTCAGCCCCTTCTCACCCTTTCTTAACATTCCACCCTAGGACACATAAAGATTCAGCATTTCTCCCATCTGAAGGATGTGCCAAGGCATCATCTTAAAATAAAAAGAATATGCTCATTAAAGAGAAAAACTACTGGCATTTTGTAAGAAAGCAGAAATATGTAAATATGACAAAGACGTAGAATGAATTATCATTGAAAGTGACAAAAGTGTAGGAAGCAGATACCAGAAAGAAAAAAAAAAGTTTTTAAAGGTTGGCTTGGTATTTCTTTATTTGAACCATAAAATGTGCACGGTGGTATTTTTGTGATATAGCTGTAAAAATATTCATGTTTATTTCCCTTAGTGTTCAAGTGTGTATGCAACACACACACACACACACACACACACACACACACACACACCACTTTTTTTCCTCTCCTAAATAATACTGAATTAATACAAAGAAATTTTTTCCATATGTATTTGATTTATTAAAATAGCACTATTTAACATCTTTTTAAAGTTTCCTATTTCTACTTTTTAGTGGATACTTTTATAGTTATGTTTTACCCTGTTGTACTTGGTTCATTAGTTAATTGAGGTAACAAGGAATTTTCCAGAACCCATTTTTCTTCTTTTGGATTAAATTGAAGTTATCCAGGAAAAAAAGTTATTTCTCTTCTAGTTCAATACATGTAAAATTTTATTAGTTCTATGCCATGAATTCTCTTAGCCAAATTTTAAACACACACACATTTCTATAGACATTAATCAAATAAATAATACTTCTTTAATTTTTTAGTATAATTTCCCTGTAATATAATATTTTAAAATATATTTTATAGTTGAAAACAAATTGTGCACTCTCAGAAACAGAAATAAGCTAGAAAACTAAATCTCTAATATAATTAAATGTCCTTAGTTTGACATTGAAAATATCCACCCACTTTACTGTGCCAAGTATTTGTACCTCTTGTAACATAAATAATGTAATTGACCCTGCATCAATTGGGTGTCAGTGTAGCAGACTTTTCTCAGAATGCTGGTTGCCAGGGTTGCTGTGACATACTCTGCTTTGGCTCTAAAATAAATTCTCTAATCCAATTTTCAAGAAGATGAATAGAAGCCAACATTCCTTGTTGTTTTTGATTCATCAATATATTGATTGATTGAATATTTATTGGGCACTGTTTTCCACAGTGCGGAACATAAGTTGGGTCCCCAGCAAGAAGTAAAAAAGCACAGGAAGACAAATTAACTCTCCAATATTACATTACCAGGCCAATAACACTCACTTCAAAATGTAAATGCAGCTTGTGGGGCAATTGTAATTAATTACAGCATAAATGATATTGTTAGGGTCAAATTTCACGAAATCAAAGGTTTTAGGGGGATATTTGGATGATTAAGACTGGGAAATAACTGCATTTTCCTAACATATTCATAACACAAAGTACATATTTTTATGTTGATCCACATTTAAAGAAGAAATTAACTAATTTAATAATTATTGGTGATGTTAACTGCTGAATTAGAACTTGAAATACATTTTTAAATAGCTAGTACACAACTGGTATTGTGTCAAGAGAGATTCTCAGTACTTTAATGCATTATAGTACAGTAGGCATAAGCCTGTAGATAATTACTACCTATAACAATCATTTCATTTTCTTGCATTCCAACAAAAATGTAATCCTTATACAAATTGCATTGCATTCAGTATTCATGCTGTTATATGGGAATTTATATATAAAATAATATAAGAATTGACTAAAGTATGAAACTGTAAACATAGTTGTTAAAAGGTTCTGTGAAGAGCAGAGACACAAAAAATAAGTATGATTGTTTTAGAAGGTACAGAAAAATTCTATAGCATATCAGATGTTATCTTTTAAATTCTCCTAGAAAAATATATGCATTGTGATGTGACAGTCACATTAATAATGTGCATAGTATAAAATTCAAATTTTGAACTACACATTTGTTAACAAAATAGATATACTTTTTATATTTTCCTTTTAAAAATAAATCATGGCTTATGCTTATGCATGTGTACATTTCTAAACTCTTGTCATTAAGGAAAGTGGAACTTTCTCCACTCACACAGTGTGAGATCTTTGTAAATAGTTGCCTTTTAAAGGCAATCAAGAAACTTGTGTGGTGTCATGGTGTTAATCAGTAATCAACTTCTAAAATAGGGCACTGATTATTTGTTTTATAAAAGAAATTTACGGAAACAGACACATCATTAATAACTTTAACAGTTAAAATAATAATTAGCTGTGTAACACTTGCTGATAGAATGCTAATCACAGATATAAGTCCCCAAATTGTAATTTTTCCAAACCAAGTAGAATTACAGAGGTTTCACAAATTTTCTTTTTCTTTGATAAAGAATGAGGCATTTAACTTACCTATTGCAAAGGCTTCTATTTCCAACAACATAACTGCTGTATCTGGCCTCTCACTTTTATTTTTCCCCTGCAATGTGAACTGGTTGCTCTTAAAACATTGGAGTCTATTTGAAGCTTCAATCTGACCAGTAAGATGTTTCACAAGTGTTGATGGACCAGTAATGAACATAGGCTTTTAAACTTGTCCAATAGGTTACATTCCCTAGGTACCCAATGAAATATTCTATCAGAAAGAGAGAGAAGGGAGGAAGGGAGGGAGGGAAGGAAAGAAGAAAGGGAGGGAGAAGAGAATAAAAGATCACCGGTCCCAAGCACCCCTAAGAAAATGAGACAAAATACAAAGAAACAAAGGACATCAGGAGAAGGATACCAGATATGTGAGAAAATCATGGAGAAAATGAATCCACTAGTCTGTAGTCAGGACAGCTTCTGCCATTTGTATGAGGCAGAAACTTCTGGCTGGGCCCTTTCACAAAATTATGAGCAGATAAACATTTTGGTTTAAATCACTAAATTTTAGCTCTTGGTTATTAACAATCAACATGAGACAATTATGTTCACATAGAAAAAAATATAAAACACAACAAAAATATAGGGGATTGAATTCCGTATTAGAGAATAGGAAAAATTAAGCTATTAATATACTTCTGTTATTCCTTGACTAGTTAATACATTCTTTTTCCTTATAGGAACTGTGCTTTCCTCCAATTGATGAAATTTGATATCAACATTATCTTTGCCTTACTTTTATTTTCTTAGAAGATGATAAGACTAAGAAAATAAGAAATAAGATAAAGAATACTTTTTGAGGTATTATGACTGATTATAGGAAAGAGGGAATCTCTCCTGTTGAAATTAATATTACTCAGAGCCACACAATTTGTATATATTAAAGCCGAGATGTGGAGGAAGACTGTTTGAGAATTAAGATTTTAAAAAATATAAAATGGATCAAAGTGAACAAGAAAGAAACAGACAACCAATGACGTCTTTTAAAATTCAAGACCCATTCTTGCCTGAAGCAAGAGCTTCCCCTTTGATTTCATAGATATACAAGCTGCAAAGTAACATTTTATTAAAATAGTTTAAATTTCTTTTATTTCTGAAACCTAAAGTCCTGATTAACTAAACTGTATGAAACACTATGTGATCTGTGAAGTGGAAAGGAATCATAACAGAGTCTTGCCTACCATGAATCTACTACTTTCCTACTTTTAGTTGTTGTGATTGTCAGATATTACAGAGACCCAAAGCTGACTAATACACATTGGAGAAGAATGTTTGACCATCTTTATCTGAGAATTGCAGTTACATATGTCCTCACTAAAATTCTTAATATAATATCCATTAAATTTTATAACCATACATGTTATTCAATAGCATAGTTATCAAATAGTCTCTGTGAAGCCTTTGTTATTTTCTCCCTAACCAGGCTGGACTGCACTGTTCCTCATCCTCTCTGTGCCCATGTATATTTCTTTACCTCTGCCACGAGGGTTGTGCTCCTAATGCCCACTTATTTCTTTAGGTCCACATATATGTTGCATCCTATTTATATTGCTATCTATATAGGATTAAACACACATAGTCAAAAGCAACTTAACCCTCTAATTTCCATGCTTCCTTATGGTCTCTAGTTTCAGCTATTCAGGTAACTCTGTTTTTCAATGCAGTTATTCTGGATCTCAATTTCAGAGTTATTTGCTTCTCTTTTTCACTTACCTATATCTAATTAGTTACAAATTTTGTTGTTTTTATTTTAAGTTTCTAAGTCCCTTTATTTCAATTTCAGTAAGCTATTTTTTCATAATAGAGCATCTGATCCCTAATACACATATCTTATTCCTATATATTCTATAGATTATTCTGAAACATGAAAAGGATATTATTTGTCTAGTTCTGACAACAAACTAGCATTTTATTTACAAAAGTACATAATTTATGCAGAAAACGACTTATACACACACAGTTGCTTAAAAGTAGTATGATGTAACATATATATTGACTCATCCTTATTTGTTTTCCATTAACTTTTCCAGTAATTTCATTAATAATTGTAGATTCCTATTAAACAAAACCTCTAATCATTTTAAAATAAAATCTTAATTATATCATAAATCAACTTTCACACTAATTAGCAGCCAACAATAATGATCAATCTTTCTCCAGATAGCTTCACTTTTCATTTATAAACTCTATATTTTATTTCAAAATAGAAATCTAAAGTATATAAGAAAAATACTTTCTCTGGGAAAAATAACAAAATTATTCAATGAAATGTTTATTAAATATTATAAAAATGATGACTGTTCCTTGTTTTCCATTAGATAATGAAGAACAAATTATAGAATAAAATATACATATAAGTGCTTCCTGATTGCCTCCAATTAACCTGAATAAAGAGTATTAAATCTATGTCAGTGTTAATTGAAAGATTTAATGACTTCCATACCTTCCAATATCTGAAATCTTCAAGAGAAATGATTAATTTAAAATGTGTATTAAAAATGTTTAAATTGCACCATCTTACTTTTTAGTTTGTTCTTAAAATAAATAAATGTTATGTTTGAAGCAAATTGCTTAATGTAACAATCTCAGTAATATATGATTCAACTGATAATTTATTAGGATCAAAAGTTTTTTAGTTGAAAATCATAAAACATTTTCTTTCTTTTTGAGTACATTGATTTTAGCTTTTATTTAAAATATACATGAATATGCATACTAATTCAAAGTTAATATATTGTGCATATTTTTATTTGTTTTTTCTGCACTAAAGTTATTTGATAAATCATTTTTTTCATACCAGGGATTGAACCCAGGGGTGCTTAACCACTGAGCCACATTCCTAGTCCTTTTTTTAATATTCTATTAGAGACAGGATCTTGCTAATTTGCTGCAGCTGGGTTTGAACTTGTGATTCTCCTGCCTCAGCCTCCAGAGTTGCTGGGATTAAAGGCCTTTGCCACCACATCCGGTTGTTGAATCTTATTTTAATGAAACCAGATTTTATTTCATAGATTGAAGAGTGAATTGGTTCTGTGTAACATGTATGTGGGAGAACTTCTGTATATCTCCAGCTTTGATCATGGTTTAATTCAGTTCAAACTAAGTAATAAGAGAGGAAAATTTTTTTGTGAACAGCTGTTCTTTAAGGCAAACATTAAGAAGAAATTGTTCCACCTCTGCTATTTAAAAGTTACTAAGATTTGTATTGTTAAAGAAAACCTCTAATGCATAAGGTTTATGTTCTTAAATTTATTGCATGCATCTTCAAATTCTAGTGCATTTTTACTTTAAATTTTTTTTTCAATGTGGAGTAACACCAACATTTTTTTTTATCTACTTCTGGTTCACAAACTTCAAAGTACCTAGTTCTCAGAAAAATCTCAAGTGTTTTATGTTTTTTAATTTTCAAACTTGTTAACTGTTTACAGTAGACATTTTTTTAAAAGTTTCTAATTTATTTCTTTGTGTTTAGCTAAAACTATTATCTACTGATGTCATAGTTTCTAGAACTCTTTGAACTAAATCTGTTTTTCTCTTTCCCATCTCATATCTCTACTCCAAATTCACTTGATTAGAGTTACTGGTCTCTTAAAAGAATTCTTTTTGAAAAATTTCCACATGCTTAGGGCAGTTCCTTTGGGGTTTTGTTTAATCCAAAATATATTTCATAAAAGCAAATTGAGAGGTAATACTCAAAATATTTATCATAGCTATCACAATATTAAGTGAATATGAGCAATATCTTTTCATCCCCTTTAATGAAGTTACACAGGTCTTGGCAGTGCATACTCTGATGAAGACTGGCACTATCTTGGTGACACTGTACATAAATATATGTGTTAGATTAAAAAAAAAAAGAAGCACTTCTTATTATCTTCTCTCTTCCCAATCTGCCCCATGTTTCTCAAACATCTGCCCCGGGCTACCATGTCCATGAAATTCTCCTAACTTAGTATGCCTCAATACTGCCCTATTATATTTGCAGTGTCACCCAGAGGTATTCTTAGACAAGATGGATTGTGTCTCTCAAGTTTGCATTTCTCTTTTGACATTCTTCCAGTCCATCAGTGTGCAATACTAACTTTCCCCTTGATAAATTTGTATGGAATAATTCCTATATATTTTACAACTATTCATCTGTACTGTAACTGCCTATAATTCAAACCTTTCTATTTATACTTTTTATAAAGTATGTACATAAAGTTCTGATATATCTGTATATATCAGAATGGCATAACATTATTCACTTCAGAGAAGACACAAAACACTTCAGTGTGTCCAAAGTATCTATATAAATAATTGAATAAACCACAATAAAGAAAGAAGAATAAGTAATGAGAATGATGTTTCACAAAAGAAAAAATACCATTTTTCTTCAAAACATACAACCATTTTTTTTTTTACTTGAAATGTTTTTGCACAATTTGTGCTCTTCCTTACAATGCGACTTACTAGACCCAAACTTTGTTGGGTCTCTCCTACACGACTTCAGAACTTTATGTAGAATGATTTACAGCTCCATTGCTTTAATCATTGCTTTGGTGCAGATGTTTCCCAAATTTATATTTGTGATTTTGCACTCCAAATCTAACTGGGAACATGACCAGAGACTTTTTAACTGAGTAGTTTTGTAGTATCCAATCTTGCTTTGTATTCTCATCACGAGAACTTAGATCAGGCATATGTATCTGTGTATGCTGCCTTAACACTTTGAGTAATGTCAAGATTTCTTTCTTTTCTTTTTCCCTCCCTCCTTCCCTCCCTCCCTCCCTCCCTCCCTCCCTCCCTCCCTTCCTCCCTTCCTTCCTTCCTTCCTTCCTTCCTTCCTTCCTTCCTTCCTTCTTTCCTCCCTCCCTCCCTCTCTCTCTCTTTCTTTCTTTTTTTACTGGGGTTCTATCACAGAGGTGCATACCTGGTCATTTTCACTTTATATTTTGAGACAAGGTTTCCTCAAGTTGCTGAGGCTGCCCTCACACTTATGATCCTCCTGGCTCAGCCCCATGAGTCATGTGGAGCAGAGGCTAGTGCCACCTTGCCAGGCATCCAGACTGTTTTGTTACCACATTGAATGGCTTTCAACTCCTTTTGACACCCACCATTTATCTTCCCTGTAATCATTACTATTATGCCATTCTTTCTGCTATTCTATTGAAAACCTTTCACACAGCTTCCATACTGACATTCAGTCCCATGAATGTTAAAAATTTGAGAATGTCCTTATTTTAGACCCCCTTTACATTTTTTTAATCCCTTATTCAAATAGATGGAAATGTGTTAAAGCAATTCTAGGGTCAGCCTGCTAAGAGAGAGATGGCCACATTCTATGGTAGAACAGGGAGAGGTGGCAAGGATCACCTGTTACGTGAACAACTTCCTAACTTAAAGTGGCTCTTGAGAATTGGTGATGAGGCAGTGGGGACGTGGAAGCAGACAGTTTCCTTACATACTGATAAGGCTGCATTTAAGGGACTTGCATCAGGTACTTGTAAAATAACAAAAAGAGAACAGGTGGGTTTTATTAGGCAAAATAAGCTGACTGTATATGTTATGGTCTGGATATAAGGTGTTCCCCAAAAGCTCATGTGTGAGACAATGCAAGAATGTTCAAAGGTGAACTGATCAGATTATGAAAGTTGTGACTTAATCAGTGGATTAATGTAGTTGCTTCGGTTAACTGGGTGGTAACTGTAGGCAGGAAGGGTATGATTGAAGGAAGTTATGTGACAAGGGACATGTCTTTGAGGTTTATATTTTGTTCTCAGCCAGCAGGAGACACAGAGACACATACACTTTCTCTCTCTCTCTCTCTCTCTCTCTCTCTCTCTCTCTCTCTCTCTCTCTCTCTCTTTCTCTCTCTCTCTCTCCTTCCTGGTTGCCACATACTGAGCTGCTTTCCTCTCTCATGTGCTCCTGCCATGTGTTATGCCTCATATTGGACTAGAACAATGCAGTCAGTCAACCATAGGCTAAACCTCTGAAACCCAGAGCCAAAATAAACTTTTCCTCCAAAGTTGTTCTTGTGAGGTATTTTGGTCACACTAACACAAAGCTGACTAAAACACCATGCTTTAAAACAAGTAAATAAAAGAGAATACATCCAAATGTATACATCCAAATGAATGAATCCAAACCTGTGTATACTGAATTCAGCAGACTCATTCAGCCTTGTAAGATGTTGGACTGCCTCTTCCATGCTTTAATTTTGCATCACGCAACAGTATGATTAGGCGAGTGAGGGTGGGTGAGCTGCCCCCTCAATAAGTGGTCTTCAGAAATTGGCCATATGCATTAGTCGTACCTAATCAAACATTACAAATCAAAAATCCCTGTAGATGGAAATATTTTACAATTCATTTGATAGCAAAACCTACCCTTTATATAAACCAGTGGACAGAATTTGAAGCATAAGTTTTTTTTACAGTCATTTTTTTTTTTTACCCAATCTTGTTTGGGTGTTTTCGTATTACTGGAAAAAAAAATTGGGTATGTTTTATCAACAGTGTTGTAATTGGGACTGATGAACAGTACAGATACAATATATAGAAGCTATTACTTTCTTTAATCAGAAAAAAAAGGAATTTCAAAATTCTATGCTGGCTCGAAATAAATATTTCATTAAACCATGTTGGTATGATCAGCCTGTATAGCTGTTGCTGCTATATAAGAAGAGGACTCTTATCATTTAGGCTCCATAAAAGAGAGAGCCTCTTCTTCAACCTCACTGAACATAGGACTGATTTATTTCTATTGAAATGGAATAATCAAGTGCAAATAAATGTTCACTAGGGAAGATTATCATTCCCAAAGCTAGGTGCTACCACAATGAAGTCTGAATAGAGGAATGCAGTTGATCAATGAAAGTTTTTAGCTGTAGAGGTATATGTTGCTATGAATGATAGCACTAGCAACTCTTATTGTCTACTTATTCTCTTTATTGTGAAGAAAAGACTGTTATGTTTTAGGTTTTGCATCCAGGTAAGACAGACTTTTGCTGTTGCTGATGTTTGTTTTTTCGGTAAGATTTCCCAGGGCAAAATGCATAATACATATAACGAGTCAGAAATGATCGTTACTCATTTATAGCCTCTCCGGTTAGAGTGAAATAATGTCGTTTTTAGGTCATTGTATAATGATGTTTCTGGCATACGTGTTCTGAATAAAGTAACTTTCACTGCCAAGGTTAATGTATCAACTTCAGGTAGTTGCTTTGTTGAATTTTGTTAAATATTCTTGAGCTTCTCTAACCCTGTGAGACAGACTGAAATGAAAAGAAATTTAATTAGAATGTGCTGGGAATGTAATGTGATACATTAACTTTTTATTAAGAAAACTAGTGCTGAAACACAATGTTATTGGTGCTGAAATTATCCTCCTAGATAAACAGAATGCACGTTGTGTAGATAAGCAGAGTGAATGCAAAGGGAACTTCTCGAAAAGTACTAATTCAATAAAAGTTTGTAGCAAAAAGTGATTTTAAAAGAAAGGAGCTTTCTCATTCCATGTAAAATTCAGAAATAAAACTCCTGTTTCATTTTAAAACTACTGTACAAGAGCAGTTATGCTGTGCCAGTTTTAGTACTCCTGTGATTAATTTCAAAGGCACATTGGTCCAGGGTTATTATTAGGTTAGTCTGTTAATGCAAAATCTGTCAAGAAGGCCTTGAAGTGGAAATCAAGCAGATGCATACGAAATTCTAGTTTAAAATACCTTTAACCCGAGGATTTGAATATTTTAGTTTCATTTGTTAAAGGGAGCTCAAAATTAAATCAATTAATTCAATTAAGCTATGTTTTGGAGAAAGAAGTGTGTCATACATCTTTTTTTAAACAAAAACACTAATATTCTCAAAAAAGTCACAATTTAACAAAAATTCTATTCATTATAAGGATTTAATATGTATCAGATTATGACGCATGCTGTATTAATAGTAAATTAATAAAATGCATGTTAACAATAGCTTACAAATTGGTAGAGATAAATCTATATGAAAGTAAAACTATTTTTCATAATTTTCAACTCTGACTGTTAAATAGATATGACATTTTTCCCATTGTTTTTCCTTGCCTAATAAGCTTTGATAAATTTCATATAAAATAGTCATGGTGGTCATCTCTTGAATACAATTTGAATTTAAATATAACTTCAATTCTCATAATCTACTAAGAACATATTTTGTGTGATTTTAGATTTATAGAGTTTATTGTTGTTAAATTCATATACTTTATTGTTTAAGTTACTGAGGGATTTTTCTTTTAGCTTGATTTTATGTAAATAAAAACAATGTTATAAAATAATCACTAACTAAAAAATTTATCATCACTTGGAAAAGTACAATTATTCATTAGAGTAAATCTTTCAATTAAAGTGCATTTTTATGTAGATTTTTAAACTTCTATTATTGTGAGTTTAATAGAAAACAATTTCTATTTTTGACTGAAACTCCATCAAAAATATTACAATTTGTAATAAGTAAATTTATTTTCTGAAAAACACTGATTTATCTCAATGTTTCTTTAAAAATAACAACTACATTTTTAAAAAACTAAATGAATGCTAAAACATATTTAGGATAAACCTACTTGAATTTCAAGTCTGAATAACTCTCATCTCTGTTATATAGGCATTACCATAGGTGCTTATATTTAAGGACACTGAGTAAACCTATTAAATTCTATTTTTAATTTTTAATATAATGTACAAATATTCAAAAATACTATTATACATAAAATGGAATTACTTTTCTTACTCTTGCATAATTGTTTTCATTTTTCCTTTAAAATCTCTTACTCTTGATATAGGTATACATTAAGTGACAATTACTTTTATTTTAAGAACAGACAAAAATAATGTACTAATGAGAACATTAATGTATGTGCAATATGTTCGTCAACCTTGAAAAACTACATTTTCCTGGTGGTAAGAGCTCATGGTATATTTGTAAGATAATCAGTAAATGTTGACTAGATTAGTGTGATTAATATTTTAAAAGGTATGTATTTATGAGTAGTAGCTATGTTGTCTTATCATTGTTTAAACATGTTTTGAACATAGAGTACATTCTTTAGAATTTTGAAGATTGAAAAAATTTTAACTGAAAAATGATGAAGCTGATATGAACAACACAATTGCGCATATTACTGGAGTACCAGCAGTATAAAGGAAAACCATTTTGATACATTTATACAGGTTTGGTTGTGCAAACCTGTAATTCCAGCAGCTTGGAAGCATGAGGCAGGAAGACTTTGTGTTCCAAGCCAGCCACCGCAATTTATCCAGGTCCTAAGCAACTCAGCAAGACCCTGTCTCAACACAAAAAATAACAAAAGGGCAGAGAGGATCTGGCTCAGTTGTTAAGCACCCTGGGTTCAATCTCCAGTACCAAAAAATAAATAATTTTTAAAAAGAAAGAAAGAAAGAAATAAAAATGATGCAATGACTTTATCCTCTTTCAATGAGAGATTGCCATTTTTTAATATTTATTTTGTAGTTTTAGGTGGACACAATATCTTTGTTTTTTATTTGGTGCCAAGAATCGAACCCAGTGCCTCAGGCATGCTAGGCCAGTGAGCTACCACTTGAGCCACATTCTCAGCCCCAAGATTGCCATTTTTAAGGTGTTGTTTTTTTGTTCCATTCATACTCTCTGTTCTGAAGTCATGCCACCAGACATGTTGTATCAAATAACTGTCCTTTTTTTCTTGGAGTCATTTGCAACAACTCATTTGACATCTTTATTATTCCATTACTCTAAGTTCAATATATTAAAAAGATGTTTTAATCTACCATTTGTTTGCCAAAACTGATACTAAGAAAAGGCATGATTCAATTTACTTTTGAATATAAATGTTGTTGCTGAAAATCCATTTTTATCTAACAGTAAAAATGTTTGTTTGTTTCTGTGTTCATTGGTCTTTGTGTCTCTCCACATTTGATATTCACATAATTCAAATTTTTAAAAAATTAAATTTACTTTTAACTGATATGAACAACACAATTGCACATATTACTGGAGTACCAGCAGCATAAAGGAAAACCATTTTGATACATTTATACACTGCATGTTTATACAGGTTAAACATATTTGTCTCCTCATTTATCACTTCTTGGTGGTGAAAACTTTCAAAATAATTTCTTCTAACTTTTTGAAACATAAAAGACATTGTTATCTATAGCCATCCTACTGTATAATTGCATACCCAAACTTCTTATTCATATCTAACTTTAACTTAATATTATTGTTCAACTTTTTAAACCATTTCCTCCCTTGGACCCCCCCCCCCAGCCTCTAACCCTATTCTTTTCTCAACTTGTATGAAATCAATATATTTTTTTTTTTTTGTATTCCACCTATGAGTGAGATGAGGCAGTACTTGTCTGTTACTGATTGATTTCACTAAACCAGATTTCTAGTACCAAACATGTTATTGCAAATGGAAGTATATTTTTTTTCTTTTTCATGACTGTAAATAGTATTCAATGTTATATAAATGGACTGCAATTTTTTTTATCTATTCATCAGTTGATGGACACTTAAGTTGTTTACATTTCTTGGCTTTTGTAAGTAGTACAGTATTAAACATGGGAGCACAGATGCCATTTTAACATACTGACCTCATTTCTTATTTTGGATCCTCATAAGAATAGGATTGCTAAAACATATTTATTATAGGTTTATTTTTAAATTTTTGAGGAGCCTCCATTCTTTTTATAAAATGACCACTAATTGACATTTCCACCATAAGTGAACAATGCTCCCTTTTCTCCAGATCCTTAATAGCACTTGCTGTATTTTGTATTCACAAGATGGCCACTATTATTATCATTACTACTACTACTACTACTACTACTACTACTACTACTACTACTATTTATTTTATTTTTTAGTTTTTTTTTTGTTCGTTTTTAATATCAAGAATTGAACTCAGGGGCTCTTAACCACTGAGCCACATCCCTAATCCTTTATTTTAAAATTTTGGGACAGTATCTTGCTAAGTTGCTTAGGGCCCCACTAAGTTGCTGAGGCTAGCTTTGAACTTGAGATCCTCCTGTCTCCTGAGCAGGATTACAGGCATGGACCACATCCCCTCGCTTATTATGGTTTTAATTTTTATTTCTCTGATAATTAGTGAAATTGAACATTTTTTCATATCATTGTTGACCATTTGCATGTCTTTTTTTAAAGAATATCATTCATATTTGAGGTTACTATAAGGTAAATAAATAAGAACTTTTAAAAACTGAGGAATTTATTAACACACTAAATTGTTTATTATTTTAGGTGAATTTTTGTAGACATTTTGATAACTTTCAAAGTTAAAACTTATATAATTATGACTAATGTACATCAGTATTTCAAAAGTGTAACTGACCTATTGAAAGAATTAAAAAATCAGCAGAAACAAACAATTGAGTGAGATTATTAGGAGATCAACTAGTACTAACACTGTTTTTTAAAACGTAAGTGTGAAAAAATACGTGGGGGGAGGTGACTAGGATTTGAGTTAAAAGTTTAATAAAACACTTCAATACAAAAAGGTACACAAAAGTAAAGCACTATAAAGGAAAACCATATATAAACTAATGTCCTAGTTGTCTTAAATTTGAAAGGGGGAAAATCTTGATAATTCTTAATAACAATTTGATCTACACTGGGTTAATAGCTGGACTTTCTCTGTATTTGTAGTTGAAAGAAAAAGAAGCGAAGAACTTAAAGTGATGACCTGTTGCTAAGAACCTCAGGAAATGACAGAACTTAAAGCAATTTCTGAGTGGAGAAATAGACAAGTTCAAACAAATTATCTCAAATAAGTTTCCAGTAGTTATGTGCTCACAGCAAAAATTAAAAACCAGATAAAAAGGAAAGTATAATGGACAAGAGCCAGAAAAAAATAAATAAAATCAGAAGACACTAAACTAATGAAGTAAGAAATAGAAAATAATTTACATTTGATATGTTTAAATAAGTAAAAGACTCAAATATATAAAAATTAAGGAATATTATTTTAAATACCAATTTTAAAAATAAATTAAAATTTCCAGAAATTCATAATAAAATTTATGAGAAAAGAACAAAAATACAAGGACTTAAATGCATTCAGAGACTTCAGAGAGAGATCAATTACAAATAATTTCTATACTGATCATATATCAATAAGCAAAAAAATTGGGAGCTGGGGTTTTGGCTCATTGGTAGAGTGCTTGCCTAGCTTATGTGAGGCACTGGGTTCTAGTCTCAGCATCACATATAAGCAAATAAATAAATAAAGATCCATCAATAACTAATCAAAATATTTTTTTAAAAAAGCAAAATTGCATAGCAGTAGTCAGTACATTGCTATCCTCAATATACTATGAATCCCCTTCAGTCTAGAATTGAACATGAACAAAATAATATTTCAGGAGTAGCAGAAATGCAAGCACATTTTCAAAACTTAAAAGGAAGAAAGGGAGAAGACTGCACAGTCCACATTATTGGAAATTCTAAAAGATACGCTTAAGCAAAAATGAAAATAAAGACAAATGATATGTCTGAGATGTCAAATGGCAAGTGAGTCAACATGAAGCTTGATGAAAATACTCCATAGTACTCATAGTACTGTGTAGTTTTTGAGTAAATATGAAAGTTCAAAATGCTACACAAGGACAAAGGATTCTACTGTTCATTGGGAAGAGCAATAACTATTACTTTCAATACTGATGCCATTTTTTTTTCCAGCCAACCAAACTCCATATAATCTCAGGACAGTATTGACCAAAATAATAATAACACTTATTTGTTGTCTTTTCCCAGTACAAATTATCATGAAACCACATGTCCTTTAAGTTTTCAGATGATTAGAAAGATGAAAAAATTCTAGATACTCATCTAAATTATTCATATACTTTGCCTTTTAAATATTGGGACCCATAAACTAAATGCATGCTTCAAAATCAACAAATAATCTAGTCAATATTTCAAAGAATTGGTAAGCATATAAAAGCATGTTAAAATTTCATTCCCTCAATTTTCCTGAGTTGATTTTAAAAATTAAACAGTTACTTATATCTGTGTCGGTGTGCAAGTGCCTTTGATATCTTGTGCTGAGTTGTCTCATATATTGAGATGAGTTGAACTCAAAATGTGTTATAAACATACAATTGATATTGTTCAGTATTTAACACTCTGCTTATATTTCAGAATTTCAGATATTTCAGGAAAGCAATGATCAACGTAATATTTTATCTCAAACTTTAATTGGTATGTGAAAACAATATACCTATAAATCCTGAACCTAATGCAAGTCTTCTATTTTCAATTTAGACTTGTAGAAATATATAATGTGGTCGCTTCTTCATGACTTTAACTTTATGTTTTTCATTAGTCACAACATGAGCAGCTGTGTTTCTCCTTTACCAAAAGATCCTAGAAATAAATGCAGGTGTTCCTGGAGCCAAATGCAAATGATATCAACTTCCTCGTTTTTTAATCCACTGAGTGTTTAATTATGGAATGCTGTCTTTAGATTTTATTTATGTTAATAGTAATGCCTTACAAAATAGATTCAGAGCAAGTGTTAAAACTTCAGAACAGTTCATGAATTATTCTTATCATCAATCTTGTCACTGTTGACGAATGCTCCATATGTTCACAACTTCTCATGCTTTACTTGATTTTTAATGTGCTTTGAATATCAATACTTGGATACAATCATGTATAAAGTTTAAAAGGAGGATAGTAGACTACTGTGAAATTTAAAATGTTATTTTACCTTTCTGATTATTTATTAAAACATCCTTATTTCTACCTTTTATATATTTGTGTATGTATTTTATGTAATCCACTAAAATGTAATCCATTTAAGCCCTGCCCTTTTTTTTGTTATTGTTTTTGTTCTTTACCCAGTTGTGTGATTTTAACAGTTAAAGGGCAACATTTCATAAGATACTGTGAGGTTTTGCACCATCAAATTATAAATGAGAGTTAAAATACTTTTTTTTTTTTTTTTGCCTCTGACTTTCAATAGATAGTTGTGATTTGAAGGGGATGGATACCCAGGCTCCTTGATAGAAAATTACTAAAGTAATATAGTTTCTGTGTACCTCAATTGCCTCATCTACAATTAGGATGATAAGGGAATCTGTTATTATTTGAAAGTATATCTGAAATTTAGGTGTTACCAGTATGACAATATGGAAAGTACCTATAAAGAGGATTAAGCCATGAGGGGCATCTCCTTTGTAAATTGGATTAGTTGCCTTTATAAAAAGATATGAAGGAGGGACTTTGTTCTTTTTTGTTCTACTGCCTTCAACCATGCAAGGACACCAGAAGATTTTAACAATTCTCATGCCTTGATCCTGGAGTTTCCAGCTTCCGTAAATTTGAGAGAATAAATTTCCGTTCTTTATAACTAATGCCATATCAGGAATTCTGTAATAGCAACACAAATGGCCTAAATAGTGCCTACCTTAACATTTGTTGTGAGAATTGCCGAGTTTGTAAACAGTAAAATATGCCAGACTTAAGTATTAGCTACTACATCTTAATTAATATTAACAATATTCTTAGTTTAGTCTTTGTATTAAAAAAATATAAATCTAAGCTAAATAACTTCTTCAAATATTCCCTGAACACAGAAGAATAACTGACCCAGGATGACTCTCACTCAGTACCACCTAGCAGGGTGCTTTCTGTGTGCCAGACCAGCTCTTAAAACCAGTGCTCTCTCTCAAGTGAAGAGTAAGAAGGTCCTAAACTCTGGTAATTTGGGCTCACCTATCTTGCAGTGTGATTAACATAAATGACCCCATGTTCTTTTTCTATTCAAATTACTTTTTTTCCTTTCCCTTTGCTCCACAATCACCTCCATTTCTCCCCGTTGATCTATAGCTTTGTACAAATTAAGAAGTGAATTAGTTTGCTCTAGGCTAGTGTGGATTAACATGTTTCCTGGATAAATTCAGACTTGTACAAGGCCTTTATTTATCTCTAAGCTACTATTTGTTTAGAACGAATTTGCAAGGTGGAATGCCAGGTCTTTATAACTTTTTTTCTTTTTTTTCGTATTCTCAAAAAAAACAAAAAAAACAAAAGCTTTACAAAAAGGGTGTGCACTGAAAGGATAAAGAAATTGAAATGTAAAAGATAAGGTTTAGTTCTTAAGTTGCATTCAGAACCTGAAATTCATGTGGCAGTTGAGACAATTCCTGGAACTGCCCATTAGAGGTATGTTAAAATCTCCCGTGACCACCTTGTTGCTCAACAACCCCCTCCCAGAAACCATTCAGTCCAGCACCTATACATCTCAAGGCTTAAACCAATCAGTTTGAATGTATACCTCTTCTTAGTACTGACCAATCACCCCCCACCCGACCTGATCCTGCCAGTGAATGTGCTAATCATGTTTTAGAGTTGTTATTTGATTTTCCCGAGGTATGTGATGATTTGCTAAGGGATGCTATGATGTATGTAAAGTCCCTGCCCTTTCCAAAGAATGTATATAAGCTCTGCTTAAGTTGTTCTCGGAGCTCTTTGTTTTCTGCTCCTCTGAAGTGAGCTCTGAGCTCCAGCATGCTGGACCCCCAATAAACCCTTTGCTGTTGCATGAGACAGTCTCTTGGTGGTCTTTTCCTCCGATGTTCGCCTGACCTTTACAGCTCAAGCAAACTTCAAAAGCAAATGACTTGCCTAGTTTTAGGAAGGTAAAATATGGCAAATATTAATTTAAACTCGGAGTTTAGGCATTCAAAAGCCTATGATACTATTTAAAAAATAAGTAGGATGTGGATATTATAAAAGGAGTAGAAATGTTCAATACCCTGCAGTTTAACCACTGAAGAAAATCTCATTGATGGTCAATATGAAGTTTCCAATAGGAAAAATTAAAATACTAGCACATGAGTACATGGATCCCAAAATTGTCTGTGGATAAAATTCAGAGGGTTTTTGCACTTAAATGGAAGAATTACAACTTTATTTTTATTAACTTCTACTAGAAATGTATTATTTCTTGCTATTATGAACATAAGCAACAAATTAGTATTACTTTTGTGAGCAGTAATACTCTAAATAATTTAATATAATGTTGGATATTTTGAATATATTACATATCAAAATTCCTACTCATCACTCTTTCAATGTGATAGATGTTATTAAATGTTTACTACATCTTATTTTACCATGCTTAAAAACACACAACTCTATTTTTTTTGGTTTAATTCTGATAAATTAATTTTAGTATAATTTGTGTTTTGCAATTTTGTCTTGCACTTCATGTATTTAAGAATTATTCTTCAAAAAGTGTTCTGTAGTCCTCACCAGATTGCAAAAAGGCTCATGTACAAATAAATCTAAGAATTTCTGTGTTAGAACATATGGTACCTGAAAACATGCAGCAAACCATTGAGTGATTTTTTTAAGCAATCATAAACATGTGATTTACATTAATTTTATAGAGGATTAAAGGTAACTCAAAATTATAATCACACTATTTACAATCCAGAGCTTTCAAAATCTTGCAGTGTGATTAACATAAATGAGCTTAAAGCAATAATACAGAGTTCATGTTATACCATGAGCTGGCAGATACTAAGTTACTAACCAAAAGGTGTACAGTAGATATTTTTGATATGTATACACTTTTAGATATTTAAACACTTTCTATCAAGGTTTTGCAGTCAAAGGAGGAATAGACATTGGATAATTTCTATTATAGTCATCCTGGTTTTAAAGCACCAGATGGGTATAACAGTATCTAAAATGAACAACTATTGTCTTAAGTATACATAAATGAAAAGTGCATGAAGGTAATGGAATGGAAATAGAAAAGAGAGGTCAGTCCTCTTTTACTAAAAGAAAACTTGGAAAGTGACAAGAAATTTAGTTTCTGTCCTATTCAATCTTGAAAAACTATCTACAAAACTGCTTATCATAAACCAGGAGCATTTTAGAATTAGATAATAGAGAAGTTCACTGAACTGTAATGTGCATTAAGAAATAGAGAATTTCATTGCTACCTTTGGGGAAAATGTCCTTTGGTTCCACTGAGATACACTGTCATTGACCTGCATTAAGCATAAAATGTAATATTGATTTTTAAATGCATTTAAACAGTATTATACACATAATACTTAGATGAGAAATCTTCTTTTATACTTATGATAAGACCTTGGTATTTCTACATGATGACTCCTACTGATTTTGGATAAATTCTTCAAGTGAAAAGTTTGATAATTTTGCTAACTTTATGAACTTGATTAAAGCTTTATATTTTTAATCATTAGTGATGCACTCTCTTTAACTATTGCTAAATGTCCCTAATATGACTTTAATGAAGGCACCCAAAAAATAAAAACATAAGTAAATTTCATTGTAACAGTCATGCTAAGTATGAAATGACAGATCAACTCTGATATAACAACTAAAAAATATTATAGGAAATAAAAGGTCTTCTTTTACAATGTCTTTAGTTTTGCATTTGATTGTGCCAACTTTTTTTTTACATTAACCAAGTAACAGGGTGAAAATCTAGTAAAGTGTTTCAAAAAGATATATAATCTTATCAATTAGTTTCTCAGATCTAATATGGAAAATGAATAGTAAGTTAATCATTAAATTGTTTCACAATTTATCACACTCAGAAGTACAATGCATTTGAACACAAAGCATCTGGTTTTGAGGATGGGAAGTTATGTATAATAAAGTACCTGTTCTACCATCTAGCACCAAGTAGATAAATTACAGTGGCCATTAGTTATTTTACTGTATTATTTGCATTTTTGTAATGTAGTGATGTGAACAAAAAAAATGAGAGACCCCCCCCCAAAAAAAAAGCAACAGAATTTCTCCTGGAAGAACAGGATAACTTATTATTGAACTTGTAATTTTATTTGTTGATTTTTATACAGCCAGAAGAATTATTTGGCCAAAAGGAAATGGTTGCAGATATGAATAGGTAGATAAATTCTACAGTGCACTATAAAATACACTGATGGAAGCTGGAAAAAGAAGAGGTATTAGTTCTGCTTCAATGAATTCCAAAACAAAGGTACACCATGAGCATAACTACATTAGAGAAAAAAACAAAAGTTGTAGGAGAAAAGAGCACACAGCAATCATTTCTGATTGTTAACAGTGAGGGAGTGATAATTCTCAAACAATATTCCCATTTGAAACTTTATAGAGAATGAAGGACTGGTTGGAGAATGCATAAAACTTAGCTAAATGATTATTTGAATGAACAGACATTCAAAATAAGTGTTTTAAGACTTCAGGGCCATTTAATATAGGATGTATAGAAGAAAGAAAAGAAGGTCAGGAGAAAAGGAAAAAGATTGTCATTATTATGTGAGGAAGAGTCAATTGGAGAGAGACTAAAAAAGCTTAAAAGCATTCATAATCACCTATGAAAAGAAAATCAAGGAAGGAGTCGTTGCAGTTCAGTGATTCCCTGTCCATCAGTGGAAAAGGTTGCTGACCAATATCTGTAAAAAACTATTAAGAAAAAAATTCTTGAAAATGTAATTTAAATCCTTGTTACTAGATTCAACGGATACAAAATTGCACTTGAAAATACACTGAGAGCAAATAAGTATACAGAAAAAAACAAAAAATCATCAGTGTGCACAATACATATTGAAAGTGTACTTACTAGAGATAATTTTTAACTAAATTAAGATTTATTATTAAATTAATTACATAGCAAATCATATAAAATTTGATATTGTAAAATTTTAGGTAAGTAAATATCATCTGCTTATATTTGTATTAAGTACTTATTTACAGTATTTAAAATAACAAATGCATACCAATTCTTAAACACTTATTATGACAATTGAATATTTCTCTTTTTAATCTAAATAATTAAAACTGGGCTTATAATGCTTATAATGCTACCTTTAGTACATTATTCCCTAAAAATTTGAAATTATTTTTATGCTTTCTTTTCCAACATTTTTGTTGTTGTAAATACATAAAATATAGAATTTCCCATCTTAACCATGTTTAAGTGCACGATTCAGTGATGTTTAAGGAATTTATGTTATTGCACAATCATCGCCACCGTCTGTCTCTGGAACTCTTTTCTCAGTCCCCAGGACTCCACCCCCCCCCCAAAAAAAAAAAAAAAAAACCTCAAAATCTGTACCCAAAACACTCTCATTTCTACCCTGCCATTGGCAAGTACCATTCTAATGCCCTGTTTCTGATTTTGACTACTTAAGTTACAGCATATATGTAGAATCGCACAATATTTGTTTTTCTGTGATTGTCTTATTTCACTGAGCACAATGTCCTCAGAGTTCAACAATGCATCAAAAGGTCCTTTCTAAGGTTGAATACTTGCCCCTTTTGTGTTGGCATCACATTTTGTTTACCTATCTATGGATACTTGGGTAGCTTCGATATTTAAGAATAGTGTGTGAATAATGCTGCTATGAACTTGAGTACACAAATATCTTTTTGAAACCCTGCTTTTCATTCTCTTGGGCATATACTCAGAAGTGGAACTGCTGAACTGCATGGCAATGCTATTTTTAATCCATTCAGGAGACACCATCCTGTCTTCAACAGTGGCCGTGTCATTTTATAGTCCCCTGGACAGTACACAAGCATTCCACTTTTTTCATATTCCCACCAATATTTGTAATTCCCTGATTGTTTTGATAGTGGCCATCCTAAAAGGATATGAGATAGCATCTGGTTTGGGTTCTCATTAACACTTTCTTAATAATTAGTGTCCTTGAGCATCTATTTATGTGCTTATTGGCCATTTATGTATCTATTTAAATTAAATACCTATTTAAGTCATTTGCTCATTTTTGAAAGGCGTTTTATGCTTTTTCATTGTTGAGTTTTTTGGTATACACTGAAGGATGACCAAATCACATATACAATTAATTACTGTGATTTTATAGTGAGTTTGAAATCAAACAGTATGAGTTCTTTAATTTTGCTCTTGCTTAAGATTACTTTGGCTGAATGCCTCTTGAGATTACATATGAATTTTATGTGGATATTTTTATACCATAAGAAAAGATCATAGGGCTATTGATAGGGATTGCATTGAATCTGTAGGCTACTTTGGATCATTAAAATTTTAATACTGTTGTATTTCAATCCATTGACATGAGATGTCTTTCTATTTATGACATTTTAAACTTCTTTCAGAAGCATTTTATGTTTTTCAGAGTATGAATGTTTTTTTTTCTCCTGGGTTAAGTTAATTTCTTATTTTTATTATATTTGATGCTGGTGAAAATGGAGTTATTCTCTTAATTTTCTGCTCAGGTTATTCACCCTTAGTGTATAGAAACAAAAAAACTTTTTTTCATTGACATTTTATCTTATTACTTCCCTGAAAATTTTGTGAATTTTAACAGTTTCCTTTTTCACATGGAATATTTAGTGTATGTACTCCACTTACAGGATCATATCACCTATGATCAGAAAAAAATGGAAATTTTTCTTTCTTATTTGGATGCCTTTATTTCCTTCTTTCTCTTTTATAATTTGAAAATTAGTAAGTAGTTTACTTACCATAGTGTCAAAAACTAGATTAGGCATTGAACATATTTGAAGAAAACCATAGCAAATAAGAACAAACAAGATCTAAACCTCCTGGATAATCATATACTACTATTGTATAGGAACAATTGGTTTCATTAAATGTAAGTTCTTGTTATATGCAAATGTATTCTGTTATACATCAAACCCAAAGGGATTTCATTTTAGTTGAGCGTTGACAAGTTATAGGAGCATATATTTAAGGGGTACAGAGCAATGTTCTGCTATCTGTATAGACTGTAGAATGACCAAATAAAGCTAATTGACATATTTATCCAAGTGAAATTTTGTCCCCTTAAAGCAACATGATACCCTTCTTCCTGACTCTACTGTCAGCATCAGTAAACCACCATTCTGCTGTCTACTTCTATCAGTTGGATTTTTTCATACTCCTCTTATGAGAATATGGTTCTTACTGTGCCAGCAAAATGTCTAACAGATTCCTCCATTATCCCTAATGATAGAACTTCTATCTTTTCTGAAGATGAATAGTATTCCACTATGTATACATGCTACATTTTCTTTATCCATAGGGACTTATGTGAATGGGCACTTATGTGAATGCTATAATTTGGGTATTGTTAATAATGCTGAAATGAGAATCAGAGTACAGATATAACTCCAATAAAGTGATTTCAAATCCTTTGGATATATTCTCAGAGACAGGATTTTAGATTATGTGGGGATTCTATTTTGAATTTGGAGGGTCCCTCTGTATAGTTTTCATAATAACCATATTTATTTACCTTCCCACTAGCAATGTGAAAGTGTTCCCTTTTCTCTACATTTTTGTGAAGACTTACTATCTTTTGTTTTCTGAAAGATGTGAAATGATATCACATTGTGGTTTTAATCTGTGAGTCCTCAGTGATTAGTGATGTTGATATTTTTTCCCATATCTGTTGGCTGTTTGTATGTCTTCTTTTGAGAAATATCTTCTTAGGGTCCTTGTCTATTTTTAGTGGTGCTCTTTTCTTCCTATTGATGCATCCCTTACAAATATTTTTTTTCCCAGTCCACAAATCCCCTCTTCAATATGATAATTGGATTCTTTGCTGTGCAGAAGATTTCAGTTTTAAGTAATTCTTGGTATCTACATTTTTTTAACCTCAAATTTCAGGGTCAAATCCCAAAATATCATTACCCAGACCATTGTCATGTGGGTTCCCTCTGTTTTCTTCTAGGATTTTTACAATATCTAGACTTATGTTTAAGTCTGTGTACATGGCATGATATAAAAATCCAGTTTTGTTCTTCTAAATGTGAATACCCATTTTTTTTCCAATACAACTTGTAAAAGAGACTCCACTTTTCTCATTTTGTATTTTTGGCAACTTTGTCAAAATTCAATTAACTGTACATGGAATCATTTGGAGGCCCTTTATTCCGTTTTGTTGATTGATGTGTTTCTCTTTATGTCAGTTTCATGCTGTTTTAATTACTTTAGCTTTGCAATATCATATGAAATAAAATAGTGTGTGTGTGTGTGTTTAACTTTGTTTAAGATTGTCTTAACTGTTTGGGGTATATTTTGTGTTTCCACATGAATTTTGTGATTTGACTTTTTTTTCTCTTTTTGTGAATAATGACATTGAAATTTTGATATGGATTTCATTGAGTCCATGAATCAATTTAAGTAGTTTGGGTATTTTAACAATATTAGTTCTTCCAATCCATCAACGTTGAAATTTTTTTTCATTTATTTGTGCCTTTTGTTTTCTTGTGACACACTATTTCATAGTTTAAACATTCTTGGCAGAATTTTCCTGTAATCATTCTATGTTAGTACACATTATCAATTTTCACATCATCATACAAAAGAGAGATTAACCTTTAATTATACATTATTTGCGCAATTTAGTCTTTCCATCATTCTTAATTGTAGTATACTACTAAGTGTAATGTTTATTCAACTGGTGAAACACTTTCTCAAGAAAGGAGGCCCTCAGTTGATTTTGTATTCTATCAGAAGCTCTTCTACTTGAATACTATTGTTTTTCTGTCATTGTAGCTATTCTATCAGGTTCTATTTCAAAATGAAACTTAAACTCAAAGTTACATAGGTTGATGCAATTTCACTCTTCAGTTCCACAGTAATATTTGCCAGCAATTAAGTTGAAAGGAGAAATTGCAGTTGAGAGAAAAATCACTCAATTTTTGATGCACTTAAACAACTAAAAACCAGTGTCTATGTGGAGATGTGTTCAGTAAAAAGCACGTATACACAGAAGTTCCAAAGAGATGGGTAATTATAGCTGTGGACTTCAGAGCAGAATTGAAAGAGTGAAAATACAAAAACACACCATGATAAGTGTACAACTTAATATAAAGTCAAATGCTATGGAATAAATTTTGTATAACTTACTAGGATAAAAGCTAACTTCTCTTTAGGGGAGCACTACACTAAGAAACACATGGAAGAGCAATAGTCAGGGAAGAAACATGAAAGGTGGATCTAGGAATTAAGAGATATGCAGGGTTGCAAGTATCAAATATTACCAAAATAATTCTGAAAACTGATTGCAGACCATGTGGTCTTAAAATAAGGAGGTCCCTGAGGTGCTGAAGTTCTCTAAGACCACTCTTAAGTTCAATAATTTCTTAGAAGATGTATGTGTATCAGAAAGTTTTGTACTTGTGTTTAGAGCTTATTAATTTTAAAGGATGGAGACCAACACCAATAAAGAGGGAAGGCTCCTGGAGCACAGTCTAAAGGAAATCCAGGGCACACATACAATGTGCACTCCCATCAGAGTCACACAGGAGTGCACATCACTCTTGATGCACTGATGTGTGAGGAAATGTGCCAGGCACTGCTAATTGGAAAGATCACCTGAGCCTTTGTATTCTAGTTATATTTATTATTATTGTTGTTATTATTATTATTATTATTATTACTTTATTTATTTACTTATTTAGGTACCAGGGATTGGACCCAGAGGCACTTAACCACTGAACCAAATCTCCAGCACTTTTCATTTTTTTTTATTTTGAGACTGAGTTTCACTAAGTTGCTTAGAGACTCACTATGTTGCTAAGGCTGGCTTTGAACTTGTGATCCTCCTACCTCAGGCTTCTGAGCTGCAGGGATTACAGGTGTATGCCTCCATGCCCATCTGGTTTTGTTTTTAATTGTGGGTAAGTCATATAAGAATGCAGCTCCCTCATGACTGACATGTTACCAAGACTCCAGTTCTGCCTCCCATCTTTAAGCAAAACCAGGTATTACCATAAATCACATTGTTAGGACCAATTCCCTTGGTCCACAATCTCAGAGGTCATCTCTAAATCTTGAAACTAGACCTTTCTTTAGAATATGCAGGTGTTGAACCACCCAGGTCTGCTGAGTTGTCTCTTTCCTGCCTGTCTGATGCCTATTATAAAATATATACATAGAGAGAAACAGTTTGCATGGGAACACGAGGATGGATTTTAGATAACTTAAAATAAGAGAATCTGTATTGGGGAAAAAAGTTAAAAATAAATTTAATAATAATAATAATACTTTTAAAAGTGGGAATCTTTATCTGTTTCCTTTCTATTTATTCTTCTTCTTCTTTTTTACTTTTCATCCTTTCTTTTTGTTTCAAATAAAAGGTAGATCTAAGAAAAACATACTGTACATTGGAGATTATTCACATACAAGGAAATTAATCAATTTGTTGTGGACAAAAAAATCCAATTTTTCAACTATAAACTGGAAAAAGTGGACACACACACACACACACACACACACACACACAACTACGTATTTCCATGGACCTGTCCCCTGAGAGGTCCTGGGAGAAATGTCACATCACAATAAGCAAATTTATCACCAAAGCCCTGATTTGTAAATTCCATTTGCTCCTAAAATGAACCATAGTCTTTAGAGGAAATGCTAGATTTCAGGACAGAGCATGGAAAATATGAACCTCAAGCATCATTTTGTGCTAGAAAGTAAGGAAATTGTCATTTCCATAGGTCTTTGGGTCCAGTATTAGGAGATACCACTGGCCAAATCTTGCATGAATGAAGCATCAAATAATATTGTTAATGTAATATCATCCTGGGATAGCAAAATAATCCTTAAGTTCATACCTAAATAAATAAAGTGAATGAACAGAAAATTTCACAAATAAAATAAAATTTTAAAACATTTAAAATATTTCTAGAAAACATTGATTAATTACAAAGGATAAATGAGTAAATTTACAATGGAGAGTTCTCGCAGGCACCAAGTTAACTAAGTAATCAACTTTAATGTCATAAGAATTGGGAGGAAGGAAGGAAGGAAGGAAGGAAAGGGAGGGAAGAAAAGGAGAAAGGGAAAAGAAAAGAAGAAGGAAGACATGTGCCTCTTGATGACTTAGAATGAGAAAAACCTGGCATTGCTGAAGACATTTCGACCAAAGATGCATAAATGGAACTTTATCCTAAGAAAATAATAGCCAAACTCATATTGATGGGAATTCACCAAAATATCTGTCCCATAATTTTTAGAAGTGTCAAGGAGATGAAAGTCAATGAAAAACAATGGACTTGCTTCAGATTAAGGGAGATTAAGGAGATATAAAAATTAAATATAATAGGGAATGGACTGTATTATTGTGCAATAAATAATACTATTGAGATAATCTGTGAACTACAAAGGAAGTATGAACACTCGATATTAAAAATGGATTGATGATAGTTTCCTGATTTTGTGGTTGCATTATGGTTATATAAGAGTGTTCTTTTAGTAGGAAATACAACTAATATATTAAGAATGATACTATATACAATATAATCTCCACGACTTCCTAATTATTCATAAAAAGAAAGTGCATTGTACTTGTAAATTTCCTGTAAGTTAAAATTTGTCTCAAAAATCATATACACACACATACCTAAAATGACTGAAAACTAAACTTTCTCATGAGATAATGAAAAGTGAAATGCCACTCACTTGAATGAAAAGGAAGTCCATAGGTAGGTGTTAGTAAGGTATTGAATGTGTAAGCCTGACCACATCATCCAAGAAAGCAGAAAAGAGACAGATACAAAAAATATCGGCTATATAATTGAAATAGTAAGGTGCCCATGGGTATGATAATGGTATCTGTAACTCTGTTTTGTAGTGAGAGAGAATAATGAAAATAGCCAATGAGGGTGAAGAAGTGTCTTGCCATATAGACATGGTGATCTGTTCTCTTTAGGAGCAGGAGTGATGGGAGTGTGGAAAATACCTGGATTTCTAAATTAGTGTTTAGTTAAAAGAGTTCACAGTACACAGGAGATGGAGGAAAATATGCACAATGGAGTCAACTCAAGATGAATATGAATGAGAGAAAACCAGCACTCAAGGTCCCAGTTCTCACTTACTTATTCAGAAAGAAATAAAATATCATCTTGGATGATATTTTTCTGGATACTCTCAGCTACTTTGAGAGAAGACTGGAGACTATGCTGTCTCATGTACTCACAGGACTTCCAATTATAATTGCCTTTTTTTTTAATCTTAGTATAACTCCATGAGTCAGGTGCCCAGGACGTTTAGTGAAAGCTAGTGAGGTGCACAGTTATGATGCGATTCTGTAGTATTTCAAGCTTAGTAAGTGAGAGAACTAAAATGCCAACTGGGGTCATTGACTCCAAAGTCCTGTAATCAATACTCCTCATGCTTGGCATGTGTAATATTAATATACTGATTTAAGAATGGAAGGAATTGATATTGGTAAGGAAAGGTGTTTGAATTCAGATCTGCACTGAATTATCAACATAATGAAAGTCATTTCAAGAAAGAGATCAAGTGGTAAAATAAGGTCAGTCAAAGGTCTATCGTCTTAATAAAGGATAAGAGCAGTTGTGGTGAAAAGAAAGAATAAGTGGACTCGTGGTGTTTAAACATTTGGATATATTTGTGGATTTTGCCCTGTGAGTAATGGTCAGAACTTCTTATTTCAAAATTTGTATCTGTTAAGCAAAAGAGATCACCATACACTTTATATTTCAATTGCTTTCAAGTTATTCACTTTAGTAAGAGAGGAAGGACTTCTCTGCCAATCTAGCTTGAATGAAGCAACAGCCACATTTGTCAGAGATCCTTTACAGGCACAGTAGCTATAACTTGCCTTTCATCTCTGTGACGTAAGTGTTTTAAACTCTTCAATGGTTTTACTGCCTGGGATTGATGGGCTGCAACGGGGTTAGCTTATCACTGGAAGCCACACTTGGTTACTAGGACTAACTCAAAGAAAATGTAAAATGACTTCAGGCCTTTGATATTTCTATGCAGATATGTAATATGTATAGAAAAATGGGAAAATGCTCAACATCACAGTGAACTGTAGGTTTAATTTGCCTGCATTTGATAATTCATGAATGCCTATAGTACAACTTGAATGATCATGGAAATAATGAGAAATAACCGTTTGGCTTGAAGAAGAATAAAGCAGATTTAAACAGGTTTTGGAACCATAATTTCTATATACAACAACATTTTATTATTTAAAATATCATTTTAATTTAGTTTTACAAATATTTACCATCATGACACAGGGATTCCTATACATTAAAGATAAAATACACATTTGCTGCCACCATGTTAGACCATAGTATAGCATGGAATTCCATGCAAATCCTCTATAAGTGTAAGTCTTCAGTCACAGCTCAGTTCAGAGTTGTGCTTCTTTGTGGATACCAGAAATGTGATCAGTCACATAGTGCTGCTGATGTGCAAGTTGAACCACAAATCCAAGATTATCTTTAGAACCTGGGAACACAGGGAAGAATCTACAGAATCTGGTTTGAAGTAAGCTCAACTCATCCACTTACAAATCAAAAATTGAACGTTTTTCTTACACACAATCATTATTGGATACATAGAAGATGTGCCAAAGCGTTTAAAGGATTTTGAACAAATAACTCTTAAAGAAGAAAATGAAAAATTTAAATATTAAAAGCAGAACTAGAGATCAATAATTACTGACAAAATTGTTTATTAAGCATTTTAACTTTATTTCTTACATATATCTAATACTTAATAGTGACCAAATTCTTATTTTGGATAAAATGTTAAAGAGAGAAGGTGGGCTGGGGATGTGGCTCATGCGGTAGCGCGCTCGCCTGGCATGCTTGCGGCCCGGGTTCGATCCTCAGCACCACATACCAACAAAGATGTTGTGTCCGCTGAGAACTAAAAAATAAATATTAAAAATTCTCTCTCTCTCTCTCTCTCTCTCTCTCTCTCTCTCTCTCTCTCTCTCTCTCCCTCCCTCCCTCCTCTCTCACTCTCTCTTTAAAAAAAAAAAAAGAGAGAAGGTTATCAGTTGTGATCTCATCATTTACTGAATGAACAAAGTGAAATCAAAACATGTGCCATCTAGTGGCCAACCAATATATTGCCCTTAAATTACGTGATTTGGACAAGGGGAAGGGAAAAATAAGTATTTATCATTCCTTCTTCCTTTTCAAAATGAGGTAAAGAAATTCATGCACTGTCAAAGAAAAGTTGCACCAGGAGTTAAATAGCCACAGAATATTTTATTCAAAATGATTTCAAATAAAGGTCAAGACTACTGAAGGAGACAAGATTGAACTCAAATCTATTGAAACAAAAACAAGTAAGATTTTAAGCTCTGGGGTGAGACAAAGGGAAAGAGATGGAGGACCTTAGTGGGAGGTTGGTCAGTGTGATGAGTTGTCATTGTTTGATAATTGGCATTTATAGAAGAGAGGGTACTACCCTCTCATGAGACAGGAAATCAGGTTCCCAGCTCTTCCTTGACCTAGGTGGCCACAGCTCCATGATAAGAATCACATTCTTGAGTTTTTTTCTGTTCAGAGACTGGGAGAAGATTTACATTTAAAAGGGACAGAGAGAGAATTTAACCTTTAGGTATTTTCTAAAGTAAGTACTCTAAGTAAAATAAGATGAGACAACTATATTCCTAATGAGCCCAGTCTAAGGAAAAATACTAGAAAATATCTAAAAGGAAAATTTTGGGGAAACCAAGTTATGCATTTGGAAACTAAGATGTGCTTTCAGGAATAAATGAAATTCAGTTAAGTTTTGTTGTTGTTGTTGTTGTTTTAATTATTTTTTTTCAAGTAAGCCTGTTTTCTCAATGGCCAACTAGCCATGATTTGTGGCAATCATGCAATGTAACGTCTTGCCCTTATTCTATCCTCTCAACAGCCTGTTTGGTTGAAAAAGCCAATAGACCAAATCATGGTTTGAAATGCTGAATCTTAGAATTCAATTTACTTGTTAGATTGTAAATTTACTAATTCCAGGTTTTGTGTATTTGAAGCTTTTGATGTCATATTGTGAAGTATGAAATTGAAAAATATACTTAATCATTGAATTATCATGAAGATAAATAATGAAAATGACTTTAAATGTAACTACTTTTCTGGTGACAAATTAGTAATCGAAGCAAAAATTAAAGTAATTTAAAGTGATTAACTTATTTCTTTCATTTGATTATTATCCTCAGTCTTTGAGGGAGATGAATTCTTTAAATTCAAGCTAGTGTAAAAAAAAACCTATCATACAGCTGTTTATTCAAGATGTAGTATAGTTATCTCAACAGTGTTGAATTTTCAAAGCACTTTATTGACACTATAAATATGATATTGTATATAAAATGAACTAACAAAAGGATGAATGGATTTTCTTTCATTTCTCTAAGAAGGAAAAGATTTAATTTCTTGTGGAATTGAGGGAGAAATTTCTATGTATAGAATGTCATTCCTGATTTTATCAATTATCAAAATTCTGTATTACATTTATTTTTTTGCAGATATTTCCAGTTGCTGAGGCTGGACTTGAATTTGCAACCATCCTGCCTTGGTCTCCCAAGTCTCTGAGACACTGCTGTGCATCACTATACCAGAGAGAAATTAAAAAATATTTTTGTGACTCATTATGACTACACTTGTTTCCCCTAAACAGACAACAATATAGCTTTTGTGTCTTCCAGATTTAACTGGTTTGGAAATTCACAACTAAACTAAGTGTATCCCTGCTTAAAGCATAAAAATTGTTCAAAGTTTATAGTCATTACAAAAATAGAACTTTAGGATCCCTTGCCCATAGTTCTTCAAATTATATATTTTTGTAATATGTGAAAAAATGGTATTTTCTAGAAATGATAAAGAAAACTTACTTCCATTTTGATACTTTTTAATTGAAGATTGCTATTTAGAAAATTTAGGACTTTGCATCAAGTTTTAGTGAAAATAGTGAGTTAATAAGTGGACTAGGGTAACTATCTGAGTTATAAGAATATCTGTAAAAAATATTTGTGCATGTAATGCCTCCTTATCTCTCTAATTCCATATTGTCAGTTTGAAATAAAGCACTCTGATTGTGAAGAACTCCATGATTATACAGACTATTCATTTTTAAATTCCTTCTGGGGGGTTGAGTGTAATGACTTGCTCCAGGTAAATACTGAGTAAATATTTGTTGATTCTCTTCTTCATAACATTTATTCTCATTTTATCTCTTGTTTAACTCAATATTAATAAATGCAATTTGCAAAAAAAAAAAAAAATAGACCTAGTTCTCATCAGCACGACCACACTAAAATTCCCATTATTTTATCAGTGTAATTTAGTTTTTTTCCCCAAATCCCAGCAGTGCTAACTTTAAGCTCTTTTTATCTTCTTTTTATCATTATCCAGTTCTGAGTAACCTTCCTAAAATCTACTGGGACCACATTTGAGAAACTATTGTTCTGAAAAGTAGGTCAATGTTCTTTTGTCCATTGATTTTCTTATCTTTTTAAGTAGAAAGTTTAATTAATATAATCAAATTATAAGAACACATATAAAAGTCTGTTTTTCATAGAAATAATAATAAAATTGCATATGCATCTTTCTAAAGAAAATAATTCTATATAAGATAATTATTTCTTGTACTATCTCAAAGGTTTAGTTACTTGCAAAGCAAAATGAACCTAATTATAGTTATCTCACAGTTCATTGCCTCTTATTCCAACATTAGAGTAAAACTGGTTCAGAAAGTTTCAGATGCCAAAGCATTATTCATTAGCAATTTGGTTTTTTCCTGGTAAATGTACATAAGCAAGAAGAGAAAAAAATCAAGTCATTGTACTTTGTTATAACAATAATCTTGTCAATAATGCAGGTTACTGGTGACCATAAATGATAAGATATGCCAACACCAAAATATGATTATTTATCAAATAATAATAAATATAATGCATATTGTATACATAATGCTATAGCATGAATGTTTAGTCTCTTCAAATCCCTATGCAGCAATCTTAACTCCAAAGGCATAGTCTTTAGAAGGTGGTTGGTCTCCAGAGAAAATCCTCATGATGGGATCCGTCGCCTTCCACAGAAGAACTCAAAGTGAGCTAGTCCCTTCCACCACATGAAGATACAACTAGAAGGTGCCACTCACAAACCAGAGAAGGGTGCTTCATCAGAGGCCGAAATTGATAGCACTTTGGTCATGTGTACTGTAATAAATAACTTCTGTTGTTTATAAGCCACCTAGTTTGTGGTGTTTTGATATAAAAGACAACACAATTTTAAAGTTCAGTATTTGTTGATGCAAGTCTCACTCCCTTATATAAAATACAAAGTAACTCAGAAATCTTCCAGCACTACCTGTGTTGGTTTGTTGTTGTTATTTTCAATTTAATCCACATGGGTAAATTTTTTCATTCAGGGTAGGAACTAGTGGAGACTTGGCCAGTAATCTAAAAATTGTGTTTGTTAGCAAAGAAAAGAAGAAATTGGCAGACATTTATAATCCAGTTATTACTTGACTGAAACACTCTAACTGTCAACTAACTACAAGTGGAAGAAAAAGTTTAGAAATATACTCATGATGCACTTGTTGATTTGGTGGGAAAGCACAATTGAGTCTCACTGCACTGGCTGTTTCTTCATTATCTTTCATTATATACAATCTTTGTAGTCTGGAGTATTTAGAAATGATATCTTGGCACAAAGCTACAATTTAAATCATGTAGCCATTTGTTGTTTCCTTTAAAAAAATAAATTTCCTATGGAAACAAAAAGAAAACAGAAGTTCTTGGGGCATCACATTACTTATCAGTGAAAGGAAGCAAGTGTTAGACTCTAACTGAAAATCCAGAGATACTTTACAACTGAGAAAGGTGATCAAGCTGGGCACAGTGGCATATGCCTGTAATCCCAGTGGCATGGGAGGCTGAGACAGGAGGATTGTGAGTTCAAAGTCAGCCTCAGCAAAAGTGAGGTGCTAAGCTACTCAGTGAGACCTGCCTCTAAATAAAATACAAAATAGGGCTGGGGATATGGTTCAGTGGTTCAGTGCCCCAGTTTCAATCCTGGTTACCAGGATTGAAAGGTGATCAAAGAAGAGGGGAGTGAAACATCTACTAATACAAAACTCTTAGCAGGGAAACACTGGACAAGGCACAAGAGTCTAACAGTTACACACTCCTATTAAATCTAAGAATTATGAAGCTACATTTTAATTTAGAATTTTTCACAGCACGGAATACAGAAAGTCCAAATATCCTTCTGTCTAATTCAATGTTATTTCTTCTTATTTTTGAAGTACAATAGCAAAACCTCCTACTAATGATATGTGTTAAGGGTAAGAAGATGCTTTAAAAATGTGTTTTTCTTTAATTTTTGGAGGTTGAAACCTTAGAACCTATTCAACGTGAGCACAAAGAAACCTCTATTTTATTGATGCATATAAATTACACACAGTGGTAGGATTCATTGTGGCATATTTATACATAAAAACATAATTTAATCATTCTCCCATTCTACCTTTGATTCCCATCTCTGCCCTAATAATCTCCCTTCTGCTTGTACCTCCCTTGCCCCCTATATTTTCCCTCCAGTTTCCAAATATAAGAGAAAATCTACAAATCTTGATTTTCTGAGTTTGACTTCTGACTTATTTCAAGCAAATTTATGGTCTCCAGTTTGATCCATTTTCCTAAAAATAACATAATTCCATTCTTCTTTATGGTGGAGTAAAACTGTATTGTGTATATATACCACATTTTTTTATCCATTCATCTGGTGGTGGACACCCAGACTCATTCCACAACTTTACTATGGTAAATTGTGCTATAATAAAACATCAAGGAGGGTTATATTTGGATCATATTGCTATTTTTATTTGTTTAAGGAACCACCACATTGATTCCCACAGAGGCTATACTAATTTACCTTCCTGACAGTGAGATCCTTTCCCTGCATACATCCTTGTTAATATTTATTGTTGTTTGTATTCTTTTTTTTTTTTTTTTTTTTTTGCCGAGTGAAGTAAAAATCTTTAATTCTTTTGACTTCAGTCTTTCTCTGACGAAATCAAATAACTAGTAGTATTCCCTGGACTCTCAAGTCCTTTGTCATGGCCTGAAATGTAAACGATAAAGACAAAGCTGTGGCCTTGTGGTTTCTGACCCTTCTCACACGGACAATTTCTTCTAGCCAGCAAAACTGAGGAGGACCTTGAAGTAGAGTTACTAGAAGGCTGTAGGTACAAACAAGCTTTCTTTTTTTTTTTTTTTAATTTACCTATTGATTTTTTTTTATTGGATATTCACAACATTACAAAGCTCTTGACAAATCATATTTCATACATTAGAATCAAGTGGGTTATGAACTCCCATTTTTACCCCAAATACAGATTGCAGAATCACATCGGTTACACATCACATTTTTACATACTGCCATATTAGTGACTGTTGTATTCTGCTACCTTTCCTATCCTCTACTATCCCCCCTCCCCTCCCCTCCCATCTTCTCTCTCTACCCCATCTACTGTAATTCATTTCCCTCCATGTTTGTTATCCCATTCCCCTCATAACCTCTTATATATAATTTTGTATAACAATGAGGGTCTCCCTCCATTTCCATGTGATTTCCCTTTTTTTCTCCCTTTCCCTCCCGCCTCATGTCTCTGTTTAATGTTAAACTTTTCTTCCTGCTCTTCCTCCCTGTTCTGTTCTTAGTTGCTCTCATTATATCAAAGAAGACATTTGGTATTTGTTTTTTAGGGATTGGCTAGCTTCACTAAGCATAATCTGCTCTAGTGCCATCCATTTCCCTGCAAATTCCGTGATTTTGTCATTTTTTTGTGCTGCTTAATACTCCATGGTGTATAAATGCCACATTTTTTTTATCCATTCATCTATTGAAGGGCATCTGGGTTGATTCCACAGTCTAGCAATTGTGAATTGTGCTGCTATGAACATCGATGTGGCAGTATCCCTGTAGTGTGCTCTTTTAAGGTTTTCAGGAAATAGTCCTAGAAGGGCAATAGCTGGGTCAAATGGTGGTTCCATTCCCAGCTTTCCCAGGAATCTCCATACTGCTTTCCAAATTGGCTGCACCCGTTTGCAGTCCCACCAGCAGTGTACAAGAGTACCCTTTTCCCCACATCCTCGCCAGCACTCATTGTTGTTTGACTTCGTCATGGCTGCCAATCTTACTGGGGTGCGGTGGTATCTTAGGGTGGTTTTGATTTGCATTTCCTTGACTGCTAGAGATGGTGAGCATTTTTTCATGTACTTGTTGATTGATTATATGTCCTCCTCTGTGAAGTGTTTGTTCATGTCCTTGGCCCATTTGTTGATTGGGTTGTTTTTTTCTTATTGTCTAATTTTTTGAGTAGAATAGCAAAAACAATTCTAAGCAGGAAGTGTGAATCAGGTGGTATAGCGATACCAGATTTCAAACTATATTACAGAGCAATAGTAATAAAAACAGCATGGTACTGGTACCAGAACAGGCGGGTGGACCAATGGTACAGAATAGAGGACTCAGAGACTAATCCACAAAGCTACAACTATCTTATATTTGATAAAGGAGCTAAAAACATGCAATGGAGAAAGGATAGCATCTTCAACAAATGGTGTTGGGAAAACTGGAAATCCATATGCAACAAAATGAAACTGAATCCCCTACTCTTGCCATGCACAAAAGTCAACTCAAGTGGATAAAGGAGCTAGATATCAAATCAGAGACTCTCCGTCTGATAGAAGAAAAAGTTGGCTCCGATCTACAGATTGTGGGGACGGGCTCAAAATTCCTTAACAGGACATCCATAGCATAAGAGTTAATAACAAGAATCAACAAATGGGACTTTCTTAAACTGAAAAGTTTTTTCTCAGCAAGAGAAACAATAAGAGAGGTAAATAGGGAGCCCACATCATGGGAACAAATTTTTACTCCTCACACTTCAGATAGAGCCCTAATATCCAGAGTATACAAAGAACTCAAAAAATTAGACAATAAGAATGTTGTTTGTATTCTTGATCATTGATCTTCTAACTGGATTGAGGTAGAATCCCAGTGTAGCCTAGATTTGATGTTCCCTAAGGAGGAAAGATTTTAACCTCCCTAAGGCCTAAAGACATTGACCTTTTTTTTTTCATTTATTTGTTGGTCACTGTGATTTTCCTATTGAGAAGTATCTGCTAAGTCTACTTGCCCATTTTTTTTTATTATTATTCTTTAACGTTTGAGTTTATATAACCCAGATATTAATTCTCTGTTTGAAGACCAGCTGCCAAAAATTTTCTCTCATTCTACAGGTTTTTTCTTCACTCAAAGCAACATTTTTTTTCCCAAAAAGATGCAAATGTTCCCAGCATGTTAAAAATAAATAAATAAGAAAAAAGAAAAGAAAATAAATAAAAACCTTTATGCTGTCTTAATGTCTCATTATTATGAGGCCTAGTTAACTTACTGTTGTAAACACAGATAAGTCCTCCCGGTGGCTTAAATTCATAACTAAATATACATTTTTGAAGTCAGAACTTCTACGTTATTTAAGACCTTTAATGTAGTCCCATTGTTGTGTTCTGAAAATAGTTATCAACCAGTATTTTAATGGGTTTCTGTACCATTTGATTTAGAATAAGGTTGCTTTTTAAAAATGCAATTATTACCCATCATAGTTGAATCTGAATTTTTAGGTGTGGGGATTGAGAAGTTGATTTCCAAAAGTCCCCAAGTAAATATTTGCATACCAAAACTTGAAAACTACTTTTTGTAAATATGTATGAGACATATATTTTCTTTACCTGTCTAATACCAGATACGTATAAGCTATTAGTCAAATATTTGACTGATAACAAAGTTACATGACTCTAGTGACGAGGACTCAATTTCCATATTCAGAACTTTTCTGCAACTTTAGGCAAGTTACTTTACCCCATTAGGCATCAGTCCATGTTTTAAAGATTCCATACAGAATCTGTACCTAGTGCTAATACAAGTCCAGTCAGACAATGATATGATTAAGTAACAGTTATTGAATACTTAATATGCCAGGCTGTGTCCTCAGTTTTAGATGTGTTGACTCATCGCACGCCAGGCATGGTGGTGACACAAACCTGCAATCCCAGCTGCTTGGCAGGCTGAAGAAGGAGGAACTCAAACACAGGAGTTCAAGACCAAACTGGGCAACATATTAAGACCCCACACACCTAAAAAATCAACATCAACAACAAACAAAACAAGCTCACAGACAACTAATAAAGTAGATAATTTTGGATCTGCATTTTATAGATGAGCACATTGTGGCAAATATGACTTAATGCTTTTCTAGTTTGTAAGTGCAGGAGCCTAATATTAAAGTTGCAGTGCAAGAAACTTATTTGAGAAAGAGAGAAAATACTGGTAGGAGAGTAAGCAGAGATACAGAGAAACCACTTCAGCCAGGAAATGATTCACAATTAGCCAGCTAACATTGGGGACACCCATTGTGAAGCTATGATCCTGGGAAAAACCTGTGAGACAGGGTCAATGTCCTACTTAGGAGTTATCACAGCTTAGGGAAAGAGAAGCAAGCATAATTGTAGAACAATTACAACTCACCAATTGAACAAAGCCCCATGTGAATTTTAACTCCTGGGCCAATCTTAGATGTACAGTCTTTCCATAGAGGAGGAGTGAGGAGAAGAGTCTTAAGCTATACACATGGTCAATCTTTGCAGCTGGATATAAATAAGAGCAGATAGAAAGTTTCCAAGGATTTGGGTTGGTCATGAGGAGCCCCAGATACAGTTGTCCAACTAGAATTGTCTTTCTCTGACTTCATAGCATAAAATCACAACAATTAGAGTTTATTGCTTATCTCTATTTTGGCAAATCCCAGCACAAATGTGACTTTTCCAAGATTATATTTCATATTTCCGAACAATTGTACTATTGTCTGCCATGTTTGTCTTTAATAAGGTAAAGTTTTTTGTGTACTATCTCATTTTTTGTTAGTGATGAGTGAATCAAAATGCATAGCAAATTAACTTTGAAATCAAAGAAAATATATTGTTGTAAAAAATATAACTTTCCATGGATTGGGGTTGTGGCTGTGCCATGGAGCACTTGCCTAGTACTCACCTAGCACACGAGAGTCCCTCGGTTCAATCCTCAGCACCACATAAAAGTAAATAAATAAAATAAAGATGTTGTGACCAACTACAACTAAAATATATATAAGTTTCCAGATATTGGCATGTGGGCAGACATAACTGAGATAAGTTAAATAATTTTATACAGAGTTAGCAAATTTTATGTTCTGTACTTGAATATTTCATATATTAAATATGTATATCAAATGCCTGCTGAACCATGATCTATTCTAGGGTTGGGTATAAAATGAAAAACTCATACATCTCCTATTACACAGTGAGATATCAAAGTAATACATAAATAAAAATATTTTTGTAGGTGATTAAGGTATATGACAAATAAAAATGGACTAAAGAAATGGAAAAGCACTTTGTACAATAGGCTACTTTAGCTTTGCTGGTTAAGAAAAATGGCATTTAAATTCAGAGAAGAATAATGAGAACTAAGCAGCCCTGCAAAAGCTCTAGGGAAATCTAGAGCTTAGGAGAATGATCAAGATAGAAATATAGAGTGATGGAAACTTAAGTGATAGTTATAAAAGAAAAAAAAGTATAAGAGCTTCAAATTACTGAGGACTGTGTGGGAGACCATTCTCACACGTGATTTGAGTTACCTCCCTGGCTGGGTGAGAGGCGCTTAGACACAGCTGTGTCAGAGCTTTCCCCACCCTTCTCCAGGTCCAAGGGCTTGTCTGTGCAGAGGCGTGTCTAGCCACTGCCCCAAGACCCAATTGTAGCCCCTGACCTTGGGATGCTGCCCCCTTTAACCTTCATTGGATGGGATTTAATCTGGAATTTTTTGTTCCCCAATAAAAGCCCACTCCCTGGCGTGTTTTCTCTTTCACTAGCCTTTTCAGTAAACCTCGCTACAGCATTAGGTGGCTGGAGGCTGGAACTAGGAGAAGCCATCCTGGAGCTGATTTAAAAGGTAATTAGAGTCTTGACTCTTTAATTTAAAATTCCCTAGCATTTTGCTTACAATTCGAACCTTCTTTCATGAAGCCAGTGCTGGTCGCAGGCTAGAGGACTGCATATCAAAAACTGATGTATTTCATGTTTTAATTTCTTAGAAATTTTATGCAATTAGCAAATCATGTTATCTATGCTTTAAAAATTTGGAAATGGAATTAAAAAATGAAATTGGACTAAGGTAACACACAAATAATGGTTGTAAAGTCTAACCCTAGAACTTTGTAACTTGAAATTCCTTTATTTTTTTTTAAGTGGTACTTAACCCTGGATGAGCAGATTCATTTGGGGCTACCTCAGCTGAACACCAGAAGATCTGCAACTAATTAGTCTGGGTCAGTTTTAGGTGGGAAGAATTACTGAGTGAGCATTATCTCCCAGAAATTCTAATTTGCAACTGGGCAGTGGCCAGTTTTCCTTCATTTTCTTTCAAATCACATAAAATAATATGGGAACTGATGCTCTTGTGGAATGTCATGTAAGTTATTTCAGTTAATTCTCAAGTTCATTCTTAAAATTTTATTAAACTCACTTTGTAAGTACAAGGGCATTCAGGCTCAGAAAATTTAAGCTTAGAAACTTATAGGAGCCTGGTTTTGACAGTCACATTGATAAGACTACTGTAATTCATCTCTATTACTAAACACTCATGAAAATTTCTGAAGTTTATATAAACAAATATTTATAAGGATTTCTTGGATTTCACAATTCCCTGATATAATATTCCTTAGCCAAATCAGTATGACCACCACATTCCACCTATTGTGAGAGAATTAAATAATGTATAATATATTATTATGCCATAATTTTTTACAAATGAGTTTTAATTTCTCAGGAGAAAAGTTTGCCTTCATTGTATTACCAGGTGGATTTCTAAGTCATGCTTTACACATGTTTGTGTGTAGAACAACATTGAATGCTTCCCTGATGCAGTAATTCCCTCTGTTTCTTCTTCTAGGATCTTGGAAGGTGATTTCTCTGGAAAATGTTAGACTAATCATTTTGAATGACAATCCCTCTGAGAGAGACACTGGATAAATTGTGAGCAAGTGGGTAGAGGGAGAACTTCATTTTAAAAACCATAGAGGCCGGGCGTGGTGGCACTCACTTGTAATTCCAGCAGCTGGGGAGGCTGAGGCAGGAGGATTGTGAGATCAAAGCCAGCCTCAGCAAAAGTGAGGCATTAAGCAACTCAGTGAGAGCCTGTCTCTAAAGAAAATACCAAATAGGCCTGGGAATGTGGCTCAATGGTCAAGGGCTCCTGAGTTCAATCTCCAGTAACAAAAACAAAACAAAACAACAAAGAATATAGAGTACTAATAAGGCAGTGGAGAACATGCAAATCAGTATTTCACAGATAAAGGAAACCAAGAGAAATTACACAGCACTTGGGTTATTTGCTTTTCTGTAGATGAGGTCACCTGTCAAACATAGGATCTACAAACTTTTTCTATATAGATTTAAACAACGGAGATTTTAGCCTCATAGTTCATAAATTCTCTGACATAACCTTTCAACTCAGATAACACTGTAGCAAGAAAGGAGCCATAGACATTAGGAAAATTAATGGTCATGGCTGTGTCCCAATAATATAACTTTATCTACAGGAACAAGTGGTACCCAAACTTGCCACCTACTCTAGGTAGAAGAAAATTTTATTTGCCTATTCCTGATCTACGTGAATAGAAGAAGATTCCACTATCCAATAAAAATCGAAGGAAGTAAGTCAACTAGTAAACAACTTAAAATAACAGTAGAGTTTTTGTTGTTGTTGTTGTTTAATGTTTACAAATGAGCTATCCCACTAGCCTTTTGCATTTATTTTGATACAAGGCTGATACTGGCCCACAATTGAAATCCTCCTGCCTTGGACTCCCAGGTCACTGGGATCAGAGTCATGTGACAACTATGGAGAAATACAGTTTGAAACCTTTAAAAGTTCAGTCCAAGAGAAAGCAGGAATAAAAAATAGTCTGACCCTCACAGGATCTGAATACCAGCTTAAATGTATTTAAGTTCTAAATAATATTGCTAAAATTGTGAAGAATGTTGTGAAAGTCTAGCACATAATTTTTTTCATGAAACAAATATAAGTATTCTCTGCAGAAGAGATATAAATATTAAAGGACATATATATTTTGCATAAGTGATATCTGAAAATCAATGAAGATTAACAGAAATATTGAGAAAATGTTTACATGATCAAAAACAGAATAGTTAATGTATGCAATGGAATTGGTTGAAGCAAATTAACTATACTTAATATGTTCAAGAAAAAAAAGCCAATTTTAGAATTTTAGTAGATAGCTAGAAAGTTTGAATACTAAAAGGAAATCTTATAATTGAAAAACCACAAAATTCCATGACTCTGTTAAAACAGTAACTAAGATCTATTTATGTACATGGGGCAAAAATGAATATAGATTTAAGAAATTGAATAGAATCAAAGTGTTTAATAATATGGAAAATGATTTAGAGACATAGAAACAAATGTGAAAATACCTGTAATATGAGTAATTAGAGTTCCAGAAGAGAAATTGGGGAGGGGGTAGTACAATATACAAAAATCTATTTGATTATACAAGGGCTAGCAATTTAACAAAGTTGAAGAAAGACATGAATTTAGAGATTTTGGAAGCTCAGCCATCTTTGAGCAGCAAATACACAAAGAAGAAGTACAACTAAGAACATCACAGTCCAACTGTCAAAAACAAAATACAAAAGGGCATCTTAAAAGTAGCTGAGATGGGGGTAAGGTGGGGTTGGTTACTTTCTAAGGGCAACATACAAGACAGGCAGCTGACATCTCAAAAGACACACTGAATGTCAGTAGACAAAAGAATAGTATTTTCAAAGTGCTGAGAGAAATAACCACCAGTTAAAAGTCCTGTATATAACAAAATAACCTTTAAAAAGTAAGGAAAAAAAATCTTTTCAGGGAAATGAAAGTCAGAAACCATTTTTTTTTTTAATCCCAGAACTTCACCCAGCTCCCTTGCTTTCCACCTCCGCAAGAATGAAAAATAAAAGGAAAATGATAAGGAATCCCATTTATGGATATTCACTAATGCATGATAAAATAAAGTGTTTGTTTATTACATTGGACTGTATCTTTTATTTTCACATAGTCATGTAACATTTATCATAGTTGACCCCAGGTTGAACTGAAAATAATTCTCACCTATTTTAAAATTTAGGAAAATTAAAATGGTCCAATGATTTTCCTGATGTGAGATCAAACTGAAATTAAATAAAAAAGGATAACTAAAAATGTCCCAAATTTTCAGAAATGCACTTCTAAATAAACCTCAAATGATTAAAAGTATAAAAATAATTTAAATGCTTAATATCAAAATTACTACATATTTAAAGTGGCTGTCAAGAGCAAAAATGTGCTTAGAAAGTATAACCAACACAAATATAAGAAAATAGTAAACACTAAATATCACTAAAGAAGAAGAGAATATTGAGCAAAACATGGAATAATGCACTCTTTTTAAATTGGAAAGTGATAAAATAGAAAATAGAATAAACAAAATCAAAATTATGTTACATGAAAATGTTAATACACATGATGAGCCCATAAAAAAACAAAGAAGGTGTTCTAATACAGTTTCAATTCCAAATGAATTCACCTCATAAATTATAAACATAATGATGAGTATATAACATTAAACATTTAGATGACTGATACATATAATTGTGATATAAATGTGTGTGTATGTGTGTAATTTTAAATAAAGAAGAAATGAAACATTGCAGTTTGTAACTATTAAAGAAATGTCATATTTAAATAGTTTCGTAAGAAAACTCCAGGCCTAGACTCAATCTCACTGGTGAATTCTACCAAACACTAAAGGAAGAAATAAGATGCATTTTGGCAAAAATTTAGTGATAAAGATGAAAGATTTCAAAACATAATTTAAAATACCAGAGTGCTTTTAAAACCAAAATATGATCAGAGCCTAATGTAAAATAAAGAATAGAAGTTCAGTGTTTCTCAGAACATAAAGAAACATGAACCAAATTTTAGCAAACAAATTCACAAAGAATCTTCATTTATTCCACAATTGCAAACTTATTTTAACATTTGAAAGTCCATGAACAAAACAAAGAAAACAAAAAGGCAAAAGAAGTAAAAATAGCAATGCATCTCACTTTTTATTCAATTATAAGCACTTAGGAGCTGTTTATAGTTCACATTTTACCAATGGAGTAGTCATTACTCGTAAAATTTTTAGGCTGCTCTTTGGTCAAATTTTATAGAAACACTCATTTTTCTGATGAGTAGTAAAGCTTCTAAGAAAAGTGCAGAGGCATTTTCATCTAAAACCACTCAGTTCTGAAAAGGTTGGTTGAACAAAACTTCCAAAAAGTTTTTTCTATAGTTTTGATCTTTATTTGCTTCTACTCTGAGTCTCTATAATGGTATAGTTTTCTTGATTTGTTATCATTTTGAAGGTCTGAAATAAGGCAAGTGTTTGTTTTAAGGACATTATTGCTTCAATTTATAAGAATTGGTTCCTAACAACTCTACTTATAGCATAAAAATATTTTAATCACAAAAGTTCAGGTTTGGAGTTTTAAAATATACTAGTGACTTCGGTTGCCATGGGTAAAGGGTTGTGAATAGTGTTTACCCCTATTTGTTTTAAATTTCTTCCTATTTTAAAAATATTTCAGGCAGCTTCACCTGATCACTTCTTTTCCAAAATAGATGTCTTTTCCTGGTTTCATTTTATTATTGTGTTGTATTCAAAAAAATCTGGGTTGCTATCCATTATATTTTATTTTTATATTAAATTTTTTCTTGTTGCAATATTAAAATTACAAAGGACAAGGTCATTATAGTCATTATGGTTTGACTATAAAATGTCCCTCAAAAGCTCATGTACTTAAAGGTCTGGTACAGCAAGGTCCAGGGGTGAGGTTTCAGGAAATGATAGAATCATGAGTTATCTAACCTCATCAGTGGGTTAATACATTTGATGGATTAATGATTTGAATAGATTATTGGAAGGGGGACCCAGTTGGAAGAAGTAGATCCCTGGAAGCATGAACTGGAAGGATTTATCTTAACCTCTGCTGCTTCCTGCCCCCCCTCCCCTTCCTGGCTCCTTATGAGATGAAAATTTTCTCTTCATCACACCCTTCTACTCTGACATTCTGCTTCACCTGCAGGCCCAGAGAAATGGAGTCAGTAGATCATACACTGAAACATTTGAAACCATGAGCCAAAATAAGTCTCGTTTTTTAAGTTATTTCTCATAGGTATTTGTCACAACAGCAAAATTCTGATTAATACCACTGTTAAAGAATGTTCAAAATCACCTGTCCAGGTCCCTGGTACAACCTTCCTTGCAATTCTTAACAAAGAAGCAAATCAATCAATCAATTGATGGGTTTTGAGTTTTCTACAACAAAAATAAAATCTATTCAACATATCCCCATACCTTGATTGGTAGCAATTGATCAAAACAGAAGTAGAGACAAATTGTAAGTATCCATTTTTTTAATTTTTTGTTTTGCAATTATATATCCTCTGTAATTATTTTTCCACATTTTGTTTTGCCCATCTCCACTGCAATGTTCTTTTCCATTCCTTCCATTCAGCAGGTAGTGCAAGCAGAAAGAAATGAAGCTTGGAGTTAGTAATTTGAGACTTTACTGCATCTCCCATTAGCCACAATTCACTGAACAAATTGGACACTTTGGTAGACTCCTTAAGTAAATAAATAAAAAGTTTTTTTGGCTTGCTTGTAGTATCATTACATTTCCAGCATTTATGAAACACTAGGCTAACTAATTTTTTAAGACTCTGTTTTAATTTGTGAAAATGGTTCTAGGATTTCCAAATGCCCAGTCCAATATGGATGATGTTCTTACAGGCAATTTAACAGGGAATATAATTGAAATTTATGAATTTTGAGAGAACGTGACTACATCAATATTTTCGTGGGGTGCAGAAAAATGTAGAGATCACAGGAATGAACAGTGCATTGTTCATGTCTAGCTTCACACAAATTTTAGTACTGTGCAATTTTCTTTCTGTGTTACTTCCTTCTAACTCTTTCAGCAGCCAGTCCCAATGAGAGTTATGTTACTCAGGCCTCCAATCTGGAATTGCCCCCTGCACCTCCATAGACTCTAGAGTACTGTAATTTGCTGACCCATCAAACCAACTCCTTTTCGGAGGGATGTAGTAGATGCTTTCAGTGCTCTAAATAGATGTCCTCAGATACCTTTTAATGTTTTTGAGTACTTATTCCTGGAATGTCTGTATCTTCTGTTTCCAACAGCTGCAGCTGGCATACATTTTAGAGGACTAATTGTGGCCTATTAGACTCTGTTTGCCTGGACAGAAGTGACCATGAATATATGCCCACCCTACTCGCAGGCACCATTTTCAGAATAGGCAAAGATTTCCTTTTTTTTTTTTTTTAATATGGATTGAACCCAGGGGTGATTAGCCACTGAGCCTCATCCCCAGTCCCCTTTAAAAAAAAATGTTTAAAGAGAGGCTCTTGCCAAGTTGCTGAGGCTGGCTTTGAACTTTTGATCCTCCTGACTTAGCCTTCATAACCGCAGGGATTACAGGCGTATGCCACCTCCCTGGCTAGAAATTCACTTTTATGTACTAAGAATCTTTGTTATCTTGATTCCTGGCTAGACAAACACTAAGATGTATTTTGTATTTCAGGGTGTATTAGTGAGCATTTTGTTACTATGCCCAAAATATCTGACATGAACAAATTAGAGGAGGAAAAATTTATTTTGGCTCACAGTTTTAGAGGTTCAGTCCCTGGTCAGAAGGCTCTGAGGCAGAAAACTCCTGGCAGAGGGTGTGGTAGAAGAAAGGCTCTTTGCTTTTGGTAGCCAGGAAGCAGAGAGGGAGAGTCTGAAAGGAGTCAGGGACAGATAAAATTCCCAATGGCACATACCCAGAGGCCTGTTGCTCCAGCACGCCTCCCTACATGTTATTTTCACCACCTTCCCATAAATCCATTCAAGTTATGAACCCATCAGATAGATTAACCTGCTGATGAGGTCAGAGCCCACATGATCCAGTATTTTAATCTCTGAACATGGCTTCCTTGCTTGACACATTAGCTTTCTGCGGGACATTCCAAATCTAAACCATAACACAGGGCTTCACTAAATGGTCATCCTGAAGCTGGACATGCTTGACAGTGCACCCCGTGATTAACTTCTTCCTCTTCCTCATTGAGCTATCTCACTTCTCCATGGCTTCCCTGGGAACTTTGCTATAATAATAATAATAAAAAAAAAACTTGCCTGTGAATCCTGCCTGGTGTCATGATCCACTGCTGGGGAAGTGAACTTGAATTAGGCAATAAAATTGGGCACTAGTTGTCACTACAGACATTTTCATAGACTAAGTAGGATTCCTACAGGTAAGTAGCCAGTGGACAGTGGGTCTTGTCTTCTCTTGTTAACATACAGATATTTTTAAGCATACAAACTATTACACACATTACATTACATTTTTATATGATCAAATCTGAAATATACTTTTGCATCTTGAAAGTCTTTTCAGAATCAAAACTTTAATCCAAAATTGGAGGTGATATCAGAGGTGACATTTGGAGGTAGGGGTCTACGTAGGGAGAATGAGGGAGAAAGGTGGACAAAAATAAACTAAATAGACTAGTATTAGTTAAGGGGATAAGGTTTACAAGGGGGAAAAACAAATGTTAGGGGAGATTAAGAGCACATATTGTAGTAATAAATAATAATATATAGCTAACCTTTCTTGAGAGGTAAGATTTGAAATATTTGAAGAAGAGAATGGTGTTAAGTAATAAGTACGAAAAAGTATCTTATAAAGAGAAACAGTACAAAACAATGTGACCTAAAATAACAACTATCTATTGTTGCTGAGCAGAGTCCATGTTGAGGAAAGAAGATTGGAAAAAGGAAGTTACCCCAGATCATGTAGATCTTTTACTTTTTCTATTTTCTTTCTTTCCTTTTTTTTTTTTTCAGTGTTGAGTATTTGGGTATTAAACTCAGGACCTTGCACATGCTCAGCAAGTGCTTTACCACTAAGCTACACCCCAGATCTTTTTATTTTTCCTTTTGAGACCAGGTCTCACTAAATTTTGTAGACTGTCCTCAAACTTGCCCTTCTCCAAGTAGCTGGGATTGTAAGCATGCAACACTGCTCCTAGTTCATATAAATTCTGTTAATCCACCTCTAAAAGAATTTCCAGGTTTTATATATTGCCACAGTGTGGCTGGGCAAAGTAACCGGGAGGTGACAAGCAACTTGAAGTTTGAAACGGGAACTACTTTATTGCGAGTGAACTCAGCAGGAACTGAGTGAGAACTCAAAGTAGCGGGCACCCAAGGTAGCAGGAGCCGCTTTTCTGCAGGACAGCAGAGGTACATATATCCAACTAATTACACACAGCTTAACTTAATTAACATCATCTAGATACATCAGTCAGTCATTAAGGAATCCTCATCATCTTAATGGCTCACTTGCGTTACTTCACAAACCACTCCTCCTGGTAAAGTGCCAGGTGCCATCTTGACTTGATTTGCATCCCCAAATATATATATATATACACACACACACACACACACACAGAGGACATTTTTTAGTACAAGCATTATCCTTAACCAAGAAGTTTTGTTGTTTTTGAACACCCTGCTCATAGCAGGTTTATTTGCAACAGTCAAGAGATGAAAGCAACCCAAGGGCTGGGGATGTGGCTCAAGCGGTAGCGCGCTCGCCTGGCATGCGTGCGGCCCGGGTTCGATCCTCAGCACCACATACCAACAAAGATGTTGTGTCCGCCGAGAACTAAAAAATAAATATTAAAAATTCTCTCTCTCTCTCCTCTCTCACTCTCTTAAAAAAAAAAAAAAGAAAGCAACCCAAATGTCCTTCAAATGATGGATTTGAAAAAAACATGATATATAGAGATACAAATATATATATAAAGAAATATTATTCAGCCACAAAAGGAAGGGAAATTCTGACATATGTTATAACATGGGAGAATCTTGAAGACATTAAGCTAAGTAAAATAAACTGGTAACAAAAAGGCAAACACTATATAATTCCATTTATATGAGGTCTCTAGAGTAGCCAAATTCAGAGAAACAGAAAGTACAATGCTTGTTGCTGGGGGCGGGGAGAGGAGCAAATGGGAAGTAATTTGAGGGGTATAAAATTTTGATTCTATGAGAGGAAAGTTATGGATATTGGTTGCACAAAAAAGTGACTATATTTAACTGTACTGAGCTGTACATTTTAAATGATAAAGATGGTCAACTTTATGTTATACATAAAGTATCATACTTCATTATTTAAAAAATATTTTATTTATTCTTTCTAGACATACATGACAGTTGAGTGTATTTTTACATATTATACATACATGGAGTATGACTTATTCTAATTAGGATCCCATTCTTGCGGTTGTGCATGATATAGAGTTCCACTGGTCATGTTTTCTTACATGAACATAGGAAAATTATATTCAGTTCATTATCCTGTCTTTCCTATTTTCATCCCCTTTCCTTTCCTTCATTTCCCTTTGTCTAATCCAATGAATAGAAATTCTTCCTTCCCCTTCCCTTATTATGTGTTAACATCCACCTATCAGAGAAGGCATTCACCCTTCGGTTTTGGGGGATTGGCTTATTTCACTTAGCATGATAGTCTTCAGTTCCATCCATTAACTGGCAAATGCCATAATTTCATTCTTCTTTAAGGCTGAAGACTGTTTCATTATGTATACATACATGTGTATCACATATTCTCTATTCATTCATCTGCTGAAGGGCACCTAGGTGGTTACATAGCTTAGTTATTGTTAATTGAGCTGCTATAAAGAATGAAGTGACTGTGTCACTGTAGTATGATGATTTTAATTCCTTTGGGTATAAACTGAGGAGTGGGATAACTGAGTCAAATGGTGGTTCCATTCCAAATTTTCTAAGAAATCTCCATATTTCTTTCCATAATGATTGCACCAATTTGCAGTCCCACCAGCAATGTATGAGTGTGCCTTTTTCTATTTCTTTTTTTTTAAAAAAATATTTACTTATTTATTTATTCTAATTAAGTATATATGACCACAGAATGCATTTTTACAGATGGTGGAATGATATGGACATCATTACCCTAAATACATGTATGACTGCACATATGGTACAATGATACATCTTGTACAACCAGAGAAATGAAAATGTGTGCTCATTCTATTTCTATGAAGAATGTCATTGGAATTTTAATAGGCATTACATTAAGCCTGTGTAGGGCTTTGGGCAATATGGCTATTATTCTAAACCAATTTTTTTTTTAAATTTCAAGATAGAAGCATTTGATACCTACATGAAGAAACAGAAACAGCTGCTTTCAAACTTTTACCTTTGTCATCTGTGATCAAACTCTGCTAGGTGAACTCAACATAACAAATGAGTAACACGACTTAGGAACCAAGCTGAGTAAATGTTGCTTTTAAGAATTCACCAAACTGTAGGTATATCATTTGACTAGCACTGAGATCTACATCACACAAATCCTGAAAGGAAAAGCTAAGAGTTTATTTCAACTAAGATTTTTTTTCCTTTTAAATCATTCATTATGACTTTTGCTGTTTGAAATTCTACACTTATCTTTTGTTGGGAAGATGAACTCATAGAGAATGCTCTTCTTCATATACACCAAAATAAATAAACTTTCAATGCATTAAATTAATTGTCTCTAAACTATTTTTAGAGCCTCATTTCTTTACATTGGGTCAAATTTTCTTTTATGGGAGGATTTCTGCTTCACACAAGCATTGCTTTAGTTTTTTTTCTTTCTTCTTTTCCATAGTTGAAAAGACCTTGGACTATCATTGGAAATCATCAGTGAATTTAAGCATAAGGGTAAAATTATGTGATCTATGGTTCAAAATCATATGGTCGCTCTTGTGTATCAGTAAATATTAAGGGGGCAGGGAGCTCTGTTACCTTACTGAAGTAAACACAGTGCAGTGGATGTTGTTGGGAGTGCTCTGATCCCACTAGTCTACTGATGGATGGTGCTGTGTCAGGAAGGAATCTCTGAAGGGCAATTTCTGCACCAATTCACTCAGTGAAATTGGCTGAGGACAACATTGCAACTACATTCCAGTTGGCCTCTTCTCTTGCTCCTTTCTACTTTTCAATTATTCACTTCTCCATTGCTGGTGCTCCCAGGAAGGCTTGCATTCTCTCCTGCAGAGCTGCAGAGCATCTCCACCTCTGAGTGTGTCTCCTAGAGAATGCAACCGGAAAGGATTTATAAATAAGGTTCAGAATATGGAAAAAGACATGACTCAAAAATTCACATTTCAGCTAAAGAACACTTTGATTGCCATCTTCCCAGGTGATGTAAGATGTGTGTAGAACTGGTTTCATTAATATTCCAAAAGTAGAATTTTGTACATACTATGTTTGAGGTATTTGTTAAGTACTCAAGTGAACATATGAAATAGGCAGGGAGTTATATAAATCTGGTTTCAAAAGAGATTAGGAGAAATAGAGATTAGAGATTAGAGAGATAAACCAACTTGGCAACCATCTGAATATTCAAGGTTTTAAAATGACAGTTTTGTGTATGCAAGAATATAGTCCTATGTTCTCATATAAAAAAGGGGAATCTTTTGTATTGCTTTAAGAATCTATTGAAATAATTTTATCAAATAGTTTGGCACAAAATTTTGTGTATTGTTCAAAATCATGTTCACTTTTTGTTCAATGTGCAACTCTACAAAGGATGTTCACACTTATTAATATTATTTTCATTAGATATGGTTATGTGTATCTGAATATATGACAGATTACATATTTACATATAAATAAAATTAGTATATAGAGTACATTTATAAGACCATGTAATCTTTAATAACACTGTGTTTCTCTCCTGGACCTCTTGATTTCTGAGAGAAGTTTGTTAAATCCCCTCCTGGAATCTTCTATTTCTATGGTTCTCTCAATTATACCTTTACACATTTTGCAAAGGTATTATTTAAATAAAATGTTTTATTATGAATGTTTCTACTCCATCATTTATTTTACCAGTACATAATATTTTATTTTGTTTCTTTGCTGTTTCCATAACATATATATTTTTTTAAATATTTATTTTTTTAGTTGTACACAATACCCTTATTTTGTTTATTTATTTTAATGTGTTGCTGAGGATCAAACCCAGGGCCTCTCACTTGCTAGGTAAGTGCTCTACCGCTGAGCCACAACCCAAGCCCCCATAACATACATTATCAAAGCTAGAACCATGCTGAGTTTGAATTAATATCTGCCTAAGTTTTTCTCCAATTTTTATGTCGCTTAATTTCCGTGTTCCTTGATTAAATATATCTCCTGACAATAAAATATGATTGACTCCTGTTTTTTAAAATTGATGATCTTGGGTAGTACAAAGAATTTTTTTATGTATTTGATAATTACTAAAAATTAAGATTAATTTTAGGCTTTTTTAAATATTTTTTTTTCATTCACAGGACTTTTTGTCCTTTTCTGACTTCCAGTGTTAAGATTTTTGTTAATTATGATATAACCCACTTTTATTCTTTAACATTTCCCTGTGCTTGTTCCTTAATTTAAAAAATCTCACAGCTATATCTTTCTTTAACAAAAACCTGCACCACATTACACTTGCAGCGCCCTCCTGCACCATCATGTTTAAGTTGTCTAGCACTTTAGTTCTGACGTTCACCTCCTCCTCAACTTCCTCCTCCTCCTGAGATGTTGCATAAAATTTCTATGTGAAGCATCAAAATGGAAGAAAGGAATGAGGTGAAGTTAAATATTACCCTTCACCCCATCATCTTGCTAAAACCTTCACTTCCCTCATCTTCGTCACCAGTTCAAGACAACTTTGAGTATACCCAAGAGTGATGCCATGACTTTTGCTTCTTGGTTTCTGGATTATTTTGAAACGTATGTATTATTCTTCTGCCTGTTCTCTTGGATTGGTTTTAGAGGAAGCTATCATGATGCTGTCTGCCATCAAAAGAGAAATCAGAAACATTTTATTTTTAACTTGATTCCTTAACCTCCATCCGTTTTCTTTATTCCATGTTTTTCTTTTTAATTAGCGTAAAATAATTGTGCATATTATTGTATATATTTATAGAGTATTGGTCATATTTTAACACATGCATACAATGCATAGTGATCAACATTCCATCTCCATATTTTTTCTTTAGGTTTGGAGCTTTGGAATGCCCCTCTTTCTGTCTTTTATGAAGCATATAATTGATTACTGTAGATCATGCATTCTTCAACAGTTTGAAGTCCTTTCATTCCTAGTATAGATGAAATTTTATCTCCCATGAACTCATACATTAATATTATCTTTGCATTTCTAATTTTTAAAATATATTTAAAATTTTTTAATATAGAAATCAGAATTAAATACTGTGGACAGTGAAAAGCTCGTATTGATAATAAACATTCTTTTTATTTACCCAAATTATAATAATTTTGTGCTCTTAGAATGTGGTTAGCATTGTGAATAATTGACATAAATTATAGAAATATGAGACACTCCTTGCCTTTGAGAAATATATAACCCAATTAAGTAGTCTAAATAAAATATATAAGAAAACTTGAGTACAATATAATATATGATGATATAATCAGTAGTATCTTTCTTTGAGAATTTAGGCTGCTATAAAACAAATAACATAGATGGATAGCTTAATCAATAAATATTTTTACTTACAGTTCTGTATTCTGGGAAGTTCAAGTTCAGAATGCTTCTAGATCCAGTGTCAGGCGAGAACACTCTTTGTGGTTTTCAGATTATGTCTTCTCCTTATATTTTGATATAGTAGGGATTGCAGGAGGAAAGAGAAGCTCTCCAATTCCATTAGGAGAACTGAACTTTCAGCACCTAATCACATCTCAAAGGCCACATGGCAGGTAGCTTCACTTTGGGATTAGGGTTTCTGCATAGGAATTTGGGGTAAACACAACTTCAGCCCACAGCACTTCCTATAAAATATTGCAATTCTTCTTTACACTTGCTACTATTTTCTGCAGTACTAGAGCTCCCTCATGCCAGTATTATGCCTTACTTATTTTTATAATATGAATTCCTAGAATAAATATATTTAAATAAGTGTTCACTGTAACCATGCCATTTTAGGATCTTAGCCAAAGAAAACGCCACTGTGGTCTGCAGGACTAAGGAGACCCCCTTTGTTATATAGAATACAGGTATGATGATGTGAGGGAAAAAAAAAAGAAATGGGTTACATTAGATTGGGTAGAGAGAAGTGACGGGAGGGGAGGGGAGAGGAAGGGGGAATGGAAGGACAGCAGAATAAAATAGACATTATTATTGCTGTGGGTATATACGTGACTTCATGACCAATGTAATTCTGCAACCTGTACATTCAGAAAAATGAGAAATTATATCCCATATAATTCAAATGTATGATATATCAAGATCATTGTACCGTAATGTGTAACTGATTAAAACAAATTTTAAAAAATGAAAAAAAAAGAGTAACATGAAAATATCAAATTGGGATTGTTCCTAAAAGTCATGACATTTCTCACAAATAAAAGTTTGGGCAGAAGTTAATGCATAAAAAGTAAATTTAGCATGGTGGATGCATGACAATTCATAGAGAAAGGACAATGGCAAGAGGAACCATTTTCAGATTTAATGGTGTAATGGTAAATAGGATTTAATTAAAAGTTCATATCATGCAGTAGAGACTTCGGAAGGTTTCTAATATCGTCTGGCATTATTCCTTAAGCACTGCAGTAGATGATTTCCAAAGATAGTCTTCACAACTCATAGGCTCATTAACTTCATGTTTCAGATAAGAAACTGAGACTCAGAAGAAGAAAAAAAGGGAGTGAGAAACAGAAAACAGAGAGAACTTAAAAGCACAATAAAACTGAATTTCATGAATAAAATGAAGATATTATAAATGAAGGCAAACCTGGATCTTATTCTCTTTTTCCATATTGAGTCTTAATCTTAGTAATTAAGTTAGAAGCAATGAGGAGAGGTGACAGGTAATCCTTGAAAAGCATAAACATCAACTTTTAAGAGTCAACCTCAGGAATGGTTATTGGGGGTGCTATGCTGAAACAAAAAATAAATAAATAAAAGTGAGGGATTGTTTCTAACATGGTAAGAGTTCACATTAATATATGTGAGTCAATGTTCTTAGTGCAACAAACAGAATCCCATACTTTGCCAATGACTCTTCTTATTTTCTTATCAGGGCTCTGATTTGGTCCAACGCTGAGTTTATTTTTAGAACACTTTGTTTTCTAGATACAGAAGATGTTAGCTTCATCAAATAGGGTGGTGCAAAATCTGGCTTTTGGCATGCGTGGGGCGCTGGGTTTGATCCTCAGCACCACATAAAAATAAAATAAAGATGTTGTGTTCACCAAAAAATAAATATTAAAAAAAAAATCTGGCTTTTGTAGCAAGGTCTGAGTTATTAGTTGGATGACTAAAACTCTCCTCCTTTTTTTTTTTTTTTTTGATGACTAAAACTCTCCTCCTTTTTTTTTTAAGACTTCTATGAGGGTAACCAGAAACTAGCTTACTTTATTATTCTTATAATTGCCTATATATTTCAAGTCGTAGAGACATTTCACAAGTGGTACTTCCACTTCATCCATGTCTGAGCCCAATAATTGTGAGGTTGTAGCAAACCAATAGCTACAACAATGAAGCCTTTGTTACTACCTGACAAGCCAGCCAACAGTCACATTCTGGAAATGTATTTTGAGGTTTGCCTTCTAGATCCACAACTGGTACCATCTGTTTCAGTCAGATTCTCCAGCAAAATCTGAAATAAAGATTTATGTGCAGGCATTTTTAAAGGGACCATGATTCAAGAAAATACTGTGGAGGGAAGGGTTACATTTTAGATAGTGAAGGAGCCAAGCCAATGTAAGATATATCTATAATTAGGTAATTATTAGGGGAAGCTGGTTTCAATTCCTAGATTTAGGTGTCTTTTAAGAAATTGTGAAGAACATGCCCCAGGATTTCTAATGCTCACTGATTGGTTAATCTTATCTTTAGAGGTTTGCCTAAAAAGGAAGATCCTGCATCCACAGAACATTCTTACATAAAGCTCTCCACAGAAGAACTCTCAGGAAGGATGAGGGGTAGGTGAGAATATCAATATTATCTCCAGTTTATGTTCCACATTTCATGTTCAGGAGAGACCAGACCACAACTCTATTACTGAGTCATTCAAAAGTGAATTATATGAAGAGCCATTAACTGAATGTTGTATAGGTTAGCATTCCAACATCTTGGATTAGGATAGTGTGTTAGTCAGCTTTTTGTTGCTGTGGCAAAAACACCTAACAAGAGCAATTTAGAGGAGAAAAAGAGTACTTTGGCTCATAATTTCAGAGGTCTAAATCTATGGTTGATTGACTCCTTTGCTGGGGGCCTGAGGTGAGGCAGAATAGCATGGCAGAATGATTTGGTAGATTAAAGACACCTTTCACATGGCAGCCTGGGAGCAAAGAGAGGGACAGATAGTGAGCAACCAGGGACAAAATTTGTTCCCAAAGGCATGCCTCCACCAGTGACCTTCTTTCTCTAGTCACAAGCACCTGTCTTCAGTTACCACTTATAGTCCATTCAAATTATTAATCCATTAAAGAGATTAGCCCACCAGTGAGGTTGTATCTCCATCTCTGCCTAAGAGCCACACTTGTTACCTTTCTATTTTGGAGATCATGCTTGTAAATTATGATGTTTAAAGGGAGCATTTCTAGATCCAAATCAGATAATTCATAAGTTAAACACAAATTAGATGACAAAGAGCCCTGAAGATACAGAGAAATCATAGTATTTTGGGTGAATTACTTAATTTCTTGATAGTGTAGGCCCCAGTAATTTTGTAATATTTCTAAAAATGATTGATTCTGATAATATTTATGTAGCTCTACACCAGTAGATAGCAGATTTCCAGGTATCATATATTTAAGCAAAATGACTGTGCATGCATTTATTAAAATATGATAGGCCCATAAACATTCACTTTTTGTTCTGATGATTTAAGTTTAGAAATTAATATGTATTCTAAGTAATTGCATCATGTATTTTAGTTTGAGGACATGCAATAGCATACAAAGTTCTTAATTTTGGTGAGAGAAAAATAAAATAATTAAAGAACAACTATTATGTAAAAATGCTGATATTAAATATTAAAAAGTATAAACTAATCAGGTAAGGAACATATATCTGTACTTATGAATACTGATGATGAACTGTCTGTAATAAAATCATAGAATATATAAATCAAAATTAAAAATTCACTTTAACAGATTTGAAACAATATTTTCATTGCTAGACAATATTCACAATATAAAATGAATCATAAAACTTAAAAACCACAATGTAAGTTCACATATATATTTATTTTAGAAGTTTTCAAGGATTTGCTCATACATCATCTATTTTAAAACTTTAGGATTCTAACCCAAGTATGATATCTTATACACACATTAATAATTTATTAATGCTCTTAGAATTTTTGACAACACCTTGAAATACTTTAACTTTTAAACTCTTATTTTTAAACGTTGTGATTCATGTTGGTATACTTTAAATTTTATGTATATTATTATATGCAGTTTACTTACAAAAACATACTATTGATTCAACAGCATGTGTTCTCAGAATCTATGCTAGAATCAAGGATTCAGTTAGAACTTACAACTCTTTGAAGTACTAATGCAACCATTTTAAATTTCAAATGTAGATGATGCCTGAAATTTAAATATATATACATTCTGTGTGTGTGTGTGTGTGTGTGTGTGTGTGTCTATGTTTAGAGGTATTTTGGTCTAACTGTTCTGCTATTTAAAATGAATCATTTAACTTTTTAACATGTATTATTTCGAGTATATGCAAATATGATTGTTAATAGTGGTGGAGTTATTAGAGATATACATTTGTTTTGTTCTCATTTTGCAAGTGTAGGAAAGATATCATTTACTTTTGATATATTGGGGAAAAATAGTAAGGAAAACATTTACCTAATGGAGAAATGGGTACTCTTCAGTTGTGTTTATCACTTCTTGAATCCTGATCACTGAAAAGTTTGTAAAATATAATGCTTAATCAACAAATCTTATAGATAAAATTTTTAAAATTTAGGGTTTGTGAACTACTATTATATTTTAATGCTACTATAAAGCACACAAAAAAATTGCTCAAAAATTAACTTATACAAGTTGTGTAGAATGAAGAGGTTTTTTAAAAATTGTTCATTATTAAATTCTGGGGTAAAAAAATGCAACTTTTGTTTCTTCATAATGAATTACCAAACAAAAGTAACATGCACTGTAAACTAGTTAGCCATATTTTCTCCATGGTAATCGTTCCTCTTGTCTACAGATGAGCATATCAGCGCCCTTATCACGCCATTAGTCTTATCCCTGCCTTGTAAAGCTCTCATTCTGTAGGGATTTGACTAATGAAGTTTCAGTGCCGAGACAATAATGTCTTCCTCACAGCAGAAACTGCCAATTCAACCATATTGTGCTGAACTGTAGAGAACTGTGCCAAATTGTGTGTGTCTACTTCAGAAACAAGCTGTTCATTAAAAAGCAAGTGCAAAAGAAAAAAAAAAGTAAGGAGCAAAATAGCAATTTAAATAGCAACTATGAAGTCCTGGCACACTTCGAAGTTCTGATTTCTTTCCCACAGTATCAAGACAGTCACTGTAACACTTTCATTCAGAGGATAAACAAGATTAATAAATAAACGTCATTGTCATTTTTTGTGTGTGGTGTGGTGTTGGGTTTCATACCAGAAGTCTAAAGCTGTTCAGCACATGCCCTACCTCTGAGCAACACCAGCAGATCCCATTATCAGTTTTATTACCAACCTACACAGCAGGAAATTATTATTTTAAAAAGCATATTGCAAATTATAGTAATGCTTCATGTTTGACTCATTTTATTTTTTATGAAATAAAATACTTATTTTTGTGCCACCTTATTGCTAGGCACCATACACCATACTAGATTTTATGTATATTCCTATTTCCCCTTTTGTTTAAAAAGTTTTTGTATTTTATTGGATATATTTGCACATCAAAACTAATAAGTTCTGAATCAGAGTCCTTATATTGTCTTATGTGAAAAAACTGTGCAAGCTTAAACATTCTCTCTCTCTCTCTCTCTCTCTCTCTCTCTCTCTCTCTCTCTCTTTTACAGCTAATGGGGATTCAACCCAGTGCTTCGTGCTTTGTGCATGATAGGCAAACACTCTACCACTGAACTGTACTCTGGCCCTTAGACACATTTTGACTCTCTCTCTGACATTCTTGACCACTATCTGTCCTAGGTCCACTGAGCTCTCTCTTGAACCAGTCCTCAATCTTGGCCTATATACAGTACAGACTCAACACAAATGATTGCCTTCACCACTGTCCCACCAGCACCACCAGATTAAGAGTTGCACACTAAATATAACTGCTAGCACTTCAAGGCTGCATCTCTGGAATGACCCTAGCTCCTTTAATGTTTCTTTTGGAGAGAGCTCAAGACTGATGAAAATATTTACTTTTTGTTCTATCCAACACCTGAAGATAGTCTCCTGACTACTCTTTCTCAAAGCATTTACTAAAAAAAGGCTGAGGATTTTGAATCCTTCCTGTGTCCCTCAGAGATGTATATGTATTGTCTACAGCTCACAAGTGTCTTCCTCAGTGATTGGAAAGCAATTTCTTTGAAATGTAATCATCAGGAAGAATAGGGCCTCTGACTCCCAGCCTCTATGAGAGGACAGAATCCTAACTTCTACAATTTCCAGCCAACAGACACTGCTAGCTTAATCAGTATCTACACTGACCAGCCATTTTTTAATTTTTCACTTTCCCACAATCTACTCTGTGCCCACTCCACCCTCCTCCACTCTCTCATTTTCCCTTTAAATTACCTAGTCACCTCTGTACAAATTGAAGTTGAGTTCAGTTCCTGCTATTTCCTCCCTATCGCAATAGTATATTACGGATTAAAATCTGCCTTGACCACTTTCCCTAGTGTCCAGCTTTACTTATCTTTGACATCTCTTCCACCATGCTCTCCTTTTTTAAATTCATATTTTGTACATTCACCACATTACTTATAAAATATTTTCTACTTATTTAATGTTTTTATTGACAATTCAGCAATAAGCTTAGGGACCATTTGTTATTTATCAAGATACTTTGCTTCAGCTATTACCCACATGTAGTATACTTTTAAGACTACCTTACTCCAAAGTAAAACCAACCAACTGATAATTATAAATTGTGCAGAAAAGATTCAGCAACCAAAAATTCATATGCAGAGGACTACTATTTTTTATGAATTATATACACCCATTTATATTAATGTCAATTAATAGAAAGTCATGAATCTAATACTGTATTTTCTTCCTCTTTTATTCAACTTTTGATTTTTAAGTATGTTTCTTTTATCATTGAACAAACTGATAAATTCATAGCACCTCATTTCATTTCCTCTATTATGATGGATACAAAAGAATTTGTGTCCTCAATTTTTAGTAGTGGCATTCTAGAATGACAAAGACGTAAAACTCACCTAAAAACCTCACGATTAATTCAAGCAACTTAAAACCAAAGACTTGTATTGAAATATGTACTTCTTATTTCTATTGCCAACACAATGACATACTGATAACTTCTTGAAGACTACTGTTATAATATGATCTTTAATTTTCAAAATATAAATAAATGAATCTGAGATTTCAGATCATACTTTGTTGATTTTCTTTTTTTGAAAACTTATTTGTTCTCCCTTACATTTATGGTTTGTATCTGGAATGTCCCCTGGAAGCTAATGTGTTGGAGACTTGGTTCCCAATGCAGCAATGTCCAGAAGTGGGGCGTTGGGGAAGTGATTAGATCCCAGGGGAATCCAAACTCATCAGTGAATTAATCCATTTTGTGGACGAATAATTGAAATGGATTACTAGCATACGGTGTAATCTATAGGCAGGTGGTGTGTGGCTAGAAGGAGTAGGTCACTGGGAGTATGTTCTTGGGATTATATCTTATCCCTTGTCCCTTCCTTGCATTGTCTCTCTTACTTTCTATTTCTTTTTCCTGGCTGCCATGAACTAGCAACTTTCCTCTGCGGTACCTTTTTGCTATGATTTTCTGCCTCACCTCAGGTCCAAAGCAATTGATCCACCGACCATGAATTGAAAACTCTGAAACTGAAGCAAAATAAATATTTCCTCTTTTAATTGTTTGTGCCAGGTATTTTGTTCTCAATGATGAAAAGCTGACTAACACACATTCTTAAACACCATCTGAAATTTTTAACTTCATTGTACAAGTTACTTGATAATTTTCTCACAGTTTAGCATTTTTCTTAGATGGACATGTTAAATGATTCAGAAGTTAAAGAGGTGTTTAAAAAATCAGCAATTACGTACACTTTTAGTATCTTAGTTTCATCTGTATTGATCTTGAGTAGTTTTGATATTATTATTTGATATTCATAAATAAGAAAAGTAAAGATTATCTTTTACTTTTCTATTGTATTTTTATTAATCAGCTAAAGGAATGTTGGGTCTTCACATGTTTTTGTGGAGATAATTTTTTCACGTGCCCTTTCATCACCTAAATGTTGGTAAGAATTCCATATGAAATAGTGATGATAACTCTTTCTGCTTCATTGAATAGTTTTGCAGATTTTTTCCTTATTCTGTGTTAAGTCACAGAATAATTATATGATGATTTTCTTTCTTTTTTAAAAAAAAGAGAGAAAGAGAGAGAGAGAATTTTTTAAATATTTATTTATTTTTTTTTTTAGTTTTCGGTGGACACATCTTGGTTTGTATGTGGTGCTGAGGATCGAACCCGGGCCGCATGCATGTCAGGCGAGCGCGCTACCACTTGAGCCACATCCCCAGCCCCTATAATGATTTTCATATAATTTTCTCAAATCTATCAATCTTAGACTTCAATTCTTAGGTAGTTTCTTTGCTTAGAGGTCTTCTCACTGTGGAAGCAGGAAATATTCATTCCATTTTCTTCACATAATAATGTTTCTTTTAATGAGAAAATTTATGTGGGAATAGATTGGTTCTAATTCATGTTTATACCCTTTCCCATAAATGATACTTTCTTTCATTTAGTAAGTTTTATTAAATTGAGTAAATTAATTCTCTAATTTTGAGTACTGGTAATATTGTTCATGTTGTCTCACACTTGGGGTATACTAAAATTCTGCTTTTAATTCTTTAGTACACACACACACACACACACACACATTTTACAGTTGTATAATACAAATTTAATTTCTAAGTAATTACAGATCTTTATTTAATCTTTGCTAAGTTCTTATCTTAATGTATATTATAAGCAAATGCTATCTGCATAATGTTTACTTTGATAATTTATTGATATTTCTCTTTTGGCCTAAATATTTTAAAAAATTATGAAAAATATTGAACCAAACATATTAATATATTTTTCTCTTTTAAATTTTATTTTTCATATTTACTTCAATGTCTTTATTTGGCTACTTTCCTTGTTCCATTTCCCAAATAACATCTTGAAGTTTTGTTCATTAAAAACAGCAGTTATTTAAATTATGCTGATAAATGGTAGAGAGTAATCATTATTTGTTACTTCAAAACCAACTTAAAATAATCATATAAGTGTACCTTTGACTGGCTATGGAGTTAACTGCATTCTGTTATACAGTAAAATTCTGATTCTTTCCTATGTAATATTTTTTTCTTGCTCCTAGAGATTATGTAGCTAATATTTTTTCTCAACTATGTCAAAATACATTTCTGGAGTTTTTAACTATAGATGTACAATGTTGCTAGATAACTACAGGTCACAGTATTTCACCATTTAAACTTTTCTCTTCAAACATGAAGAGAAATAGAAATTTACAGAGAAAGTTGAGGCCATTGGACTTTTATTTTCTACTTGTGGAGTACCAGTGTTCTTTTTGTTTGATTATTTAATTTAAATTTTTTAAAAAGGATTTATTTGACCCTGGTATTTTTGAAAATAATTTTGTCTAGTTTTGACAATAATTTTGTTATTACTGGCATTAAAATAGGCTGATGAGTTCTATTCCCATTGTTTTTAAATATTTCTTAAATCTCAGATATTAGTTGGGGAATATTATATTGTCTTTCATTAATATGTATTATTTTTTTGGTCTTTAAAAAATCTCTATTATTCTTTTATTAAAATAAAATCATCAAATCTGTATTACTAATCCCTGTATTAATTTTTTTTCAGTGACAGTTCTGTTTTTTTGAATGATAAATTAAAATTTGATATTACATGCATCAGCTAAATAATACTTTTACATATCTTTTCCCTAAATCTTCTTATTTATTTCTTATCAAATTTTATATAATTTTGAAGTTATTACATTATTATTTTTGTGTGTTTTGTAACATGTTTTTTAAATTTAATTTAAAGCAAAAAAGTAAATGCTTTCTAAATTTTACCACTATCATTTGTCTTCCATGTTTGCTTCCATTTCTAAGGTGCAGAACTAACTTTTATTTGGCTCTACAGTGGAGTTTTATGTGTTTGTATTTTTGTTTGGTAAATTTTGTTGGATGTTTATATTGGTTTTGTTTTCATTTTTTTCTACCAATTTAACCAGAGAATGGCCTACCACATGTTCAAATTTTTGTTGTCTTTGTTGTGATTTACCTGTGTGCTGTTGGAAATCTTCTCTTGTATCTGAGACAAGGAAATTTTTATTGTTTTGTACTGATTGGCATAATTCATGGCATGGAATGAGGATTGGTAGCCAAAAATACCATATGACCCCAGGAACTTATATCCTTTTCTTTTGCAAACTTTCTGATATCAAAAAAGACTACCACCTAATTGAAATAAATTCTATCCCCATTCTCTGCTACCTGCCTCACTAGCTATTGGACCTATCTCTTTAAATTTGTTTGTTCCAGTAGTTCTGCAGGATTCTATAGTGCTGAATTTATTCTGACTCTTTTTCCTGAGAAACTGAACATCAGGGTTATAATTCATCAATGCGAGTAGTAGGGGAACTTCCTCAGTGTTTCACATGCAGGCAAATGACACTTTTACTTCATTTAGCATAAATCCAGAATATTTTTCTATCCATATTATATATATATTGCCAACTGATATGAGTTAAGGAATTAGAGAAGTCAGTTTTATACTATGTTTCACATGACATTTGTACTTTTCTTTTGTGTGTGGTACTAGATATTGAACCCAGGGCCTCGTACATACTAGGCAAGCACTCTATCACTGAGCTATATTCCCAGCCCTTCTCATTTTACATTTCTCTAGTAGAATATCAAGAATATGCTGCCACAATGTTTTCAATAGCATATAATGTTCTCAAGCTCATAATTTTCCTTGTCCATCCATTTAGCAAACATTTAGCACATATCCACTGTTTATGGTTAATGCTGAGTACACAGGCAAGTGCTCTCCCCAAAAGGAACTTACTTACAGTGAGGGAAGACAACCAACAGAAGCAAATATTCACAAGTAGGGTAACCTTAAATGAAAACAGACTTTGGAGGAGACGAAAATAGAAGCAACAATAGATAATAAAGGAGGATTAAGCTACAATGAAAAGGAGCTTTCCGTGCAGAGGATATTTGAGTTAAGACTTCAGAAATTAGAAGAACTTGACCAAGTGTGGAACTGAGGATTTGAGAGGTAAGAGATTCAACTAATTTGGACTCCATACAGCACAATATAGAGATTGGATAACATAATATTTTAGGAACTATATGGAAGAATTTCAATTAAAAATGTCAGTCATCCATCACTTTAGCAAATTACTTAAGAAAAATAACTTTAGGAAGGAAAAAAATATTTGGATCATGGTTCAGAAATTTTCAGTCCATGGTCACTTAGACTCATTATTTCTGAGCTTGTGTTGAGACAGTATAATCTAGCAGAAGGGGGTGGTGGAGAAAAGCTGATAAAGACAAGGTTTCTATAAAGCAGAGCTGAAAAGAAGAGGGACAGGCCAGGGGCAATATATATCCTCCCATAGTACACTCCCAGTGACCTCTTTCATCCAATTAGGCTCTATTTCCTATAATTTCTGTCACCTCCCACAACACCATGAAAAGATTAATCAATCAATGGGTTAATCTACTGATGAACTCAGAGCCCTCATGATCCAACTATTTCCCAAAAGCCCCACCTCTGAACATTGCTGCACTGGGAAACAAGCAGTTCTCAACAATTGGGGACATTTCAGATTCAACTGTAACATATATTCAAAGTGTACTTTAATTTTTGAACAGGTCACTTTGCTAGTTAGTAGCTCTTATGTGGAGAAAGAATATTAATGTACTGGAAGGTAGGGCATAGAAGCAGTTAGAATACTCAGATGTTTATTATTGGGGAGAATATTAGAAAAATAACAGGTTTAAAAGCAATTCTATTACATAACTAAATGCATCTGACAACACAGAAAAACTTGGCTTCCTCTTAGTACATCAAGAAACATGCCCCACATCAACAGCAATTTAAATAATTATCTTTGTCAGACATTAATATTGTTTCTATTTTTTAACCTTCTTTTCCCTGATTTTTTTTTGTTTCCTAATTTGTTTTCTCTTTATTTCCACTTAATATGTAGGTATAATTTTGGAAAGATAAACAAGCAGAACCTCATTTCCCTTTTGAACAAAATGCATCAATTATTCTTACTATTAACTAGAAATCAATAGATTCAAAGAAAGAGGAGTCACTTCAAATGTTTTAACTGTTGTTGGGCTTTTTCAGTTTTAAGTAAAAATATCATTAAATGATGTGCCACCTGAGTTTCTTGCATCTGTCAATTTCTAATGTTTTGGAAAATACAAGTTATCACAAATGAGAGAACTCTTGCTGTATTTTCATTTTTATATTATAAGAATATTCTCCTAATTTTATTTTTAAGATTTGAATGAGAAGCCTGAAATCTAGAATGTAAAATTAGCCATAAATGTTAAAATAAATCTGTCCTTAGATCTTTATTTCTGAAAATAAAGCATTAATTATAGAGCAGTTTTGGTGTCTTTGTCTGATTTTTTCTTAGGAATTACATACATTTTCAAATTCTACTCTTGTACTCTGAATAATACATTCTTCAGGATGATGTTTTTAAGGCATTCATTATATAAAATTTCTCCCTTGTTTAAATCTGGCAATAATTTACAATGCAATTAAATTGTGAATACTATGGTAACTGTCATTTTTACCTCCCCAAACACACTTAACATCATCCTTCTCGATGAACTATGGTCCAGAGATATTGGTTTGCTTCTTGCCACTTTCTGAAATACTTTCAACTGATCCAGGTACTTTGTCCACTGAATTCTTTCAACTGCAGACTAGCAATGCAAATATTCTATGGTGACAATTACCAGCAACGTGGTCCCTCAAGAAAGAGGACCAAACTTTTAAGTAGAGTTAAGTTCTAGTTACAGGCATCAGACTTCGAATGTAATGTCATAGTCATAGTGTTGGCATTTTTCTATTCTGCCAATGTATAAGTGAGGAACCTGCCAAAACATTTATACCCCTGGCTTCTCTAGGGAAGTATCTCTAAACACCCAAGATAAAGAAGGCCCAACCCTGCATGTTCAGTCTATCCTAGTATGTTGCTTCATTTTCTTCACTTCACTTATGAATAAGTTTATAGTTTTCTATTTACTTTTAGATATTCATATGTTCTGTCCTACAACAGAGAAAATAGAGCCTTGATCTACAGATACACTTTTTTATCTTTAGCATTCAGGATGTGGTCCAACAAGTAGCATGTACCCAGTAAATATTTGTAAAAAGTTAAATGAAAGAAGAAAAGTGAATAACTAGGTTTATAATCACTAAGTAAAACTGGAATTGGTAATATCTGATAAAGTGTACATCTAGATTGGAGGCCTGTAACTATGACCAGTGGACAAGTCATGCCTGTAGCCTGATTTTGTACAGTCTTGAAAGCAAAGGATGACTTTTACAATTTAAACAGTTCCAGTTTTGGTCTTTGATAACCCTATATGGAGAAAGTGCATTAACCAAACCAATTCTAGTCAATCTCCTAATGGATGGATACAGGGAAGAGAAAGTGAAGGAGTGAGTTGATGTGAGAATTTATAGAGTTTTACTAAAACAAAGCTTTTCCAGGGAAACTGAGAAAATGCAACAACTGACCTGAACTTCAATTAAAACAGAATTATTAAGGAGCTAGGGTTGTGGCTCAGTGGTAGAGATCGCCTGGCATGTATGAGGCATTCAGTTTCATCCTTAGCACCACATAAAAATAAAAATAAAGACATGTGTCCACCTAAAAATAAAATATATATATATATATATAAAATTATCAAAAGCCTACTAAACTCAAACTTCAAATTTCTCTTCATGGATCCTTAACATTTATACCTGACTTGTCAACATGTACATAATATCAATAAGGAAAAAGCCTTTTTAATACAAAGTTTTCATATACATGAAAAGCCTGGAATTAGGACCGTCCACCTGTGTTCAAATTCTAGCACTGCCAGTTACTAAATATGTATCTCTCAGCACACACATCTCTACGTATCATTTTTCTTCTTTATTTAGTTATAATAGAGTTTCTAACTTACAGAATTATCAGGAAGGTAAAGTGAGTTAATATTTGTTAATGTTACAAATATTATACTGTGTCTGGCAAACAGTATGAACTCTAGTATCTTGGTTAAACAAAATGGAATTTTGTTCAAGATTTACTTTATTTTTAAGCCATCATCTTTAGGTAGTAAAATTGCATGGCAAATAAAACAGAGTGCTACAATCAGATTGCCTCATGTATCTGTGACATACATGCCTAATGGAGGTTGCAAAGGAATTAACTTTATATTGAATTGTACAGCTAGTTCATTGTGTGAGAAGATGTATTTGTTTTCAAATTATTTTTTTGTTTTTGTTCAGAAGGGAAGACTTTCTTTTTCATTCCCAATATCAACATGAAAACTTTACTTTTAAATTCATTTTGTTTTAATATATCAATATAAAAGAATTAGAAGGATCTTTTTGATCACTGTTGTTAACCATTTAAGCCACATGGAACCACAATAAAAAGCAGATCTATAAAATATATACAAAGGAGATCATTTCTAATTTGACAATAATATTTTCTCATATCTGTTTATCTTTATTATTAGTTTTGTTATTGCTATTGTTTTTTTTTCTTTATCTGATTTTTAAAAATAGAATAGAGGTTGGAGCCAGCAAAAGAACAGTCTACCTAGAATTACATCCTGTAAAAACTTTCTCTATTTAACTTTATATAGCATCCATAGTTGGATGATGGATATTTTTTTCTACATCCTGGATCCCCATCTTTATTGTAGATTTGTATATCCAACTCCCATTTTTTAATATCTTACATTTAGCATCTCCAACACCAAACTCTTGGTTTTCTTCCTAAAGTATTTTCAGTGTTTTCCATTGCAGGTATATTATTTCAGCTTTTCAGAAGAAACACTTTGAAGGCCTTCCCAGACAGTCAGCAGAGCCCAGTGACTCAGAACCTTCCTGCGGAGCCAGACTGCCTGGATTGTAATCCAGCCCTGCCATGTGTTAGCTTCTCATTTGGGCAAGACACAGCCCTTCAACATATCCTCATCCTGCCATTTGTAAAGTGAAAAAGAACAATTGTGTGTTCCACCACAAATCTTTTTTTTTTTACAAAATTAAATAAATTAGTGTTAGTTTTCTCACAGCTGATTGACATTGTTGCTGCATATTTATTACATTCCTTGACTAATTTCCCCTATCACACCCAGCAGCAAATTCTGTTGGAACTGCCTTGAAGATGTCATGGAATTCAGCATTTTTCTTATCCACCCTGCTTAGCCTATTGTCAAGCAGTAGCCTTTAACCCACATTTCTTGCTTCTGCCTTTGATCCCATTAGTCTCCTACACTCAAAACTTTCCAGTGGTTTTCAAACTTATTTTGAATAGAATCTATAGTTATTATAATGTAACAAGAAACTACAAAAGCTACACTCCCATTGTCTTTTGATCATACCTCCTACTATTACTATAGAACACAGTGATCCCTCCTGGCATGCTGAGACCTTAAGGCCTTGAGCTTTTCTTTTCCTTCAATTTTATTTGCAAGACTAATTTGTCCTCACGTTTTAAGGTGCTTATTCAAAAACCTTTACTCTGTGTCATTTTCCTGACCCCTTTTAAAAAAATCATACACAGAGTTACAAACACACACACACATGCACACACATGCACACACACACCTACAATATTTACTTTATTTTTCCTGTTCTTTTCCAGGATATTCATTACTATATGATACTCTATATAGTTCACTTATGTACTAGAATGTAAACACAAGGAAGATAAGGAATTTGGGCAGTATTTTTGTTCTTCTTCTCCCTGCCTACCCCCATTCTAAGTGTAATGCTTGGCATAAGTTAGGTATTTAATAAATACATAGGTACTTAATTAAAAAGAATTAGTTACTAGGTATACATATAATTACTACATGCTAGGTCCCAAATATATGAGGTTCATAATGTAGAAATTAGTTTTATATGCCTCACAATGTATGGGTCAGACAGGACAGTAAAAAATGCCCACATGTTTCTATAATTGTCATTGTGGAATCTAGCATTTGATGCCATACTAGTTGTACATTAGTACATGGAAAATGACCCTACATACACAATTTTCACACACACACACATAGACATTTGCACGTTTCTTCTTTCAGAGATGATTGTCTATTTATATTACAGAGAATGATCTTTCGTTTTCTAGGTTCTTCTTCCTCCCTCTGTTGTTTTATTTATTTGTCTTGTTTTTCTAACTATTGACATTTTTCCCAGAACAATCTTCTGCAACCAATTAAATAAATTATATATTTCTATTGTATGAGGCCTCTGGATGATGGAAAATTTTTTAAAAAATGTTCTCTTAGAGGTTACAGGTGGTGAAACCCGGGTCTGCTCTACTTTTTGTGTATTGTTCTATGTGAATAGATAAAATTTTGAGTGATGAAGGATTGCTGTAAAATGATTGAAGTATGTTGTTAAAACTAATTACCTAAGAGTTCCAGATACAAAAATCTAACATGCTCAAATTATAGACTTGAGATCGTTTGGGGTGACATAAGCAGCATCTGTTTTCCTGCTGTGGAATATGATTTCAACCTTGTTAAATAACTAGAGTTCATATCATTCTTAAGAGATAGCTGAGCTGTTCATCAAGAGTGTGATGCTGTCAGAATACAAAGGACAATCCTGATATGGGAAAACAGAAAACTAAGATAGAAAATAAAATCTAATCTCAACTGTTGAAATGAAAATACAATATCAGTAAATTCACACCCCCACACAGGGAGATTTTATAGTGATACAGCCATGCTGTTCAGTGGCGCTACTGGTCATAAGTTCTGACAGGAGAAAAATACCACACTCTGAGACATGACTACAAAGCATGGTCCTTAGTTATGTATTGATTAAAATTTAAGGTCATATGGAGTGACCAAGATAGTAACTTTTAATATACAGATATATACATTGCTACTCTCTGCAAGTATGAAATTTAAGAAAAAAAAGGAATAAAAAAGCGAGCTGGAAATCATAATTATCAAATGATATGTAAGTTTTCCTAACACACTGTTAAAATATATTTGCTATAAATATCTTAAAGTCTCAAATATTTTTACTATTAAAATTAATGCTCCCCCATTTTCTCTTTTATATACACATACCTATATATCTTTCTGTGAGGATACACACACATATAAATATATAGTGATATGTCTAATATGATAGAAAATAATGTATATGCTTATACTAAAAATTATATATTTATTATTTTTGCAACATTATTTCTGGGTAAAAATCTTCAGGATGTCTTGATGAAAACAGTCCCTAATAATATTCATGCAAATACTTTGGGGACAGACTTATGACTTCTATGCCCACCTACAGTCAGATGACAGAAACTGAGATTTATGAAGTACTTTACTGTTTTCAAAACCTGTAGTTACTACTCCTGGTAGGATCAATCAGGATCCAATTGAGAAATCAAAAAATGAAAACAAATAAACAAAATAACCCTTCCAGACAGTTAAACTAGCATTGGCAAGTGAATACACTTGGTTAACACAGTTGTGGTAACTTCAGTTTACAAGCAAATCCATGTCCCTCACCCCCCATCATATATTGGGAGAAAAAACAAGGAAGATCCTGGATGAGATAAAATCTGGCAGCTGGGAGGCAGTGTTCTGCAGATCTGTGACTCACACCTCTTAGAAGTTGGCATTTTCCATCTGGTACCCAGAATACTGAGGGGTAAATTGATCTCATAGAGGTATTTGGGGGAGGCACAGTAAGCTAACAGCCAAGCCTCTTCATCAATTTTGAAGTCTCCCTCTATTTCCCTGTATTGGTAGAACGTCAAAAGTAGCTACAGAACGAATGAGAACTGTGGTCTCCTGGGTCTTAATCCCAGTAACGCAAAGCAGAGTGTAGAGTGCCAAGTTCATAGTGAGAGGCAATAATGTAATAGCCGACATATTAATTAATTGTGCAATTTTAACTTGCAGGTGTTTGAAGACTCACCTATGTTATTTCTCTAGATGTGGCTACCAGCAATACTTTATTAGTACTTCTATCTTTACTATTAGGTAGCCGATATTCTCAATGGAATTTCAGATTAATTATATATGTGTCAGTCCCTTAAGATTATTTAAACATATACTTTTAAATCTTACAATATTAAATCATTTGTTTCACCTTGTCAATTTCTCATTTTATTCAAAATTCTCCTCACTTAGTGCCAATCCTCTACCAGTGCAAGCTAAACTGATAAGCAGAATGGAATATAATGTATACTAAAAATCTATTATTTTATTGTTTTGTTGTTGTATTTTTATTGGTATAAAAGAAATATACAAAATAGTTGGTTTCCATTGTGACCTATTTATACACACACATAACATAATGTTAGCAAATTGCATCCCCACTACCTCCCCTGGACCTCCTCTTCTCCTTCCCAGTAATCCTTCCTTTACCCTACTGGTTTCCTATTTTCATGAGATTGCTTTTGTTTCCTTTTTTCTCTTTAGCTTTCACATCTGAAAGCAAACATACATCCCTCAACTTTCTGAGTCTGGCTTATTTCACTTAACATGATCATGCTCTCCAGTTCTACCCATTTTTTTCTGCAAATGACATAATTTTGCTTATCTTCATGGTTGAATAAAAATCCATTGTGTATACATTCCACGTTTTCTTTATCCATTCATGTAATGACAGATATCTAAACTAGTTCCACGACTTGGCTACTGTGAATTGTGCTGCAAAAAACATGGATATGCATATTTCTCTGAAGTATGCTGGCCTTAATTCTTTTGGATAAATACTTAGAAGCACAGCAGGATAAAATGCTGGTTCTATTTCTAGTCTTCTGAGGAACCTCCATACTGAAAAAAAAAATCTGCTCTTTTACTTTCCTCCTTTAGAGGAGATTCTTTTCAGGTCATGTTTATTTGAGATTTGAAATGCCTCCTGTACTGGATATCCATGCCTTTGCCAAGATTTGGGAAATGTTCTGCTATTATTTCATTGAAAAGATTATCTCTTTCCTCAGCATGTAGCTGTTCTCCTTCTGGTATGCCAATTAGGAAAACATTTGATCTTTTAATAGTGTCACATAGATCTCCTGTGTTCTCTTCATATTTTTTCTTTATTTATTGCTATCTGAATATAATATTTTGTCAGAGTTATCTTCCAGTTTCAGTATTCTGCTTTATTGAGTCTGTTGTTGAGGCTTTAAACTGTTTTTTTTTTAATCTGATTTATTGAGGCTTTTGTTTCTAAGATCCTACTTGGAGTTTTCAGATTCTCTGAATTTATTGAAATACTGATTCATATTCTATATTGTCTTTCTTAATTTACCCAACTGTTTATTGTATTCACTTGGATTTCAGAAACTTTAAGACAATCATTCTTTTGAATAATTTGACATTTCACCCACTTTGATTCCTTTGGAATCTGCTACTGTGGAGTTAAGAACTTTAGAAGGTTTCCGATTGCCTTCTTGTAGCATATTTCCTGTGTTTCTATGTGGATGTTTGAGTATCTTTGGGGTTGGATATCTCTTCCATGTTTATGTGAGGGCCTTTTAGTGAGCAGTCTTCTCCTGACAATTTGTCTTGAGGTATAGGTGTGTTGTGTAGTGTTGAATTTGATTCCAATTAGACTTTGTAGAATAGTCTCCCTGTGTTTTCTTTGGCTGTGATAAGTGGATTTTGGCAACACATACCGTATTGGAGCCTGAGAAATCCGCTTTCTCTGTAAGTCTTGCAAGAGTCCCTTTGGTAGTTCAGGTATGTGTGATATAAACAGCAGGGTAAGTTTGGGGTAGCTTCTTCTACAATGGGGGGGGGTTCCCTATCAGGTGGGGATTGCTTTGAGTTCTGTGGATGGAGGTTCTACTAATTGAAAGCAATTCTGATACTGGCTGTTCCAATAATAGTAAACAAGCATGAAGCTTTAATTCTCTGTTTAGACACTGGTGCAGGTCCTGCTGGCTCATAGGGAGGTCCAGGGGCCAATGTAAAAGCTACTTCTCTCTGGCACTCACCTCCAGTCTAGTCATCAGGTGTAATTTGCTAGGATATGAAAGTAACTAATGCTGATGACCTTCACAGGTATGGTGTCCACAGCAGTGTGTTATTTCTCTCTGCTGTTCCTGTGGGCATGAATATCTAAGAGCATTCTGTCAAAGTTGCGCCTGCTTGGGCACAAGATGGGGACTTTGTTCCTACTTTTATTTAAGTAGTATCCATAAAGGTTTGAATGCAACTAGCTCTTAGGTGGACAAAATGCCTCTCCAAGGAAGAGGGAAATGCCTGCATCCTGTCAACTAGCTGCTGTGGGATGCTGAGCTCACCTGCTCAAGATCCTCTTTGGAGCTTTGATGGCTGTGTACTTCAAGTTCAGGAATGATGTGGGTGCAGCAGCTTGCCTACAAGTTAGGATGGAAGTTGGCTGTGCTTTTTGAGAATATGAATAATGCTTGCTCTGTGGCATAGACCTGATTACTCCCATGGGCAGAGAGCAGCAATGGAGTCACCAAAGGATGGCACCAGGAGGGCAATTGTGTGATTTGTTACCCATGATTTCAGTGCTTCCAGGCTTGACTCCTACTCTTAATCCCAAGCTACTACTGTTCCTACTCCCAGGCTTTGACAGCTGGACTCCCAAACTGCCAGTCCACTTTCCCACCACATAGAGTTCTCAGTAGGTCATGTCTGAGTCTCCTCCCCATCGCCATCCTACCCAGGGCCAACTGTCTCTTGAAGTAGCCATCTGCTGAGTCATTGTAGTTATATTGCCTGGGGCACCCAGAGATAGGAAAAAGCAGGGAACTTTGGCTCGCAGAGCAGTGAACTCAGACAATAAGATTCGTCTCAAAGGGAGATAAGTAGAGTATATGGGCATGGATGAATGTGGCATAATAAATTCCACTATTATGTTTAAATGTAATGCACCAATAAAAATAATGTTAAGAAAAAAGCTTCCTTCTCAAGATGGCTCCTAGATGCAGCAGGATAATAATATATTAAGTAGTGCAGTTAAATTCTCCAGAGTCAGCACACTGTATAGGTCCTAGGCCAGATGCCTGACTCTGGGAACCCATCAAATCAGTCCAGCTAGTCACCAAAATACAAGGAGAAAAAGTAATGCTGAAAAGTAGAAAAAAAAAATTAATCAATAGCTATGCCAGGCAGACAAGGGAACCAGCCTCCTTAGCCTTTATTTAAGGGTAACTGACTCCCAGGTGATACAGACAAGGGGCAGTAGCTGTGCACAGTTAAGCAGACTTGGTCAAACTGTGGTCTAGTTAATCATTATCTCAGGAATGGTCAATTGGGGCCCTGTGGTCAGTGATTAAAAAGATGCTGTTGCAGGTAAGGTAGTGTGACTCTTCACAAGATATTTATCTATCAGAACTGTTCCTGGGGGCTGGGGTTGTAGTTCAGTGGTAGAGAACTTGCCTCGCATGTGTGAGGCACTGGGTTCAATCCTCAGTATCACATAAAAGTAAGTAGATAAAATAAAGATATTGTGTCCACCTACAACTAAAAAAATATATTAAAAAAAAAAACTGCTCCTGGAATCCAAGCTAACTCAGAGCATAAGATACAGACGTGAAATGGAGGCAGAGGTGTCAGGGTTTTAATCCTGTTTTTATTACCCATTGGACATTTGCAGGCCCATGTAGACAGCGAGCGTTTTTAATGAAAGTAGCCTCTATGTCCTTATGATAATTCTAGGTCTCCTATCTGTTTAGACTAATATTTATAGGGAACTGAGTTCTACAACAGTGGAGTTCACTGGGACTCTCCTTCTCTCACCTGTACTCCCACTGAGGGGGAATCCATCTCCTATTGTTGTGCTGCCCTGTGATGGGTACTGGGCACTCTATTTCTGCCATTTTTCTATTATCCAAAATTCCTGGATAATTCCAAATCTCCATCTCTCCATTACTACCTTCCAGCAGTATCCCATGATCACCCACCTCAACAAGTAGTTATATTCATGTTTTGATTTTAAATGTAGTAAATTAGGTAAGTACTGGGACCTCTGATCTATCATCTTGAATATTTTATCTATTTTTTTTATTTTTTAGAATCTTTCCTGTATCTTATATTCCAGTGCTAATGATTTAGGATATGAAGGGAAAATTCTTGAGAGAAAATAAACATCATCTCCTCCTTAGGCTGTTAGACCAGGATGCAAGAAAAGACCACTGACTCCAATTAAAATCAAATTAAAGCAAGCTTATTATTTCGACCAACTGGGCTGCCTCTCCCTCCCAAAACAGCGGGAACAAGACAGCACCCCAGCTTTCCTGCAGCCCAGCTTTATAGCCCAGAAAGTTACACAAAGGGGGGTTACAGATAACAGAACTCTGACAAGCATCACACTAATGGTAGTTTACATTTTTTGCTGGCCCCAACATCAGAATTTATGAGGACCATTAGAGCCTCAGAGAGGGTCGTTGTCTGGCCAGGGAAGGCCAATATTTATGAGGTGTCACTAAATTTCAGAGAGGGCTGCTATATGGTCAGAGAGCCAGGCATGGGTGAGTTCAAGGCAGGGGCAGGCATTCCAAGCAGGTTCAGAATTTGCAGTAATTTATAGTAAAGCTGAAATTATCTTTTCATGGCTTTGTGGCAAGATGGCTCCCAATTTTAAGAAAAGATCAGGTTGGGTCTATCAAGGCCTTTCATGGTAAATTTGATGTCTGTTTCTTGATTACTCATAGTTTCTTTATTAGTTCATTTTCTATAGGGTCATTTAGACATTTGGTGGCATGAAACAATCCTGCCAGTAACTACTGGATCCTTAGTAGTCTGCCCAAATGTCATCTGTCCATTGACAGTTTGAAAAGTTCCTGACTGCCCCTCTTGGGAGTGGTCATATCAAATTATACAAGTGCCTCATGGCCCTAAGTGAGTTTTGCCCTCTGAAGAGCTATAGCTGCTATCTTTTATGATTCACAACTCTGAACTCTATGGCCATGAGAAAGATTGATTATCATTGACTCTAGAATTAGATTTTGGTAGTGGGTGTCCTTGTCTTCTCTTCTCCTAGCTATCCACCTATCACATTCTGCCTAGAGTTTTGTCCATCTCTGGTACCTATTAGAAGATCAACATATACAATGAACAAGATATATTCAACCAGGGAACAAATATCAGACTGTGCAGATAGGGTTCATAAGATCTTCTCTTGATATTTTTCTTCCCTATAGAAGGAAAGGTGAGGAAATTTAAGTTATTTTTGTGAGCTGTCATCAACCCAAAGGCAGTTGTACTATTGTTTCTGTTGAAGTGATTCTTCTAAGAATGATGTTAGAATTTTCGCTGGCTCTAGCAACTGATAGTTCCCTAAATGCATCACATATTTCGTTCTCAGCTATGGGTCTCATATCTAATTCCAGGAATGCCACCCCACACAACACAATTTATTTAATTATCACAATAATGCATGAAATATTTTTTATTCCACTCTGAGAATGAAAAAAATAGCTGGCTCATCCTGCAACTAATAACCTATAAAACTATATTTTACATAACTTCATATATAATCAAACTCCAAAACTTGGTATATCTGGAAGAACTAGATAAGATTCCAAAATATGTAAAGATCATGTATTTATACAAGTTGAAAGGGGTTCTAAATGTGATGATTCCTACTGTGTAGAGTTCTCCTTTAGGAACCATTAGAAATGATAAGGAATGGCATGTCAGTCAATACTATTTGAATAAAATGAGAATATTCTAGTGTGGCTTTCAATTTTGGCTTCTTATAAGAGATTTGTATTCTTGATCCAGGTCCTTTATCCCTGTGTTCAATTTCCTAAGTTGAATATTGAAAAATTCATAGCTTCTGAGTCATAGGAATATGGTAAGAAATTAATCCATTTTGAATAATGCATGTAGAATGCTCTTGGCCTTACAGTAAGTACTCAAATAATTTTGTTTTGATCATGAGTACTACCACCACCACCATCTCTCCACCTATGCACATAAAGTATGCACTAGCCATGCATACAGAGGGAAGTCAGATAATCCTTGACTCACCCAGAATTCTTTGGTAATTTCTCCAAAGATACTTCACATTTTGTGAGCCAGAAAAAGAGTATCATCTCTCTATTCAAATTAAATGGCAAAATATCGTACAAGTTTATCACAGCTGTACCACTTCTAATAATTTGCAGATTTTATTCTCTTTAAGATTTTGAGTCAGTTTTAGGGGTATTATTTTAATCCATATTTATTACCTTGTTTGGTATATAAATGTGGGTTGTCTTGCTCTTGTTTCACAGCTACTATCTCCACAATTTTAGCCCTTGCTTTCAAAGAAATTTTTGCAAGACTGCCAGTTGGAATAAGTAATTAACACTTCAGCTCAGCTCTGAAAGAGGAAAACAAGTGTGGCATACAAACTCCTGCCAAAGTCAGTGCTCTCACCCAGAAAATGCCTGAAATACTCATCAGGGTACTTTCAATTTCACTAAAGAAGAAAAGAAAAAAAAAGGCAAAATTATCAAAATGGAACTTTACCAGCTTATCCTGATCCAATGTTGGACAAAATGAAGGTGGAGAAAACAAGTGAACTGAGGCAGCATGTATCAATACAGAGAGGCAATATCTCATTAATAGCACATCAAGTGGAAGATGGCAAACTACAAAAATTCTTGGTAATACAATGCATTTCAAGCATTAAAAACAACCAAAATCATACTATATGTTGTTTTATGATACATATATTACAAAAATTTGAAACATTTATGGGACTGATGCATGCCAAACATGATAATTATTTTTTTAGGTGGGAGTGGAGGAGCAGGAATAGGTGGATCGAGAGGAGTCTAGGGGAGTTTAGGACTTAGATTTTGTATCTTAATCTGAGTAAAGTGTTCATAATTCTATTGTCTTGTACAATTTGTGCAAATATAATCTATTTCAAAGTAAGTAAATAATTGCTCTTGGTCAATACATTTCATAATAACTAACTGTAGGAAGAAATGTTGCAATGATTCAACATATGTCTGAACAAATTTCAGTGCTATTTTGAAGAACACTAGGGATTTTTCTGTTAATGTGGACACTTGCTGTGTGAAGAAGCAGTTGAATTTCTTCCACACTTTTTTTTTCACTGCTACTTCCATCAACAATTGTTCCTCACTGAAAGAAGTATAATAGATCAGAAAGAAGTAAAATAGATCAGATTCTTATCCACAAATCTGTTTTGAGGTGAAAAGTCTAAAGGTCACCAGGGTTCTGAATCTGCTATTAGAAGCTTAATATGCTTCCTCCTTCACCTTTTGTTTAGGGATTTGTTGTTCTAAAACATTACTACTATATTATTCAGGATTTCCCAGAGAAAGTGAACCAATAGGATACATGTGGAGACACACACACACACACACACACACACACACACATATATCTTGATATGGGTATGCATTATAAAACTGTATATATTTGCTAAAATTAATCCTAATATCCACTAAAAATTTGTAATGCATGAAAAGAGAGAGAGACTGAAAAGTACCAGGATCTTTTATTAGCAAAGTAGCAAGCTGGAGACCAGGAGGAAGACCTGAGAGCCAGTGTACCTGACAGGTAGTTCTGGTCCAAAAGCCAGAAGCCTCAAGACACAAGAGAAGCAAGTTTCAGTTTGAGTCTGAAGGTCGGAAAAACTTTACCAGCTTATCCTTCTGTCACAGCTCAGAGAATCTGTCTGGAAGGGTTCCTTCTTCCCAGGGTGATCTCAGCTTGAACAGTCTTCAGCAGACTGTATGAGACCTGTGTGTGCTGGGGAGGACAGTCTGCTTGATTCACTCCACAAATCCAGATGTTATGCTCATCCACAGACTTCCTCACACAACACCCAAGTTTGCAAATATCTGGGCACTCGTTTAGTTGACATATAAAAGTAGTCATAACAAATACCAATAAAACTTCCTGTCTTCCTGTTACTTTCCATAAAAACAATATTTACAAAAGAAAGAATGAGTCAAATCCAATTCTGGCTATTTTTTTTTTCCTGGAAGTTCAAATACATTCTCAAGTATCAACCGAAAACTCTTTCTTGTATAATTGAAATTTCTCTGCTACTGCTAATATTTGTCTCTCAAAGTTATTTGCTTCTGAATATAATGTGTATTTAAAAATAAATAATAATGATTATTAACTACTTTTGCGTAGCCCACAAGCACAAATAAACAATAACACCAAAAAAAGGCTAGAAGGAAGTATATAATACACAATGATCGGGAAACTAAAGATTCGTGGGCTATCTCACTTCAAACTGACAATAGTAATTCCATGAAAAATTACTCATTTATTGAGACAAAATATAATAATTAATGTTAAGTATAATCCCTTCTTTGTAATCTATTACTAATATTCATTGGAATAAAATTTAATTTAATAAACTATCCTTTTAAAAAATTCTAATTGTCTATCTTCAATGGTATCTGTTGAGTTCCAACTTCAGATTATCCTTTGAAAATGAAATTAAATTATAAGTATAGCAGCCAATATTTTCATAACCAGTATACTGATTTATGGTTTAACTTGACAACTTTTGTTATTTTTTAATATTCAATAAAAATTGAGAGAATATTTTAGAGTCAGACTATATTATTTCATCTTTTCTTGAACTAATTGCATATGAAATAATATTTCAGAAATAATACCACAAATATGTTCAAATAATGACTGCTTGATACTTAACATATACTCAATTGTGATATTCTTTCATAATAAAATTTTGTTGCTTTGCAATACTGGTGATCATCTTTTTCTTCAAAAAATCAACAATCCACAAGTTACAACAACTTTTTTTTTTTGTATTTTTTGTTGTTCACCATAAGACTGGTTGAAGAGAATATGCAGACTACATTAGTACTATGCCTACAAAACTATGAAATGTCCAGTTAAAATTGTTTGGGGGGGGGTCAGTTTTAATGCATTATACATTTTTAGTGCATAGTTGGATTAATTATGTCAAATGTATACAGTTTTATAATGCATACCTCTATCAAAATTATAGATTATGTCTATTAGCCCAGAAAAATTCCTGTGTCACTTCTCATTCAATTCATATTCTGCAATTTGGGCTATCAATAATCTGACTGTAATCACCATTTCCCTTTTCTTGGAACTTTGTGTGAATAGAAGCTTACTAAATGTATCTTTTCAAATCATTTCTTTCACTCATCATACTCTTTTGGATTTGCCGGTTGTTGCTATGTCAGTAGTTTTTTAATTTGGATTGCAGAATATTATTCCAGTGAATAAATTTGCTATAGTTGCTTATCTGAGCTTATCACTAAACATCTGGCTTATTTCCAAGTTTAGGTTATTATGAATAAAACAACAACAAATATTTTTGCATAATTCTTTTTATAGGAATATGTTTTCATCTTTTTCAGATATATACATGTGATTGCTGGTCATAGAACAGATCTGTGTTTAATTTTGTTTTTTACAAATTTGACATTTTATTTTTTCCAGAGTCGTCATATCATTTTTTAAAATTTATTTATATATTCTAATTTGTTATACATGAAAGCAGAAGGCATTTCAATTCATAGTATACATATAAAGCACAATTTTTCATGTATCTGTACACAAAGTAGAGTCACACCATTCATGTCTTCATACATGTACTTAGGGTAATGATGTCCATCTCTTTCCACAGTCTTTCTTTACCCACAAACCCCCACCCTTTCTTCCCTTCCCTTTGCTCTATCTAAAGTTCCTGTTTCTCCCATGCTCCCCCACCCCATCCCCGTTATGGATCAGCATTTGTTTTAGGGGGTATCTGCTTACTTCACTTAGCATAATATTCTACAACTCCATCCATTTATCTGCAAATGCCATGATTTTATTCTCTTTTAATGCTGAGTAGTATTCCATTGTGAATATATACTACATTTTCTTAATTTATTCATCTACTGAAGGGCATGTAGGTTGGTTCCACAGTTGAGCTATTGTGAATTTTGCTGCTATAAACATTGATGTGGCTGCATCACTGTAGTATGCTGTTTTTAAGTCTTTGGCTATCGACCGAGGAGTTGGATAGCTGGGTCAAATGGTCTTTCCATTCCCAGTTTTCCAAGGAATCTCCATACAACTTTCCATATTTCTTGCACCAATTTTCAGTCCCACCAGCAATAAATGAGTACGCCTTTTCCACAACATTGTCACCAACACTTTTTTAATCTTTATTTTATTTGTTTGCTTATTTGTTTATTTATTTTTTATGTGGTACAGATATCCCACCCAGTGCCTCACACATGACACATGCTAGGCAAGCACTCTACCACTGAGCTACAACCATAGCCTTGTTGTTTGTATTCTTAACAACTGCCATTCTTACTGGAGTGAGATGAAATCTTAGAGTGGTTTTGATTTGCATTTCTCTAATTGTTAGAGATGTTGAGAATTTTGTCATATATTTTTTGGCTGATTGATTATCATCTTCTGAGAAGTGTCTGTTCAGTTTCTTGGCCCGTGTTTTAATTTTTTTTTTTTTTTTTGGTTGTTGTTGTTGTTTTACATTCTACCCAAAACATTTGAGACTCTTTGGTTGCTCAACTTTAATGGAATTGAGTGGGTTTTTTGTTTTGTTTTGTTTTGTTTTGCTCTACTTTTTGTACAGGTTTTTTGTTTGTTTGTTTGTTTTTTGTTTTTTGTTTGCTTTTAGCCATTCTGAAGGATATGTGTTTATATTTCATTGCACTTTTAAGTTGAGTTTATCTGATGACCAACATATTGAATACCTTTTCATGTGCTCATGAGGCATTTTAATTTTTTATTCTTTGTTAAGTGTCAGTTCAAGATTTTGCAAATTATTTTGTATTGTTAGACTTTTATTAAGGAGTTGTAGTTGTTTTTTATATATTTAGGGTGTAAATACTGTCAGATATCTTAAAATATTTTTTCCCAATCTTTGTCAAATCTATTTACTTTTTTACAGGGCTTTGGTGAAGAACAAATTCAATTTTGATAATATAAAATGTATGAAAAAGAAAATTTGCCTACATTAACGTACAAAATAGTCTATATTTTCTTTGAGAAGGTTGACAGTTTTGTGGTTTTTACTTTTAATATTTGCATCTTAAATGTTTGTTCATAGAATGATCTGAATTTTGTGTATTGTATAAGTTAGAGATAAAGTTTGTGTCTTGTTTTATTTTGTTTTTTGTGTATCTATTCCATGATTTAAATACCATTAGTTGAAGAGGAATTTCTTTGCCCATTAGATTGTTTAGTGCTGTTGAAAAAAAAATCATTTGTTCACTGGGATGTAAGAGTTAAACACAGAATCAGAAAGGGAAAGTTTTACAACTTTGTTTTATTCTTTCAAAATTGTTTTGGTTGTTCTAGGGTTTTGGAATTCTATTCCAGAATCATTTTGCCATAATCTACAAAGAAAAGCCTGTTGAGATTTTTGTTTAGCATTCATCTAACCTATAGAGCATTTTAAGGACATTGATCCATGAATGTAAGTTATCTTTCACTTATTTGGACCATTTTATTTTTTAAAAAAAGATAGCCACACATTTTAGTTTTTTTACATAAAGATCTTAAAAATCTTTTATGAAATATAAACCCATAGCCAGGCATGGTGGTGAACGTCTGTAATCCCAGAATGTTGGGAGGCTGAGACAGGAAGATGGAGAGTTCATAGCCAGCCTCAGCAAAAGCAAGGTGCTAAGCAATTCAGTGATACTCTGACTATAAATAAAATACAAAATAGGTCTAGGAATGTCGCTCAGTGGTAAGTGCCCCTGAGTTCAATCCCCTGTTCTCTGCCCCCCAGGAACTTTTGATACTGGATATTATTATTTTATGTTACATTTTTAACTTTTTATTTTCCAAATTTTCAGTACTAACACATAAATATATAATCAATTTTATATACTGTAGCATTATTGAATTTACTTACTAGATCTAGTAGGGTTTGCTTTTTTCCTTTGACAATTTTAGAATTATCTGCCTACCTAATTGTGTCATCTATAAATGATGAAAGCTTTATAATTATTTTCTTTAAAACATTGTATTTTCATTTATTTTTCTTATATTTAGTAAATTTCAAAATGTGAATGATACAAATATGACTTATTTTATAGTAGATCTCCTGAGAAAATCATCCATTTTTATTATTTTCCTTTATATCTTGAGTTAAACCCCTATTTTGTTCTTCAGAGGTATTTCTGACTACTTATCCTAATCACATCTGTATGCTACATATCCATATCAAATTCAACATTCCAACTGAATTTCAACTTTCATCTCTCAAAGAACCAAACGTGTTTCCCCCCGTATTTAGACCAATGTTATGATTAACAACTCTAAGCTGAATATGTGAAATCAATTTTAATTTCATACATTACTAATACCATGACCCCTCACAGACACAGTATCCGACACAGACACACAACATTTCAGCAAACCGTAATCAGCCCAGCTGTTGATCATCTTTTGTTCCTTCTTTACTATCTATCCTCAGTACTACTCACATGATATATGCACATATTTTCATTTAACAATTCACTGAAAGTGAACTTTTTTCTTCATGTTAAAAATTTTATGACTGTTTATTTTAAAATACAAATCTAAACTTGCAATGTTTTTATAAACATACCTTCAAAGAACCCATTTATGTATATAATAAAATTCAATTTCTTAACTCTGCATGTGTATTTATGCAAGAATAATAGAGAAATTTAGAAAGCAAACTTAAAAATCCTTGTTGCTTTGAATGCCATGTAGGACAAGGCACTGATTTTTTAATTTTTTTAAAAAAATATTTATTTTTTTAGTTGTAGGTAGACACAATATCTTTCTTTCTTTCTTTCTTTTTAATATGGTGCAAAGGATCAAACCCATTCCCTTACATGTGCTAGGCGAGTGCTCTACCACTGAGCCACAACCCCAGCTCAAGGCACTGGCTTTTAAAGCTTGCCACTCCAGGTTCTCTCTACCATCTTTCAACCTGCCTTATGAATGGAAGTGAATTGTTTTTGTCAATAAATACTTTGTCCTTTGCTTTCCTATTGGGTTCATGTCTTAGTCTGTTCAGGCTGTTGTAATAATATATCATAAAGCACGGGGATTATAAGCACCAGAATTTATTTATCACAGTTCCAAAGACTACTGATTCCAATGCAGATTCAGGGTCTGGTGAGAGACTGCTTCTTAGACAGCTGTCTTCACTGTTCCCTCACCCAGAAGATGAGGCTAGCTCATTCTCTGTGTCGTTTAATCTCATTCATGGTGGCTCAGCATCTAACAACCTCCCAAGGATCTCACATTTTAAAACCAACACCTTGGGATTTAACTTTGAATGTATGAATTTTAGGAGGACACAAACATTCAGACGGTGGCAGTTTAGCTAATGGCTGACAGCACTTTCAAGAGATAAGAAGAAAGGTAGAAGGTGAGTTTGGGTTGTGCATTCCCAATATATTTCCCTTGGACTGATTCTGTCCCTTACCCGAAGGTCCCTGTCATGCTGATCCCTATATCTTTTTTTTTTTTCTTATGGTTTGACACTATCTCTGTGTGCCTCTTTCCTGTTTTTCACCTGTAAGTCATTTCTATCAATTGCTTTCCAAGTTATTCAGGTTTCATGTGCCATCTTTTTCTTGTAATGTCTATGCTATATCTGAAGGAAAGGAAAGAGCTGAAGATGATTTCAAGGGTTTTTGTTACTTTGTGTGTTTTAACATGGTTAAAATATGGACTAGTTCCTGCACATAGACATGGAAGAGTAACACAATTTCAGGTCTAATCCAGGGTTGATGGTGCTTCACTTCCTAACATCTACCTACATTCCCAAATGCATCTAGATTCATTTTTTCACTTATACAATAGTCTCCAACAATTTCAGGCTAAATTTTGCCATAATTTTGGCACATTTTTATCTGTAGTATTTACTCTGCTCTACCCTTCACCTAATAGCCTATGTAAAATCTGTTTAAATGATACATTGGCCTACTGACACTGGCCAAATTTTCATTTTCTCTAACCAATGACAAATTAAACATATGTACAATCATTTTTCTGTTCTTCAGCCTTTAAAATGTAATTTCTCAATCTAGATGGGACATTTTTTTACCCAAGGGAAAGAAAACAAACACTATTTGACCTTCAAATAAATACTACTTAACTGTTAATATGTAACAGGCATCTAATGAAGACTGGTTGATTATTCTCATAGGTATGTAAATACACATGGAGATTAATGTAATACAGTTTTTTCCTGCATCCTGAATATTTAAGTTGGCTATTGATAAGAACAACTTGATAAGGAAATTCAGACATCTCTATCTGCTTAGTTTAGAACAGATCCCTTAATTAAAACAGATGCATACAAATTTGGAAAAGTGCTAAATTTCTGAATTGTAAAATGAAATAGCAAAGAGCCTTAAAGAACATTTAAGGGCAGTACATAATATTGCCGATGAATCATCAGATAATGCATTTCCATAAAAAGTTAGAAATGCACCAGTACCCAAGAATGATATAATGATTCAAAATGGCCAGTCCAAAAAGTGAAATCAGATTCCTGAGTGATTGTGTGCATTGAAGCTCACATGTTACACTGATGCCTGGGACAAATGCCAACTGAGTTCATTTTATTCAGTATCCTTAAATTACTTCTAAAGTTTACTCAAACACTATTGTGCTTGAATTGTTAGCTAACAATCTAAGCAATGGCTGACTTCTCTCATGAGCCTACCAGTGCCCATTTTTCCAATGAAGATGCCAGAATAATTTAGACTAATTAAGAAAAATAATGTCATTTGTGAGATTACACCAAGGTTTTAAAATTCAGAAAGAGAAGCCTCTATTTCTTAAATGCTACATGAGTTTTTTGCACTGATTTTATTGTAGTTGCTATTGAAAGTCCATATTTCAAACAAAATGACCTCAGTTACAAAACTACATTTGAATAAAAACTTTTTATCACTGACCTTCACAAACAGAAGTGATCATAACAAATGTATAAATATGTAAACAAAACTTAAAAATTACACAAACATCCCTAAAAGATAAAATCTTTCACAAACTCTTTGACATAACATAAATGACATTTTGCTTAGATCATTATAGACTAAATTATTTCCAGACTTGAAAAGGATTTTAACAGCATCTATTTTTTGATGCAAATTATCTCCAAAGATATCCAAGAGGAACAATTACCTGGGTTTAACTTAAATATTTCTAGGGACACAGAAAGTTTACCTCCATTTCAAACCCAACCAATTAGAAGTTCTTCCTGATTCAGGGAAAAGACAACATCTGTATTCCCATAAATTCTATTCCCTTTTCCCTCCATGGAATTATGCAACAAATCTAATTCCTTAAGCAATAACAAATCTTCAAATATTTGAAGAAAAATATAACCTCCTAAGTTTTCCAGACCAAGGGGATATATCACTTGACTATCTACCATGGGTGGAGATGTTTCACCACCCTGACTGCCATCATTGCAGCCCACTTAATCAACAGTCCTATCTTAAACATGAAGTGCAGAAGTGATTTGTCATGCTCAGAATTTTATGCATATGAAATAAAAATTGAAAAATAGAAATTGGATATCAACATTAGTCAACTAATGTACTAATGTACATTAGTCATCTACTTAATATGCTCAAAGTAATTATTTAATAATAATAGAGTCCATTTAGGAGAGAGAAACCATACAGTAATTTGAACAAGGAAAACTGAATAGAAAAAAGGATTAAATATAAAAAAAAAGACTGGAATAAAAAGTTATCTGATACCAATGAGCAGAGAGAAGTAAAGAGAATTCTAGAGAGTTCAAGAGCTACTACCTTTAAAATTGGGATGGAGCGCATAAGAAAAAATATTTCTTTTGGGACATAGGTTTAACCTGTGTTGAAGAGGGCACAGTCAAGGCTCACCTAGCATAGAGTGATTTCTCTAGTTCTTTGCTGGAAGAACTTGCTATTAATCTGCCCCTCAATATACTTGAAAAATTCATTTGTAGGAACGTGTCTCATTGGTAGAAATTCACTGCAAAAAAAATAAAAATTAAAAAAATAAAAACAAGGCAGGATTTCAGTGGCATCTGCTGTCCTTTGGGTTCTATGGACCACTGTTTACTGCAAACCTGGATGCTGGAAAATCCATTGCACTACAGGAGCTTTATACCAAAGGAACTCAAAAGCACCAAAGGTTACATGTTCTGCAGAAACAGCTTATTATGTAGAAACCAAGCACCAAAGAACTCACATAACCTGTAGGTGCTGAGCTTTGGACAAGTTATACATTCTGTTGAAGCTCTGTGCAAGAAGAGTTGCACATGTTTTAAGAGTCAAGCGTAGGAGTAGCATTTTTACTCAGGAGTCTGTTGCTTGAAATGCCAAATGAGATATGGAAACTAAGCCCTTGAAAAGCCATGTTCGGTGAAAGATCCTGCTGAGGGGAGTGTGAAGAAATGAAGCATCCACTGGTGAAAAGCATGATACCATACCATTTAAAAGGAAAATGGTTAGACAATTTAGCCTGGCTTTTGCAGAATAGACAATCAAGTTTGGAATTGGAACTGAGAGTTAATCAATTGATATTACCATTATTAAACAGAATTTTGTTATCCCTTCAATTGTTTTCTAATAGATCTTCTGCCTTAGGTTAGCTTTTTAATATTTCCTACAATAATTTTAATAGACTAAAATGATCATCAATCTATAGCTCCCTTATTTAACCACAAATTTATACAGAAGCCATAACACAATATACGTTTTAGAAAAATAAGGCAATCAGAATTTACAAAATAGTTAAGAAGTTACAGTGAACTTTAGATATATCTGGACACATACATGCAAGTTATATATTATACCTGAGAATATTACTTAAATTATAAGCTATTCTACTAGAGTTTTATTGGAATAATTTAAACTTCAGCCAGTTTTTGATATCCCAATTTGCACATTGATTTTTAGAATATGGCTAGCATATTGATCATAGAAATAAAATTTTATTCATTATTATTATCCAAAAGCCTAAATCATCACTTGCCATAAAATTAATAAATAATAACAATGAGAAAGAGAATGAATAAATTCTTTGATATATGAATATCAAATAATAAACAAAAGGATTCTTTGTGTGATGTATATATAGATTAATAAACAAAACATATTTCTTTCATTCTCAAAGTCTACCTTTAACTCTTGCCTGTCTCATTCTGTTTGTGTCTGTAAATGTGTGTGTGTATATTGCATTACAAAAGTATAAAAAAATGTAAGAAAAACTAAATATCAACTTTAAATTTTATGCTAACCATGATTTATTAATTTCAATATATCCACTGTTTATGTTTGTAAATGTATTTAATAAATAACTAGAATTTAAACATCAATCCATGAAAAAAAATGTTTTTCTTCCTTAGAAATTCAGTTTTCCTATTAAAAACACCAGTTTTCAAGGAGCAAAAGAATACATTTATAGATGATGTATCAAAATTGGTCTTCAGTACTTTTCCAAACTTTCAAATTGAACATTCTCACCCATTGGAGATTTTGGTACATGTCCCTATGCTTTCTCCAACTTTTTGAATGACTGTTATAATGAGATGCTTTTACTAAATCACTGACTGATGTATGTCATATTCCTTAAATGTGTTTTACACACACACACACACACACACACATACACACACACACATAAGAATGCACTAACACATATTTACTCCTTAAAGAAACATTTGCCTTTAGGCATTTTAGTTATAATCAACTCTGTGTTGGTTAATTTTCATCCAGTAATATCTGTTTTTTAACTAACTAAAAACAATTTAAGGGCATGAATGTTAATTGTATGTTGTTACATGTAAGAAAACCATAATTATGAACTGATAGAGGCAGTACATTTATCTGAATATAAACATTTATATACAATATTATCCACAAACATCCATCTTATCCAGAATAATATAATAATTATTATCCACATTATTCAAAAAATACAATATTATAAAGAAAATACAACCCAGAACATTGGAGGTAATTCCAAAATAATACTGTTATGCAGAGTAATATAATAATGCCTTAAAATATGCTTGGAGGGAGAGTGTACATGCACACATGTGTACGTGTATTTTATTAGACACTTGCTACTTTTCAGTCTCTCACCTGAAGTGATTATATAGGAAGATTTTATATTATTATGCAAGATATTGAAAAATGTCATTCCAGGAATGAATCCAAACTAATAAAGCTGGTTTCCTATGTAATCGTATTTCTAATGTCTCAAAATGTATCAGCTTCTACCTAATTTGGGACTCCAATTGTGGATTTAACGATCCCTGCTGAAAGTAATTTTAACACTTTCCATACCCTGTCTCTATAAAAATATGAACAAATTATAATTATTTTATTACCATACTGGGACATCATTCTACTTTGTATTATCTAAGTTGCATATTATCTTTGAATAGAGCCAAATAAATCAAATGCTTGCTTTAAAAGTTGACGATTTTGAGGGCCAAGATATGCTAACATAGACTTGTATTTGTGTCCTGAATCTGACAGCTTTTCTCACTGATGAAACAATGCATGAACATGTATGTAATTAAACATTAAATAGCATAGTTTGTGCTATATTTGTGGTAAGCAGATAGTGAAAATAAGAAATTTTAATAAGGTTATACCATATTAAAAGAGTTAAAAATAAGATGTAACCAAAACATCTTGTTTTGAGTTCATGTTTTCTAAATATTTATTCTAATGTTGATGAATTTTGATTGACATTTTCCAGTTATGTGCTCCTTGAGGTAAAAAAAAATGTATATATATATATATATATATAGAGAGAGAGAGAGAGAGAGAGAATATCTTATTGTTGAAATATAAAGTATTCTAGATTTCACTGCATTTTTACCATTCCAATAGTAATATTATTAAATGTTATTGAAATTATTAAAATTTGTACATTATTAAAATTTGGAAATGTAAAAACACTGAACTCATAATACTACCATACAGAAATGTAGACTAATCCTCATATATATACATATATTGTGTGTACATATTAGAAACATTAAATTTTAAAATGTCATTATACAATATCCTTTTCTCAATTATGTTATCATATTTCCCTTATGTCATTAAATATTCTTTGAAATTTGAAATATTTGCCTTGCAGTCATTTATTCAAACGTGTATCTACATTTAAATATTTACATTAGCTATACTATTCTGTTAGGCTTAATTCTGGGAAGAACATCATCATTCCTTTAAACTTGAAGATAATCCTAATTATTGCCTTATGATAAAGTCTAAGAATTCAAAAAGATCTACTGAAAAAGAATGAGTATTTTACCTGTCCTTTTTGCAAAATGCCAGTTGTCTTTTCGGAAAAATTATACCATTTTGTAACTCCATATGTAGTGAATGAAAAAACATCCTACATCTTCCAAATATTCATAATTTGAGTGTTAATTTACCTTAACTTCTTTTGTACACAAATTATTTTCTTCCATCCCTGCTGTATTTGTTTTATTTTGCTTTTGAAAGCACAGCTAAATATAAAACATTATTTTACATACAAAGACTTACTTACAAAATGCCTTGGTTTGGTGATTTAAATTAATATTTGCCACTCACATTTAATGCTCTATCAATGCACTTGAAAGAATTGATAATTGTAAAATTGTGTGATGATGAAGACGGCAGCTGTAATATACAAAATGTCTATTTTTGAAGAAATCCACTGCCATACCACTATTCACTTTGTTTCTATTTTATGTGGGATTCTCTTAAAGTAAATCTATGCACTGAATTGAAATCACTTGTTTTTGTATTGAGGCAATTTAAAATGCCTTCCAGACAATATAGGAAAACTTTTGTCCACCATTCCTGTTGAGTTAATCTCTAACCTCTTAGTTTGAACTCCTGTCATGTTTTTACATGTCAAAGCATCTTTCCTACTCCATGTATCATCTGTGTCCCTGTAAGACAACACACACATAAATGTACCAAAATAAAAATTTTATGCGCTGATACATATCTGGTAGTATGAGTGTGACAAATTAGGCTTACTCCCTGTGCAAAGAAAACACTATAAAACTCATGAGAAAAAGTCACTGACTTGGATAAAAAGGCTTTGCAAGAAAATTTCTCAGCGAGAGAAAAGATCTTCCCTACTGGTCTGATCAAACTGCATTTAACGTTTCATACTTCTCAGTAGTCTTTGAAAATGAAAATTGAAAGTTGTAATACAGAAAGAGTACATATGAGTATATTTTCATACACAAAGGGGTGACTACAAGAAAGACAAAATAGCCTAACCTAAGCCTCACATTCCCTCCCCTTTCCTCTTCCTCTATTGAGAGGGGCAGAACCAAGAGGCACCAAGGAATTCACCCAAGCCCAAGTTTGCACAAGAGATTGGAGGTTTCAAAAGCACAGATTGAGAGATTTGGGGGACAAATTGCAAAACTTAATTAAGCACTTATTAGTAATGAAAACATTTATTAATACTAGTCTCAGCTTTTCAATCCATTTCAGAGGACCCAACGTAGACCTCAAGGTAATGGAAATGCAATGACATGTCTCACATTCAAGCAACTCTACACTAAAGTGGGGAAAGAAATAGTCTTTATAAAGTAAACCCTATAAGTTAAATCTACTTTCTCACTATAAGGAAAAAATGTACCCATTTGAAAACTGACAATTCAGATTTTACAGAGTTGTCAGAGAATAATTACAAGAAGAGGTGACATTTTCACTAATTCTTGAGAAAGAGTATTGTAAATAGAAAGAGTTTTAGTGAACAGAGTACTTGTGAGTGAACAGTATCTCCAAATCTGAGAAATGAGATATTTTTATGGAATTGCAGTTTATGTGGTGAGTATATGATACAGAATAGACGTGCAAGAGTGATATAAGCCTAAAAGTATCACTTTGGAATTTGATTAAAGGGAGTATTCTATACTAACTCAGACCTTTAGCATCTGTAGAATGATATAAATCAGTAAATATTGTATAGATATAGAAAACAACAGACCCCAAGTACTATGATTCAGATTTGAACAAAATTTTAGATAATTTCAGAGACCACAAGTCCCGATAACATCCAAATGGAAAATGTCAATTTAAATTAATTTGATCATTGATTTAATCAGTGTTTAATATGACTAATCTTTTCATATTCTATTATAAAATAATCCATATTTTAATTGTATTTCTACTTATTTATTTGACCCACTTATTTGTGTAATGAATTTGATAACAATCTCTTGGTGTTTGAAGAATATATGCAAACCAGTTACCAAATGGAAAAATAGAATGAAGATTTAAGTTATTCTTGTTTATAGTCTAACCACTATTGTTACACAATTTCGTATTTTTATTCTTTCTAGGAACCAGAGGCGTCAATACAACCCCACTGATGATATAGGTTCATCTCTAAGTAAAGTTGTTCCACCCAGATCATCGGCATTTCTTAGATTCAAATACACCTTTCCATGTTGGGGTGATAATATGCCCAGTTTGGTTGTTCTTACACATTGCATCACCCTTACCTACTTCTCATACAGAAGCCACCTTCTTTATATCCAATACCCCCCAAAAATAGCTTTCTGATTATCCCAAAGGACCAGCTATGCAGCATAATTTTTAATTGACTTCATATTAAGGCCTCTTAAAAAATGCTGATCTCATATTTTACCTCATTATTTCCTGTTAATGACATTCCCAAAGAATATTGGTCTCAAGACATTTATTAACTAAAATAGTGGAAATTTCTTTTCATAAGGGACAAACAATCAGTCCATAATTATTCAGTCATTCATTACATGAACAATCTATATGACTGGATGATTATAGAAATACTGTGGCTTTTTACTTTTACTGGAGTCATATATGTCCAGTGGTCTTTATGTTGATGCTTTGTTATATGTTTCAATTCATTTCTTGATGTAGCTGTTAAAAATATTAATCATCAAATATTATAGCATGCTTCCAAATGAAAAAAGCAAATTATTGCTAAATCGATATTCATTTCTATTTTCCAAGAACAATGTTGCTTAAAGTGCCCACCTTCTAGTTTCTGGTGGCAAATCTTCATGACATTGTCCTATTTCTGGATCAGGCCACCAAATCAGCCAAGAGCTTTTAGGAACTATCATAGTAACTTCTTTATCCAAAATAATCAATTCTTCCCCAAGGCCTAAGAGGACACCGTAAGGAATCCATGTTTCTCATTTTACTCACAAATGATATCATGGGAATAGATATGGATGGTGAAGTCCACTTTTATTCAGTGTGCTTCAGTACCAAAAACATGTTTTTTAATATGTCAAATTCAAAATACAGTCATAGCTTATAATAATAACAGTTTCTCATCCTTGTTAATAAACATTTAAAATATTAAGGTTGAATTTCTTCAGAGGTATCTTTTCTATGTGCTTATGCAGCTTCATATCATTCGGCACAAAGTTTGATAAATTTAATGTCTGGAAAATATTCGTAAAGTGTTTCAAATTCAAATTAGAATTAGCTTTTCCATTTATAATGACAGTGATTTTTGTAGGCCAAATGGTAACAGGTTCAGAAATAATTTTCTTCTCTGAGGGTTCACCAGGAGCTGAAAAATAAAAGAATGGAATTTTAAAAATAAATTGGACTTGAATGTACCGAAATGGACATCTCGAGAGTATGAGATCAACACATTGAAGAGTGTAATTTCACTTCCAGAATAAATTTTAACTGGGCCTATGAGTGTTCGGCCATGCCATTGACTGCCTCTCGCAAGATTTCTGCAATAGATGTCATTCTCCTTGATCATTCCAAAGCAATAATGGAGTCATTTAAGACTTTATGGAAAGATATGGAAAACTCCGTAAATTGACTTAGGGGAGCCTCCTCAAGACGAGGATCTTTCTGGAAGGGTCTGTACTAATACATGTAGCACTATGGTCATGTGTAGAGTCAAGGCCTCCTATCCCATGAGAGAGTCTTTATCAGTTCTAACCACTGAAACAGTACCACCAATTACAATTTTCTCCTTTATTTTTGACTGTGTGTGCTTTGCTGAAATGTAAAGTGTAAAATGCTTTACCTCATAAATTGTTAAAATAGTTACTACCTCAGCATCTATTTCTAGGCCTGATGTAAATTGTCTGAAACCCATAACACCCTATCACCTTTGGCCCAACTAATGCACCTTGTATGATTGTGATATACCCTGCTGGGTCCTCATTCAAATGGCCCAAATCTCACCATAACGCACAGCTCTTCACCATCATAAAGCAAAATGGTCAGAAATAAGTCCTATAAATAAGTTCCCTCTTTAACAAGAGTTTTATTTAAACTGTGAAGCCATACCCCTGAAGGGATATCATCTAGGGACCTTAAAAAGAGTGTAGTCTCTCATGTCTTTTTTATTCTTCCCCCCTTTTTCTCCCTCTCTATATTTCCCTCTCTCTACTTTTTCTGCACCCTCTGTTTGAGTTTTCTGCTGCCTTTAGAATTCCCTAATACCTCCCATAAGAACCCCTAATGTCAGTGTGATCTGTGAGTAATAAATCTCTTCTGCTTCACACATTTTTATTTGAACTACTCATTGTACCTCAGCTGAATGACACACCTGAAAAAACTAACCACACAGGGCTCTGCTAAAGAGTGGCTACCTTGGTTTATGGCCACTTTCTACCAAGAGACCTGAAGACCAAATTAGAAAGAAGCTATAACAATAGAAATCATTAGACCTTGCACACATCAAGGCTTCTGGAATCCAAGTATGAGGACCTTAACTATATCAGTATTCACTTGTTGGGCCCACAACTTGAATGCTGAGTGTTACTAACTAAAAACACATTGTGAAGTGACTCTTAGCTTACTTTACTATGTGGTGAATAAAAGGCACCTTCAGAAAAGTAATACTCAGCCTGTCTCTGTCTAGATAGTTGTTACTTCTTTCTCACTATTTGAATTCTCCATCCACATACTCTTTCTTCCAAATATTGACTGAACTTTTTATGAATGAAGTTTTTATGAACTTTTTATGAATCAAAATCATGAACATAGGCAAAAGACTAAACATTTAAAACACAACAGCTATAAAAGTAAGCATCCATTTGTGTGTGGGAAGTTTAAACACATCTTCTTAGAGGTCAAATGCAAACTTATCTAGACATTATTTAGACAAACTTACTTGGGCATGTTAGACAGCATAAAGTCTGAATAATGGTATTAATAATCTCTCCCATCTCAAGGTAGCAGATATAATAAGAACACTCAAAATCACCGATGGAGAGTGAAAAGGAATTTTCTAGATTATGAAACTTATGTTTCTCTTTGATTTTTTGTTGTTCTTGAGGTTGATGGACCACAGCTTTGAAGAAAAGGCAATTAGGAGTCCAAGGATGAGAATTTGCCAATTCAGAGCAGGGTAGGGGGCTTGTCTATTTTAGAGAGAATAAGTGGGCCTTTCTAAGAAAAAAAAATGTTGAACATTTTTCTGCGTCTTTTCCATTTCTGAACTTATGTATGTTCTAAGAGCAGTCTCATTCTTCTATTACTGTCTTGCCTCACATACAATTCCTTTCTGAGAAAGTGCCTCCATTAAAGAACTGAGAAAATTAATGTATATGGACAAAACTACTGTTAACATATTGTGATGGTTAATTTTATGCATCAACTTAACTGGGCCAGAGGATATTCAAATATATATGTTCAAACATTTTGCTGGGGGCCAGTGTGTGAGGATGATTTGGGATGATAATAACATTTGAACGATTAGATCATTAAAGCCAACTGACAGGCCTAATGTGGATGGATTTTATCCAGCCAACTAAAAGTCTGAGAAGAAGCAAAAATATGGCCCTCCTGTGAGAAAGAAGGAATCCTTCAGCCTGACTGCTTTGAACAAGGAGAACTCAAACTGAAACCTGGTCTGTTCCTGAATCCCAAGCCTGCCAGCATTCTGATTAGAACTGTGCTGTTAGCTCCCCTGGGTCCTAGCCCTCCCTCTATGGTCACCAGTTTGCTGACTGCAAATCCTGTGACCTCTCAAACTCTTTAATTGTGTTACCCAGTTCCTTATAAAGTATCTCTTTTATTATATTATTTTGTAATAGGAGATATAGATATATCTGTTCTGCTCTGTTTCTCTGAATACCCCGGATGAATGCACACATGGGCACATCTAATCAATTGAAGAAATTTAAAATTTGGTCAACACATTGAGCACCTCAGCAAGAACTCTAGTAATTTCCTGGGCTTATTTACAACAGAAACGGTGGCTATGATACCTGCAGCCTTTGAGTTGAGAATGTGGAATACAATAGAATGTGTCATGGCACAAGACATTTTTTTTCTGTCCTGCATGCATGACTCCTCCTGTAAATTTACTCTTTTGATGTTATTGTTCCTCATTCCTGAAGAAAATATCTTAAGGAGTGTGAAACTCTTGATTTTATTGTTTTTAATATTTTTTTAGATGTTGATGTACCTTTATTTTATTTATTTATAGGTGGTGCTGAGAATCGAACCCAGGGCCTCACACATGCTAGGCAAGCGCTCTGCCACTGAGCCACAGTCCCAGCCCCTCTTTATTACTCTCTGTTGTTGTTGTTTTTACTTTATGGTTAAAAAAAGGTTTATGAAAACTTTATTTTCAAAACAATTACATTTATATATTTAAATTTCGTATCCCATGAAATACCAAACTTCTGATTTTTTTTATATTTAACTTTTTGCCTCTGATATATATATATATATATATATATATATATATATATATATATAGAGAGAGAGAGAGAGAGAGAGAGAGAGTTATATGTGATATATAATACACATAAGTATATATGTATTATCAATAGTTATAGAAACTTACTTGGGGAGTGGAGATTTATCTCATGTTAGAGTGCTTGTCCAGCATGTATAAGAGTTTGATTCCCAGAACTACCAGAAAAAGAAAGAAAGAAAACTATGGAAGGATGTGATTAAATGATTGGCAAAAGTGCTGAATTGAAAAAGTTGTCTCAGCATATCTGTCTATATAACTGTTCTCATTTAATTCTTAACAATAGTATGAGTTATATGAGAAAAAGTATCACGTTGTAACGATTTTGATATAAATAAAATTTTATTATCCTTTCCTTTTGTGAATTGATAACTTCTATTGATTGTTTTTTATAAAAATTTCAGTCCCTTTTAATATTTATGTAGCCTGCATGGTGTAGCTGACAAGGAACTTTATTTCAACTTTGGTTTAACAAATAATAGGTTGGTCTGTATTGGGATAAAAGGTAAAATAAAAGAATGTTCGGTATGTTCATGAGAACAGTGAGCATATATCATGATAAAATTGTAAGGACTCTTACCTCTTTCAATAGAGACAGTGCCTTGATTTTTCCCATATTAAAAAAAATTAAGACAGAAGATCCATCTCTAGAAAAGACTGAAAATTGATTTCTGTTATTTGTTTCATTTTTTTTGTTTTTATGATACTAATGATTGAACCCAGAGGTTGGTGTATGCTAGGCAAGCACTCTGCCTGTGTTTTATATCCTTAGGCACAAAGAATTGATTTCTGAAGAAATCACACTTAAAATCCTGTTTTTCCTTGTCTGACTGGACATTGTCAACTATTCTTCTCTGGAACTCATTTTCATCATGATTTCTGAATATTGGAATAACCCAGGGTTCAATCTTCTTTCCTTTCCTAACTTCCATATTCCTGGAATTCCCATAAGTTTTCAAGATCTGAATAAAAAGCACAGATTCAGGTACAGTTCAACATTTACCTTCAGGTTCATATTTAGAATTCTCAAGGATCTTATAAATTTCATACTGGATTGTAGTACCTTAGGAGACCTGGGTTACAACCATAAGTCTCAGATCCCTGTCCCAGGAATATCCTCCCTTTCACCCAAGACACCCAGAGGTGCATCTGAGGCACACACTGTTGCAACATGCATGGCCAAACATAGACACTGGTGAGGGATAATGGAGGATTAAGAAAGACACACAAATACTTATAGAGAAAAAGATGGGACCAGGTGGGACACCGATCTTGAATGGAGCAGTGACCCAGAGCTAGCTCAGCACCTTTATTTTAAAGGGCCTCACAATCAGGAAGTTAAAACTATAGGGCCATTGTTCTTTGTGCACTAAAAGGTTACAAAACTAGAGTCATTTTTGTAGATATTTCACTGTTACAGTGCTAGGAACATCCTGTTATTTTCCTGCTGCACCTAGGAATCTGATTGTCCAGAGTTTCTGCAAAGCAGGCAGGCTTGAAGTCTGCAGCAATTGCAATATATTGCGATTTTTCTTCCTATGCTCAGAATTTCCCAGCAGCTGGTGTCTGAACTCAAGGTCAAGTCTGTCATGGTCCTCTACCTTTGCACAAAACTTCCTCAGGCAGAGTTTTACCTTAGCTCCTAGGCAATCTTGTCCTGCACCTTTGCATAGAAAGTTCCCAGAGCAAAGCTTAGCCACAGCTCCAAGGCAGTCAGAGACCATGATCCAAATCACCGTTTTCCACATGCATGCAGACACTCTAGTCTAAGTGTACAAGCTGCATCTGTCTTCCCCTTATTGTATCCACCCACAATCTCCAGCCTTAAGCCCTTACCTGCCCTGACCACCATATCCCAAAAATGTCCCTTGGTAATACCTTGCTCTTAGCTGTTCTAACACTTGTTATGTGTTCTAATCCCTAATGGAAAGAACAAGGAAGAGACTCACCTGCAATGATCTTGAGGTGATGGGCACCTCAAGATCATTGCAATTGGGGCCATGTGGCCCAGGAGTCGTGTCTTTTTGACCTCTTGATCTCTTGAATTTCTCCATTAAGGAGAGATACAACTGAGAGTGAGGCAGTTGGAGTCTCTCTGAATTAAAGCACAGGGCACAGAAGGGAGAGGCTCCCTCTTGCCTGGAGTAAGGTACACAGTATAATGTATACTTAATCTCTTTTGATTTCATCCAGCACTTAACCTTTAAATGTTTGTATTCTGATGAATGTTCTCAAACTTTCCTTCTCTCTGCCACATAATTTAAAAAAAAAACAAAAACCCAAAACCCAGTTGCCTAGTTCTATCAACCTACTGGCTCAGAAAAAAAAAAAAAAAGAAGAAGAAAAAAGAAAAAGAAGGAGAAGGAGGAGGAGGAAGAGGAAAGAAAGAAAGGGTATGCAAATTAGTTTTAAAGTATATGATGTAATGTTACTGTTTACTCAAAACTGTACAAGGTTTTGCTCCCAAAGAACTGTGTCAGTTTGCCATGCTCCAGTATTTTTTCCAGCACCCTATGCTGGGATTATTAAAAGTGTTTCCCCATTGATCCACCCACCAGCAGTTCTTCAGGAGTTCTCTTAATCTCTGGGTCAAAAGCCATTGTCAAGAGCAAAACAAAATCAAGAGCCTCAAAAACCACAGAGGGAAAGGACAGAAAGGACAGTAGTGGAAGCTGTGGGGGAAGCCAATCTATCTGTAAAAGTGAATGGTTTTCTCACCTGGAGTCACAGGCACATTCCGATTTGTCATTATTCCCACCTGCCTTTCAGTTTCAGCTTTCCAGCTGACAGGGCTTTTCCTGTAATACCTGTCCTCCCTTGGTTCATTCTGCTTCCCTCATTGATTTATTGACAGCACTCTTATATATTTTCATTTTGGTTTTCCTTTTTTTTTTTCCTGTTTTTAAACAGCCCACACTCCATGTGTGTGAAGATAAAAAGCTATATCAGGGAGACAAGAGCAAGTTGATAGAGAAAACGTAGTTCTTGGAAGCAGTGAAATTGAGGTGCACAGCCCGTATGTGATCAAGTTTCGGGCAAGTTAACAAACTCTTAAGGTCTTAGATTGCTCATCTCTAAAAATAGGGAAATAGCCATATTTCCTATGGTGTCATGAGCTGCATAAAAATGTTTTGGTCAACAATTTCCTACGATCTTGTAACACTGTAGCTGTCTTAATGTCATAGTACACATATTTTTGATGATGCTGGGATAAACGAATCCACTGTGCTGCCAGCCTTATAAGACTACAGCACAATCAATCATATATGGTACCTCATGCTTGATAATGACAACAAGCAGCTGTGGCACTGGTTTATGAATTCCCTATGCTATAGTTTGGTTGTATTAGAGTGTACTCCTTCTACTTATTCAAAAAGTTCACTGGGAAACAAAAATGCAGGGTTATTCAGCAGCAGCCTCATTTGTTTCCATGCCTGCTCTATCTCTGGATTGCTTCAACAGGACAGACACATCCAGTGATTGACCTATACCACCCACATTTGTGTAAGTGCTCTCTTGAAGTTTGCACAGTGGGGAAATTATCTAACATTGTACTTCTCAGATTGTGTCCCTATGCTACAGTGACATATGACTGTGTAAGAAAATGTAGAAATTTCTCAGCATTTAAAGGAACTTACAATACTCTTTTCCTTTGCCTTCTTCCTTCCACCAAATGATCAGTTTGATAATGTTGTCTATCTATTAATAAAATAAGGAAAACATTTACACATATTGACTAAATGTTTCCTTCTTTTATTTTAAATTGACAAAACTATATTTATTTATTGTACATACCATGATGTTTTGAAATACACATACAAATGTGAAATAACTAAATTTGCTAATTAATATATGCATACATATCCTCATATAGTTAACTTGTATCTTGAGAAAACTTAGCATCTACTCACTTGCATTTTCTAAGAGTTCAGTATATTGTCACATGGATAACCTCAATAAGACAAGTTTAAGTTGCTGAAGTACAGGTTATAGAGTTAGAAAAAAAAGCTCAATCAATGTTTTTTTTGAATTAACTTACTACTGGAATAAAAAATTAATATGCTTAACCAGAAATTTCTAATGAGAATGTTACTTTTATAAAACTAGGAAATACTTTCAAATGTTGGGTGATATATGAAATATGATTATTCAATCACATTTAGTAGGGCAAAAAATTTATCATTAATATTGACAAAATTACAGAGAAATGCAAATCAAAACCACCCTAAGATACCATCTCACTCCAGTAAGATTGGCAGCCATTAAGAAGTCCAACAACAACAAGTGCTGGCGAGGATGCGGGAAAATGGGTACACTTGTTCATTGTTGGTGGGACTGCAAAATGGTGCAGCCAATTTGGAAAGCAGTATGGAGATTTCTTGGAAAGCTGGGAATGGAACCACCATTTGACCCAGCTATTCCCCTTCTCAGTCTATTCCCTAAAGACCTAACAAGAGCATGCTACAGGGACACTGCTATATCGATGTTCATAGCAGCACAATTCACGATAGCAAGATTGTGGAACCAACCTAGAAGCCCTTCAATAGATGAATGGATTAAAAAAATGTGGCATTTATACACAATGGAGTATTACTCTGCAATAAGAAATGACAAAAATCATAGAATTTGGAGGGAAATGGATGGCATTAGAGCAGATTATGCTAAGTGAAGCTAGCCAATCCTTAAAAAACAAATGTCAAATGTCTTCTTTGATATAAGGGGAGTAACCAAGGACAGGGTAGAGACGAAGAGCTGGAGAAGAAGAATAACATTAAACAGGGATGATAGGTGGGAGGGAAAGTGAGAGTTAAGGGAAATTGCATGGAATTGGAAGGTGAGCCTCAGGGTTATACACAATTACATATAAGAGGAAAGGAGGAGTAGGAGAAAAATTATATAAGTGGAAGAAACGATTTATAGTAGAGGGGATGGAGAGAGAGAAGGGGAGGGGAGGGGAGGGGAGGGGTGAGGGGACAGTGGAGAATGGGATAGACAGCAGAATACATCAGTCACTAGAAAGGCAATTTGTAAATCAATGGAAATGTAACTGATGTGACACAGCAATCTGTATACGGGGTAAAAATGGGAGTTCATAACCCACTTGAATCAATCTGTGAAATATGGTATATTAAGAACTATGTAATGTTTTGAACAACCAACAATAAAATAATAAAAAAAAGAAATTAAAAAAAATATTGACAAAATTACATTGATATACATGAAGAAAAAAGTTGTAAAACTTCTTCCCACTATGGGTTTATTAAAAGTTAAAATATCTAACTTTTCATTAATGAAAAAAGATTTAAAGACTAGATAATATATTATATGGACATTTTTTTAATAAAACATGTCCATATAATATATTTATTAGAATATGACAGCATATTTAAAGGGTAGCAATTCATCTCAACAAACATTAGGAATTGGGGTAAATCTGTGTTATTTAGTCCTAGTTTTGGTATTGTGTAGATCTAGCAGGTATTAAGATTGAGAGGTATAAGTGTCTCAGTTTAAAAGTGAGTGCCACTGGGTACTGTGGTGCACAACTGTAGTCCCAGTGACTGGGGAGGCTAAGGCAGGAGGATGTCAAGTTTGAGGTCAACTTCTCAAGTTTTGTCTCAAAATAAAAAATAAAAAGGGCTAGGAGTAGGGATGTGGCTCAGTGGTTAAGTACTGCTGGGCTATACCCCCAATACACTACCTCCCATGCCCCCCACCAAAAAAAAAAATAATAATGGTGAGTACTAGAAATCTCTAGTCCCTCCATTTAAGGGATTTTTGACTTTGTTTCTAGTTAAACCATCAAGCCTGACTGAAGGATCTCAACTGAAGCAAGTTTTATGCCCAATCTATTCACTGGTGACTAATATGTGCAGCACTGTGAATCACTGGGTAATGTTGTCTGCAGAAATATAGCAGCCACCAGTCTGTTCTGTCATTGGCATGCTGTTCCATGCAAGAGAAGGCCACCTCCATTAAATCCCCAAGTAGAATATGTACGCTTTGCCCATTGAACTCACAAGTTTTCTTTGTTTAAAACATCTCCAGAAAGCCTAACTAGGTGCCTAGTTAAGTGTCTGTTACATTCTCCTATATAACACTCATATTGTGGTATGACATCAATCAATACAGTTGCTATTTAGGCTGATTTGCACTATTGCATGCATACAGCAAGTAGGCCTAGAATCACAAGAAAATGTTACAATATCATTGTGACTTGATGACTTCTAAAATGCAATGACAAGAGACTTGTAGAAATTCAGATGAAGAAATCAGACTGGAGAAAACTCAACATGTCACTAGTATTTAGAAGGGCTGAACAATGAATAAAGATATTCTAAGTAGGATCATCAACAGCAGGTCTTGGAATTTGTCATGCTTATATGAAATGGTTAATCCTCTAAATGTTCCATCTAAATTTTAAACCCACTTAAAATCTCAAACTGTGCCATCTCAAAAGGCACAGTTTGAAATTTTAGTCACTTTCCTTTTAAGAAAAAATATGATATCTTTCATGTATCACAATGAAAGAGTGGACATCTGGGAAAATTATTTTCTTTAACTCACTACAACCTAATTTAATCTTCAACCAAAGACCTTAAGATCTCTGAATCTCAGAATTTAAATATGAAGAGTGGAAATTATGGCATTTCTGAACCATGATTATGATAATGATTATGCAGAAAGTCTTCAAAAAATTTAGAAACTATAAATAATTCATATCTATAAATTTTAAGTATAAACAATAAATTAATGCATGACAATGTTGGTTGTAATAATTATATAATGAGATAAGACTAAAGAAAACATTTATGCAACTATATATGATAGTACCTGCTCCAACATTATGCCCAAAGAGATTTGCCTTGATTAAGGCTTAGATTCACCTTGGTCTAATGAATCTTCAATTGCTGGAGAACTGGCTTTAGTGAAGTTTATAACACAGTTTGAATGGCATATGAACAATTTGTCAATGTTCTTTAGTAGCAGTGTTATTGGAAAAAATATGTAAAATAGCATTTTGGAAAGACAGGGGTTAAAAGGAATAATTTTTGCAGTGTGGGCATTTGGAAAACAGTATAGGTTACCTATCCATCTCACCAGCTCACTCCTTCCTGCCACAAGCCTGGTTTTTCTAGGTTTGGCTAAACTGCCTCTTCCTAAAACCCAGTTTCCCCAGCTATTGTGAAATAACTTTTAAAAGAGGAATTTTACCACTTTGTGGAATTAGTATGATGGTTTTTCAGAAAACAAATATTTTATCCAGATAATATTTATTGAGCCCCTACCTTGTTTGACACACTGGTTCTCAAATGATATTTTATGCAGTTTTAGATGTTGATTCAATGTCTCTCAGGTGCTATCATTCATTTATAACAAACCTATATAAACCAGCAATTTACTGTGACTCTGTATTTAAAAAAAAGAAAAGGTAAGAAAGAAACAGAGCTGGGGATATAGCTCAAGCACCCCTGGATATAGTTAAGCACCCCTGGGTTCAATGCATGGCTCAGAGAGAGAGAGAGAGAGAGAGAGAGAGAGAGAGAGAGAGAGAGAGACAGACAGACAGACAGAGAGAGAGAGAGAGAGAGAGAGGGGATGGGGAGGAAGGGAGGAAGGAAGGCTAAAAGTTTGTATAGATAGACCCTGAAACCTCAAGGTGACTAGCAGGAGGAGAGGAGGTTTTGACATCTGTCTACACAATTATCTTTTTTTTCCTGCATCCTACCCTATACTTAAAGTATAGAGTCAAGTAGCATTTCTATCATTTAGGATTCTCTCAAAATTTCAAGGGTACTTTCAGCATTTAGACTGAGGAAAGATCGGAATGTCTGACTTAAAGCAACTATCTCCAAAACAAACAAACAAACAAACAAAAGAGACCAAGGTGATTTTTAGAACAAATATCTGGCCATTCAAGACTGTTTTGCCATATGGTAAAACACCAGTCCTTGTGTGGGTGAGGTAAGGAGGGAGAAGGATTAGATGTTTTCCTGAATGGGCCAGCAGAGACTTGTTTAACTTTATTTGCATATTCAGCTTCTGCAGTGTAGATGTTCCTTCACTAAAAGGAAGCACTGGAATAAGCAGTATCATCATCTTCTATCCTTTAAGGTACAGTCTCCTTATGAGAGTGCAACTGGGTGTTGAGCATGAAATTTAAAAACCAATGGAAAAAAAAATCATATATTGATGTATTATGATTTAGGACCCAATGGGTCCAGTACATGGGCCTATTCTTAAAATAGTAACCACTCTTTCAGGGATGGCCTCTTTGGGTTTACTTTTTCTCAGCACCTAGTCTCTACAAATGTGAAAGAGTTTGCATAGGGTCTATTAGATTTCTACCTAAATGACTACCCCCTTCCAACATTGCCTCCTGAGATGATTATAGGCCACTTTGATGGGAGATTTAGGAATTCCAAAACTTTTCAGTAATACATTTAGAGACAATTTGAGTTACTCCCAACAGATGGCTAATTGCATCTATTGTGTGGTGATTTAGCTCTCAGAGGCAATCTTATTACCCAGTTCTTGTTTGAAGAGAGGACAGCTCACTGTTTCCATGATGTTGCACTAAATTTGGAAGGAGCATTAGGAATAATCTCCAACTCCCTCACTATACACATAGAAGAACTTACTTTGGTAGAATAAGGGTATACATCACTTATGAAAAAAATTTAACAAACTCTATCTGTGGGACTGAATATGTAAGACAATGGGCCCTTAGCATTGAAGAGGGTGTTTTCTTTAAGTTGCTTAGAAGAAGCTTAGAGAAAATGTGATTGAGATATACATGTACATATATATTTATATATGTTATATATAATATATATATATATATATATATATATATATATATATATCAGCAGCAAAGAGAAACAAAATTATTTCATTTGCAGGAAAGTAGATGGAACTAGAGAGCATCATGTTGAATGAAATAAATAAATCATAGTTAGAAACTGAGGGTCATATGTTTTCTTTCATATTGAAAACCAGAGCAAAATAAAAAACAATCAAAAACAAGCAAACAAAAAAACATCAGAACCTCATGAAAATAAAAAGGAGACAAGTAGAGTTAAGAAAGGAGACCAAGGGGGCATGGAGGAGAGTCATGGGGAGGCATCGAGGAATTAAATTAGTCAAATTATGTTATGCACATGTACAAATATTTCACAATGAATTCTACTGTTAGGTGTAACCCTAATGCACCAAATAAAAATAAAATATAATCAAATTCACAACTAAACAAAAGAACAATTGTTTTTTAAAGAAACTATATAAAAATAGTGACAATTCACTCAATAATCTACTTGACAAGGTAACTATGATACATGTAATAAAAGAAAAAGGAAAAAGAACCATTGGAGCTGATGGAGTTATTCCCATAGTGGGAAAATCTAGGAGTATTTGACAAAGGAAATAATATTTATTCTGAATCCAGAGAAGCAAGTAGAATTTCGAAAAGCAAATATTAGAAGGCCATGGTAATAGTTTTCGGAAGAAGGAGGAAATGATTGTAGCCAAGACTTACTGGGATTTCATAATGGAACCGAAAAGTGTGTTGAGCTCAGTATAATGAGAGATATGGCATTAAAAGTACAAGGAGGCATCAAGTTCTATCCTAAAGAATATATGCTTTATTCCATGAGATTTGTGTGTGAATTCCATTGGAAGTCATGAACAATATGGTCAAAGATAGGAGTGACATGGTCAGTTTCGTTTTTGAAAGATAACTCTGCTACAAAAATACTGCTATCACACACATGCATACACACAAATTGACACAAATCTCCTCTACACACACACACACACACACACACACACACACACACAAAAGCACACAGATATGGATGGTACTGGTTAGTGTCCTAAGTTGTCTACTGCAAATAGGAGAGATTTTTGAAAAATTATCTCCTGAAATTGTGCAATATCTATTAAGCATATCTACCTTGCTTAATACTTAGATGACTTTTCAAACATCTTACCTATTAAATTTCTTAGAAACTATCTTCTCACATCTCAAGTAGTGGCACAAATTTATCTGGTACCCACCTAGCTAAGTTTTTGAATAAAAATGTAAAGTTATATTAAAAATTCTAATAATAACAATATTAATGGTAATAATAATAAATGGCAGTAATTATCATTTAGTGTGCTTTTAAGTCAATGTAATTATGTGCTTTACATGCAGGATCTAAATTATCCTTCACATCAATTGTATCATATAAATGATAGTATTGTTACTTTGTAGAAGTATTTTAGAGCTTATAGACTAGCAAAATAAGCCAAAGTCACAAAGATAATAATGAGAATGTATTCGAGAATTTTGAACAATTTATTTTTATTTTTATTAAAATAGTCCCTTAAAATTGAATTTAAAAAATAAGTTAAAATAAAAGTAGTAATATTTGGTGTATGCCCAAATCCCATGACCATGAGATGATCATCCATATTATTGGGACATATTTTATTTACATAGACATAAGTATGGAGAGACCTACTATTGTAATCAATATAGACATGCATCTTCTTTGTAATTGAAGATGTTTGTCCTGGGTTGGGGATGTAGTTCAGTAGCAGAGGGGAAGCTCACTGGCAGAGTGCTTAGCGTGTGTGAGGTCTTGGTTCAATCCTCAGCAACAACATAAATATTTACTTTTCCCCTCGGGTGAGTTAAAATTTGTGTTTACTTTTTTGGAGAAACATATGAAAATATTTCTAGGAAAAAAAAATTATTTCATTCTCCAAAGACTCACAGCTTCTAAGAGCAAAGGACCCTCGTGATCAAATTTTATCCTTTCATTTTCAGGCCACAATCTCCAAAACATGATTACCACAATTAGGAAAGAGAAAGAGCAGACATCACAAGTCGTCTGCTTCCTGAATGAGTTATTTGTGAGACCCCTTTCAAGGGAACAGTAATTAATTTACGAGGAAGGTCATACAAACAACCTCTGTGATGTGCCTTGATCATTGGTCCGTGCTGCCCATGCTAAAGGAAAATCCTGGAGTCATTTCAAACAAGTCCACTCCCAACCCCAATTCTCAATGATCAACGTATCACCAAATTAGTTATTTTTACCCCTAAATATTTCTCAAATCTGTTTACTTCTTTCCATATCCACAACCACTAATTATCTCACAGCTGAGTTAATGAAGTAGCTTCCTAAGTAAATACCCATGTGTAGTTTGCCTCTAATCCATTCTGAACATCACAGCCAAAATGATTTTTTACAGTGCAAATAAGATCATATTAATTCTCTTGTTAAAGCTCTACTGCTGTTTTCTTTGTATGTAAATTATTTCTGCCAACACCAGAATAGCAGAAAGTGAGTGGAGAAGGGAAAGAGAAAGGAAAAGAGAAGGAGGAGGAGGAGGAAAAAGGGGGAAAATTGTAGAAAAGATGGAGTGAAAACAGAGGGGTCAGTTTTATCTATAAGCTTTCTCTCTTGTCTTTAAAGATAGCTGAAAGAAGAAAAATAGTATTTTCTAATTTCAGTGGTTTATAGGATTCTGAAATATGTATGTTTTATGTAATTTTTTTCACATTGATAGATTTTGATGCTGTTAGAATAAAAGGAACAACTTGTAAACAAGGTCCTGTGTGGTCACTCAGGTTGCCCAGGGCTTGGACAACCACATTATCTGCACTGCCTAAATGCAGTCCTTCCCATCATTGGAAGGAAGAGCTGAAGTTCAGTTTTAGAAAACTTAATTTTATATGTCTGTTTATGACACAAGTAAAGCCACCCAAAGTAGTTCAAACCGATGGGTCAGAAGTTCAAGACAGTGGTCACTATTTGGAAATAGAATTTGGCAGTCATTGCTACATAAATAAGAGTCTAAAAGCCATGAAACCATATGAGAGCACCAAGGGAGAGAATGTCAGTGAAGAGGGGAGGAGGACCCAGGATCAAGCTCTGTGATTTTCCTATATAAAGAAATTGAAGAGAAGAGGGGAGCCAGTAAAGAAAACTAAAACCAGGAAAGAGTGATTCTCTGTTGTGATAGATCAATTTTACTTAATAAATCTGTTGTGCTAGATCAATTCTACCTAAGTCATTAGTAAAATTAGTATAATAATTCTAAAAGCATATGGTAAAAAAAAAAGAGTCTCCCCATTTACTGAGTAAAATTAGTACTGAGAATAGAGCACAGAGTTTAAAAATAGAGAGGGAAGATTCATGGGTGACTTGTTGTAGTTGAATCTTGAATGTCTACCAAAGTTCCATGTAAAAAAGGCTTAGTCCTAGGGTGGAGCTATGGTGGGGTTGTGGGAACTTAGAAGGTGGAGTCTAGTGGGAGATACTTAGGTCATTGGGTTCATGCCCTCTATAGGAATTATGGGACCCCAGTCCCTTCTTCACTCTCTTCTCTTTTGCTTCCTAATGCATGAGGTTAAGTGTTTTTGCTCTGCCACATGCAGTAACTACCATGATATGCTACATGCAGTAACTATCAATATTTTGCTACAGGCATAAGTAATGAGACAACTGATCATGGACTGGAACTTCCAAAACTTGTGAGCCAAAATAAACCTTTTCTATTCATTTTTTAAGTTTATCCTCTTGGGTGTTTTGTTACCATTTTGGAGTGATGACTAACACATGACCTTAGTATTAAAATATTAAAGTAAAAATTTTATCTTAATATCTTTAAGAAATAATATAATTAAGAGAAAGTAAGACTGTGAGTAGTAGATATAGGTCATTTAAACATTATGCTATCATTAAATATTTCATGCAATTTATTACTGTTATAAATAATGGAGAAATATAAAAATATTTTTACATTTGTCTGATTATTTTCTAAAAGTGACTATTTTCTAGAAGTGTTATTATTATATAAATAATTAATATATTTTAATATAATTTTTGCAAATAGTATGATGCAGAAATAGTTATTGCCTCACTCATTTCAATTATTACATTTACTATTCCTAATTTCTACCATATTTAAACAGATAATTATTTCTAATAGTAGTGAAAGGAATCATGTTTCATTTATGACAAAGTACCTTCTATTTTACTACTTAGATGTTGCACTATCAATTTATTTATATTTCTTATTATTACATTAATGATATGTACATCATAAAATATAATAATTCTAAAAGCATATGGTAAAAAATAGAGTCTCCATTTACTGAGGTTTTTTTTTTAATCTTTTGATAATTTTTTTCAGTCTTCATAATAATAACTCAAGATTTTTTTTAAAACTACCTTCTAAATTTGTGGTACTTTGGTTTTTTTTTTTCCTGCTTTTTTCCATGGCCCACCCAATGGTGGAAAAACTGACTTTTCTTGTTATTCAGAATTAATAATTTTGCTTTTTTTCAGAATGTCTTTTTAAATATATATATTTAAGTTTTTCTACAATCTTAAAAAAGGTTTGCAAATTTCTGATTAATACCTAATAATTGTCTACATTTATGAGGTACAGTATAATATTTCAATACATGTATACAACAAGTACTGACCAAATCAGGGCAATTAAAATTTTCATCTCCTTATCATCACTTTATGTTCAGAGCCTTTTACCTTCTCATTTAGATTAGCCATAAAATGTATAATAGGTTACTCTGAACTATTGTCACCTCACTGTGCTGTAGGACACTGGAACTTATCACTTTTATTTAACTGTGTGGCAGACATTATCTAACCTTTACCTGCCCTGCCCCTGACTTTTCAGCCTCTAGTAATCACTTTTCTATATTCATATTGATTTTTTTAACATTCACATATGAGTGAAAACATGGAATATTTGTGTTTCTGAGTCTGAGTTATTTCACTTAACAAAATGATCTCAGAATATCTTTACTTACCTCAATATTATTTTGAAATCTTATTAATCTATAGGAAGAATTGACAAATTGTGTTCTGTGAGCCAATTCTGACCTGTCTCCTGTTTTTCAAAGATGGTTATATTGGAACATAATCATATTTATTAGGCTGAATCGAATTTGAAGTCATTTTTGGATTTCTATGTGAATTTGCAATTGTTCCAGCACCATTTGTTCAAATACTATCTTTTCCCATTGTATTCCAATGGCTCGTTTTCAGAGATCAGTTGACTATAGGTCTACTGGCATGCACCTCCTCAATTTTGTTTGGCTGAGAAAGTTTTTGTTTCTTCTTCACTTTTGAAGGAAAAATTTTATAGTGTACAGAATCCTAGGTTGGTGGAGTTTTTTTTTTCTCTCAATACTTTAATAAATATATCATTCTACTCTCTTATTGATTGCATGATATTAGAAGATAAGCTGGCTATATTTCTTATTTTTGCTCCCTATGAGAAGGTGTTCTTTTTCTGACTTCTTTGGGGATTGTTTTTTAATCTTTGATTTTCTATAGTTTGAAAGTGATATGCATGAGCTTTTTTTGTTGTTTTTGTTCATTTTTCATTTATCCCATTCATGCTTCTTTGAACTTCCTGGGTATGTGATTGATGTCTGGTTTTAATTTGGAAAAATTATCAGTCATTATTTTTTCAACTATTTGTTCTGTTCATTTCTTTCTTTTCTTCTATTATTCCTCATCGCTAATTGCTAATTAGGCCATAAAAGGCTTTCTCCACTGATTTTGCAGTATTTTTGATCTTTAGTATTGCTTTTTGGTTCTTTCTTAGAGTTGACACCTCTGTTTGCATTCCCAATCTGCTCTTGAAAGGTGCCTGAGTGTCCATTTGTCATAAATTTATGTAATAAAGTTGCTGCCACAGCATCCATTTTTACATCTGCTATAAAAAGTTAGAATCCCAGTCTTACCTGCTTGCCTTTGGACTATTTAAAACTTCCCCTCTCTCAATGGTATTTTGGTGCTTCTGCCTGCCTGTTACTCATTTACTTACTCAAAACTTAACACATCTCATGGTTGCTGACCATCAGAAAACCAAATGGGTAAAACTACTGTCGAACACATACATCTGCCTCTTCACAGGTGTTTCTTTAAATTAGTCAAACCACAATCTCTGTTTGAAAGGCTAAGGGATAATGTCTATAAGTCACAACAAGTATTAGTGTCATAAGTCTTCATTCTGTCACTCCTCACCCACTAGTTGACCTCCCTGTCAACTTCAGTCTTCACATTGACTACATTTTGTCCCTAACCCCTCAGACCTATAAGTGATAAGTTTCTCTTACTGTATGCATACTGGTTCTGTTTCTTCATTGTATTCCACCTAACTGACATAACCAAACCTTACTTTTTCTTAGCCTTGTCTCTCATAAAAGTGGGTATTTTGGCTATGGATCTTCAAAAAAGAGATATCAACTTAAAGAGAAACTAACAATAAAAATTCATAACACCTTAGCATATTAATCATACTTGGTTTAAGTTTCTAGTGGGATAATTCCAACATTCCTTCCACACTTGACTTTGGTTCTAATGTTCTCTTTGCCCCCTAATTTTTTTTGCCTATTACTATGTTTTGCAATTTTTCTTGAGAGTAATAATATACTGTGTAGAAGGAAGGGTGATAAGTAGGTCTTTATTAATGTGCAGGTAAGGTATGGGTGGAGGAAAGGTGTGTGTGGAGGAAAAAGTTCTACAGTCCTATCATTAAGTCACAGTTTTCTAGTGAGTCTTTGCCTCTGGACCATGACTTTGAGATGTACGTCTCAGTTCCCCACTCCTCTCTGGTGAGGTAGGATGACTTAAGTGAACTGGCAGCTGGAGTTGAGCATCTCCCTTTCATCGGGTGAGTTAAGCTCTGGTAAAAGCTATAGAAGGTTAGCATCTGGGTCAATAATTTCTCCTGTAGGTAGGCCTTCTTAAGATGAACAGAATGATCTGTGCTATCTGAAAATGGTTCTTTTCTCCTCTCCCTGACAGAAGCCTGGAGTTCTTCACTGTGAGGGCCTAACCAACCCACGAGGTAAGGATTCCAATGACATGCAGATCCTTCCATGATTTGGTTCCTATGAAAATTTTTAAATTTCAGATTTGTCTATACCAAGCTTCTAGAAATTCACCAAGTTACAGTTTAGATTTCTCTACCCCAGCACTTAAACCCAAAGATGTCCCATCTGTTGGGTTTCTCTCAGGTAAGTTGTGTCCCTGTATCAATCTATCTCTTCAATTTATGGTCAGTGGTTTTCCCTACAATTGCGTGCATTTTACTAATCTAAAAAGAGTTGTTGATTTTTCAGTTTGATTTGGTTTTTACTTGTTAGAATGGCATGGACAACTCTATGCTTCTTACATCACAGACCAGACAAATCATTTTTACCCTATTCTCACATTTTGAGATGACTATTCAGAATATACCACCATTACTTTAATTTTGTTCAGAGTTTATTAGGACTTATTCCTATGAAATAATCATGAATCCTGTGACTTTAGTTTTCTGTGAATTGAAATTCTGTATGTTGATATAACCTATATCTCTTTAGCAATATTATTTCTTAAAATCTAAAAGGTAATAGATACTTCCTGAGGTCCTATAAAGATGAGTTTCTTTCTTTTCCCAAGAAATTATAGAACTCTCACATGAGCAACCTATACATTTCAAATCAGCAAATGATCACACCAAAATAAGAAGCAGACAAAACCACTAATTAACTTCTTCCAGTGCTTCTTGTTGAGGACTCATGGGAAACAATAGTTGACCAATCACGGTTAGTTTTATTTTTGCTAAAAATGATCATATTGTCACTGTGTGAACAGCAGGCTTCCCACAGGTTATATTATTCCTTGGAAGAAAGATGTTCTTGAAACTGTGTTAAATATCTGAGATCAACAAGAAATAATTTAAAGTAACTTTTCACTAAATAACCTACTTTGATTTCTTATAGAAAGTTTGTGTTAGGAAAGTTAATAAAAGGAAGGAAAATAATAAATAATATTTTCAGATATGCAAAGTAAACCTTTGATCACAAAGGAATTTCATAATCTATATTTGTATGCAGAAGCAAAGAAAACAACTATCTTAATGTATTAATTTGATTTTGTCTTGCTATAACAAAATACCTGAGGCAAGCCAACTTTACCCAAAAAAGAGGATTATTTTACTCAGGATTTTGGAGATTGAATGGTATGTTGCTGGCATTAGCTTTGCTCTGATAAGGCACTCAAAAGATCTCATCATGATGAGAGCATGCGCAGAAGCAAGACATCATATTTTGAAAACAAGAAACAGAACTACTGCGGTTTCACAATCCCTTCTGAGTGCACATTTCACTAGCTACTCATCTTCAAATCCATCACTTCCCACCAATACACTGAAAACTAAGATTTCAACATAAATTGTGATGAAACTTTATCCAAACCATAACATTTTCCTCTTAACCTCCCAAGATTCATGATAATCTCACAACTCAAAATGGATTAATTCTATTCTCAATAGTCCTAAAATCTTAACTTATTCCAGTATCACTCAAATGTCCAAGTCTAGAGTTTCATCTGAGATTCAAAGTCAACTCTTTCAGCTGTGACCCCCTAAACGTTCAAAATCAAGTTACACACATTCAAGGGATAAATGTTCCTATACAAAAAAGAAGAGGAAGAAAGGAAGGATAAATCATCTCAAAACAAGACCAAAACTAGCAGGACACATAGAACATCCTAATGTTTCAAATCCAGCATCTTGCAAGAAGTGGGCCTGCAAGGCCTTGGGTAGCCCTGTCCCTTGGTGTTGCTGTTCATTGCCCATGGCTACTGTTTGAGGTATTATTATTACTGGATTTCCTGGCTGGGAGAAGCACATTAGTGGTTGTTGAGAGCCACAGCCGAAGGGGCTCCAGCAAACTTTCAGACTGCCAGCTGATGATTGGCTCACAGCGGCCCCAGCATCTTCTAGCTGATTGGCTCCTCTGCGGTGATGCTCATTGGGCTGTTTCCCCGCCCTTTCAGACTATGGAGCTGCTCATTGGGGGACTTTTTTGGCTCCACCCACACGACCCAGCCAATCGCCTGAAGAGCAGGAGGAGTGGGGGAGGTTGAGAGGCTTGTGGGAAGCCGGTGGTGGCAGTTGGGCTCTGAAGGTTTTTTCTGAGGAGCAGTTTTGTTTGGCGTGTGTGGTTCTAAAAATAAAGTTTGTTTCTTTTGACAAGTGGCTCCTGATTGTGCCCAGTCAGACTGCGGCAGCTGGTCACTCTACTTTTCTGGGATCTTCTAGCACCTCATTCCTGTGGCTTCATTATCCCATCAGAGGCACTTATAGATGAGCTCTGACCCTGCTACTTTAGACTTCTGATTGTTCTCTCATGATTTTCTTTGAAATTCTAATGGAGGTCACCATGATCTCATAGCTCCTTCATTCTGCACAATTAGAGTTAACACCACATGGATACAAAAATTGTAAGTGGCATAAGCTACACCTGGGCTTGCTTGAACCAAGGCTTCACCCCAGAGTGAGCTAGATGTAGGGAAATGAACATGAAGGTACTAGTAGGTGGCGAGCCCTTGAAGAGTGTCCAAGTGTTCCATGAAATCATTCTGCCCTTCCAGGCCTGTAGTTATGTGATGAGGGGGATGACTTTGAAGACTTGAGGTATCATCAAGATCTTTGTCCAATAGCCCTTCCATCTAGCATCCCTGCTATGTGTGTTAGGAAGTGATGGCTCATGGTTACATGTTTTGTTGTTGTTGTTGTTGTTGTTTTGTTTTTTTGTTTATACTTCTTCTTTACCCAGGATGTGGATTTTCTAAAAGTTTTTACAGTTTCCTGTTTCTTTGGTTCCCAAATATCACTATAAATCTGACTAAAAGTAACCAATATTGCTCATGAAGTAGCCTGAATTCCTTATGGTTTTGAAATTTCCTCTGCTGGGGAAACTAGTCCAATATTAAGTTTGACCTTCCACAAAGTACTAGTGAATAGTCAAAATGCATTCAGGTTCTTTAGTCCAATTTCCAGTGGAGGCTTCATTTCCATTTTAGATAAGTTCCCTACTCTCCACACACTCTAAGCACTGACCACAATAGATTAAAACACTCTACTCACAGCATTCTAGGCCTTCCCCCTCTGAACCCTTCTGTTCTTTTCCCGTCACCCAGTCCCAAATCCACATTCACATTTTTGGTACAGTTATAATTATGACTGTACTATTTTGTACCTATTTCTATATTAGTCTGTTTTGTGTTATTATAACAAAATACCTGTGGCAATCTAACTTTATAAAGAAAAAAGATTTATTCAACTCATGGTTTTGAACATTAGGGGCATGACTTTGGCATCAATAAAGCATCATATCGAGGCAGCAATGGAAGATCACAACTCCAAATCAGGGAATCAGAGAAACTGGAGTCCCAGGATCCCTTCTAAGGAACCCTTGATTGATCTATGAATGTCCCATTAGGTTCCACTTCTTCAATTTTTCACCACCTCCTACTTCTACACTGAGGTTCAAAATTGTAATACATGCAACTTATCCACATATTTATTTCATATCCAAGTAAGAGCATTACATATGTGAAAATCCGAGTTTAGGTTGACTTTTGTTGCAATTCTATTTAGAGAGAGAGAAACTATTATCAGTATTCCATTTTCTATCTCCTGGCAAGAATCTCTCCCTAAGACACACACATATGTGACCAGCAGCCAAACACCCTAAATTTCCTGTTTTTGAAATCCTATCATTAAGAGAAAACAGTTTCCCAAAACCCAGGAAAATGAAAAAGTGAAAATCCCAAGAATCCATCTAAGGATTTTGTCACATTCTACTCATAAATAAATCACTGTTCTGATTTATATATATCACTCTGTCTGATAAACAACAGTCCAAAGCAGGGGTGCTAGTAAAGTTTAACAACCGGCTTTGATAGTTGGGGATGGGAGTCAGACTCTAGTTTGTGGCACTTGTACATTTCATGGTTCAAATACTGCCACCATTGGCTAATTCTAAACTGATAATAAGAGGTCAGGAGCTATGTAGGGCTATGGGTGTGGCTCTGTGGTAAAGTGCTTGCTTAGTTTGTATGAGGCCCTGAGTTCAATCGCCAGCACTGCCAAAATAAAAAATAAATAAATAAATTTTTTAAAAAAAGATGTCAAGTGCATAGCATCAGGAAACATTGCACGCTGGGTTAAAATTTATTCTGCTTACAGTCAAATGTCCAGTAAACTGGTTGGATTTGAGTCCAATTTCATGAAGTACTAATTAAGTCTGACTTCCAGCACTATGGTATTTTTGTGCAAAACTCCCTTGTCTATACAAAAGAAGTCTTAATTTATATTCAGTGAAGATATAAACCACTATCTTCACTGCTAATTTCTTTTCCTTGTCTAATATTAACTGATATTTCCTCATCAATATTAGACTAAAGTAATGAAAACATTAATGCCTATTATATTTCTTATATTAATAAGACTGTTCATCATTAAAAATTAGGCTGGGCATTATTTTAATCATAAATATGAGTAATGAACATTTTTAGTTATAATAACAACTATGAATTATTAGTTATTTATTGAGCTATAAATATATTATAGGCTACAAATAATGACCACTTTCTTTCACCAGAAAGTAGCTATGATTTGATTTTTAAATACATTATTTAATTTAATCATTACTTCAATTTTATGAGAGAAGGGAATAGAGGCTTTGTAAGTTTAAGTAATTTTTTTCCCTAATACCCACAATGCTCACAACAAAATTCAACTTAACATTATTAATTATGTTTTCTAGAAGCTATGGTTAAGAACTCAGTTCAAGTTCTTTTTATGTTTCAAGTGACTTATTACAATCTTGAAAGAACATATATAGTTTATAAGAAATTGTTAGAAAAAATAAGGAATCATCTTAAATATGACTCCTTAACAAGGTGCAGTTCAAGTATATTACTCTTTTTACACTTATTTATCTTGATTCTGTTCCTGTAAATAAGAACCATGACCAAGCAGATTAAAAATGTCATCCACATCAGTAGTGTAAACTATTATAACTGTGAATATTATATTTAACTCAATATGACCAATAGAATTTCTCAGTTTTTACCTTATAAGTTCCAATTTAGAGACTGTCAACTGAAATTTGCAAATTAGGGACTGGAGGTATAGTTCAGTGTTACAGTGCTTGTCAGAAAGGGACAAGCCCTGTGTAAAATCCCCAGCACTGGGAAAAGAAAAAGAAAAAAAGAAGGGAAGAAAATAAAAAGAAAATTTATAAATTTTTGCTAATTATGTATTGAAAATAAATGGGAAGTGGTAACAACAAATATCAGAAATATTATCTATGTCTAAAAAGCATACAAACTTTAATATTTTAATGAAAGCGTCAGTGAGAATACTTTGAACATATTTGATAGCAAAATCTCACTCATATTAGTAAGGCATATGAAAATGGGAATCTAATAATGAAAGAAACGCTAAACTAGTAAGAATATACTAATGACTAAAGCACAGCTAGTTCCCATCTTCCACCTAAGATAATTCCTGTTTCTTTATCTATACAACTCCTACTTGGATTTTGAACTCAGCTTAGTTATGTCTTCAAAACAGTCTTTTTTCTTGGCTCCTTAATTTTTCAAATACCTTCACATTGATATGGGAACATTCACTTCTCTTTCAAAGTCTTTTCTTCACTGTGATTTTAAATGGGTTTTTTGTAAGTCTTTTTTAAAAAATATTTGTTTTTGTAGTTGAACACAATAACTATTTATTTATATGTCGTGCTGAGTATCGAACCCAGGACCTTGCACATGCAAGGCAAGCACTCTACCACTGAGCCATAACCCCAGTGTCCCCATAAGTCTTAATTCATATTTTTCTCATCTAGTACATAGTAAATTTTAGAAGTACAGGAATCTAACATCTTTGTTATTGCTGATATTTTGTTACGTTCTAGGTTTAGGAGAATGTCTGGCACATAATGAATATGCAATAAATGTCTAGTAAAGGAATGAAAAGATCTACTTTCTTATTCTCAAATGTATTTGTGAAAGGTTGGAGTTTTCTAGGCAAAAACAAGAGTGCAGAGTACTTTCTGTCAATTGGGCAGGGATCTGGGATGAAGTAAAGGAAGAAGTAGAGAAAGGACTAAAAAGAATTGACACTAAAGAGATCTACTTATATATTTTAGGAATTCTATGCTTTAATTTCTTCTCCCATTGTATTTCTCAAATGTTCATAGTTAGCTATGGAATAATGACCTTTTTCATATTTAAATTCTTTAATGATTCTAAACACAAAGAAACTCTGAACATTTTCAAAAGCCATAGTAGCATTTAGAAAATTTAAGTTGGCACAAGAATGAGCCATTGAACATATGTTGCTGTGTTAAGTAGTGGGAGAATTAGGTTTTTGATTGAAAGTGCTTTCTTCAAGCTTCCTATAAGATTTTTACAGCATTTTTTGGTTGTGTTTTAAATTACAAAAACTGGAGACAGTTATATCTTCTTAGTTTGCTATGCTTATGAAATGGGCTAAAAAATTTAAGATTTGAAAACATTTTACCACATCAATAAATCACAGAAAGAAAAATATACTGAGAGATATGATTTATTATTAACCCTAATGGATTACAAAGTTGAATGATTAATAATCTCTTTGTTTATAATATATTGAAATAGAGAAAGAATAAGTAAAACTTATACATTCATTCTACCATTAATTTATGCTGATATATATATATATATTTATACAAAAATTTTAGCATAATTTATATATCTGGGTCACTCTTGTAGAAAAATGTATAAAGGAAGAAACAAAGCATGCTAGGAGAAAATGCTTTTCCAACAGAAAAGAGGTTTGCTTGTTAAAAGACAATTTTAAGAAAATAGGATCAGCAGTTGTCACCTTACACAAGTCAGATGTGGTATTTATAGCTGGATCTTCAGTCTTCCGATTTTCATAAAAATTTAAAATATGCATTGAAAATATGAAGGATCATCTTCAAAATGAACCCTATCCATCAGTACTTTACAATCCATTTTACATTTATTCATTTTTAAGTATGTCTGTGGAGTTGTTAAATGTACTGGGTATTTCTCATTATACTCAGAGCTTTGAAGGTCTATATATATATATATTTTTTTCCCACTATTTGTTCATGTGGGTGGCTGTAGGAGTCTTTCCTAGGAAGCAGAGGAGTGTAGATTTCTAGAATTACTGTCTATCCACATGCATTATGAAGCATGCAATAAGATGACTGACATCTTTGTTTTATTCTCAATGCACTTGTTCTTAATGTGGTGATATAAATTTTTTTTTCCAAAAATTAATTTATATTTTATTAACAGAAAACTGTTTATCAAACATACACTTGACTAGGATTGTTCAGGATAGCTATAAATACTAAAGAAATCATGTCCTTAGACTAAATTCGGTTGTAATATCAAATTTTTATCAATAAAAATTCAAAGAAATTTTTGCTTTATATAATATATTATGACCTAAATGTTTTTTTATATTTTATATATTTTTCACATTGCACTCAGTGCGAATATAAAACAGAGATCAGTGTAGCATGGAACAGGCAAAGACTAGAGAAGAGAGGTTATTTCATGTCCGTAACTATTAGTGTCGCATCGGCTAACCTGGTAGAGCCTTCTGTGTCATGGCTGCTTCATTTGTGAAATGATAATGATGGTTTATGGATAATAAGGTCTCCCATAATTTGGAAATTGTGTAAGTCTCTGAGGCACAGAAAATAAAGCTTTGAAAGGATAAATGATTTACTGAATAAACGTAAGTCTGACTGGCTTTTAGTAAACACTTGAACAGTAAAAATTAACAGAACATCTGTATGACAACAGAAAAATAACAGCACATTTCATTTCACATTTCCTTTTGTTACTTTGATATAAATAACAAGAATGCTATTATTGCCTAATTAAATGCAAATCATGCTAAATATAATTCACTTCCATGTGCCAGAGAAAATAAGCAAAATAACAATGTCTAACATTTATATGACACTTTTATAGTTTATAAAATATTTTGTAAAACATATGCTCAAGCAAGGAAGGTGATTTCAATGATAACTACATGCAATAAAACACTGAATCTTCTTTCATATAAGTGTTCTGATTAGACAATAGAGTAGGATAATCTGCATTGGCCTTTAGAGGTTTCAAATGTTTAATTTATATAATTATGTGAACTTTCTACTTATATCATTTTATTATTGACAGTCTTAATTATCCAGTGGCCAGGAATAATATGTGAAAGATGGATATAAAATAGTGTAAAAAACAGTACAAATAAACCAGAAATTTAATGTTAGGCAAAATATCATCAGTCACAAAATCCAACAAAAAGAATGTGATAAATAATAATTTGGGGTTCTTGTCACTCTGCATGCTTTAACAAAAGATTAGGCAACTACAAAACTCATTCTCAAAAGTTACTACTTTCACATGTCTTTCTGTATAGTATTCTGAAATTTTTATATATCTACATCTAAAAATATTTAAATTTTGTGGAGCAATTAATAAACAAATATATATCACACGTCCTAGTAGAAGACATTCTCTAGCATACATAATAGAATTTAAACAATGATCTTAAAGTAGGCAAGAGGAAAGAAGTTGGTATGAAAATACTATGTAAACAGAATTGAAAAGAGGTCAAAACAATAGCAATGTTTTCAATAGGTTTTTTTTTAATTTATAATTTATACTAAAATATAGAAAAGAACAGATCTGTGGTTTTATTACCTATTCATGTTGTGATAGTTTTTAATGTCATCTAGACCTAGTTTTGAGGTTTTGGTCAAAGTTCACTTTAGTTCCTCTTTTCAAAGAGCTAATGAAGTCCACACACAATCCACTTCCCCTGCTGGAGTCTGGCACTCTGGGCCACTATGTATTCACCATAATACCCTGGCTCCAGGTTTCTGAGAATAGGGACAGTTTCTATAATGTGGAATCTGAAAACTTATTCAGATCAGACAATTGAAAAGAAGCCACCCCACTGCCCTGAAGGCTCGAGCTCTCTCTCACCCCATCCCACTCCAGGTGGCCAGGAATAATATGTGAAAGATGGTCCTTTCTTCCTGCAGCTTTCCCTGATATAGAAGTGTAGTAAAAAAAAAAAAAAATGCCATTCATCTAAGGATCATTGTTCTGTGTCCATAATCAAAAGAATCTAAATCTTACAAAACATGCAAAACTCAAATCTCAATGTGAATATGAAGAATACAATTTAACTATAAAAAACATATATCATTAATGCTGAAAAGAATGAATTTTGAATTTCCATGACATAAAAATTGATGCCTTTAAATTAGAATTACATCTCTGCAGTAAGTAATGATTCTATAGAATTTGACTGTGTGATCCAATGTTTATATACAAAGGTAGTTTTCTCAACTAAGTCACAAAAAACATGTATTGCTATAAAATATTTACCATGTACATAGATGTATACTAGATTCATCAATCAGCTTTGGCATGTGTTTCTTTTTCAAATTCTTTATACAAATTCACTAAAAATATAAGACATAGAACAGAACACTCCTTATATTAAAATTATATGAAAGTAAAAGTTTTAAACAGAAAAGAAATTATTAAAATGCAAAAAACTGTCTTAAGTACACACAAGACTCAACCTAAGAGAGATCTTATTTTTGAAAGATAACTGAAAATGCTAAAATAATTATCTAATAATAATAATAATCTATAGTTATTAATATCTTCAAAAGAATTATTAGGTATGGAGGGAAGTAAAAGTATGATAATTTTATGTAAATTAGCTGGACATCAAAAATACCACTTTACTTATGTTTTTAAATTTGAGATTTAAATAATAAATGTTTTTAAAAGTGTAAAACAAGTTCTAACTAGAATAAAATCAAGCTGTTCAATTAATAACCCTCGCTGAAAACAAAGGGTGATAAAACATGTAAACCATGGGTTCAATGCTATACTTAATAAAGACCAAAACAAATCAAATGATATGAAGCTGGGAAAAAATGCACAGAAATTATAGCAAGTATGAACAGAAATGGTAAATAAGAACAGGGATGTTTAACAGGTACCAAGGTCAGCAAACAGCTTTGACAACAATGTGTATGGATTTATGTTTTAAAAGATAATCTAGGTAAAAATATGATAGCAATATGTTCATTTTTCTATTCATTAGCTTCTAGTTTAATAATATGGAGAATTTCTTAGCATTATTATTGGCAAAATTATAGTATTATCTCCCCCAAATCTCAACTCCAGGAAACTCTTGTTCTTGGAAACTGCTAGTTTCTTTAGTATATTTTGGTAAATCCATTTAGATTTTAAACTAATCCATCTAACACTTAGCCAAATCTTTATTTGAGAATCAATATTCATGGAGGATTCCTAGAAGATATATAGTGCCTCCATGTGCTATCAATTCTTAATTTTATTTTTGCTTTAAGCCAGAGCAATAGAGAACAGAGATGTTATTTAAACCTTTTGCAGGTGTGCACTTAGCAATCTCTGTTTGGCATTATGCCATCAGCCTATTTTGAGAGACTATCAGGCAAAGAACTCTGCAAACTTGATAATGTCTTTATTTTAAGGATGCCAAGGAGAATATTTTCTTCATATTATAGAGGCTAGGTATATGAGAAACCGTTGACAAAAATATACTGCACTACTGGAAAATTCCTTAGTGTACTAAAAAGATACTTAGAATTTTGATTATAAATGATAATTCTTTCTGCTTGAAAATTCTGACATTCATATGTTCTCTTTAACACAAGAAATGGTACTTGTTTTATTTTCAAAACTGGTTTGTATTCTGACACTACAGCCCTCTTTTCCTATTTCTCTGCCTTTTTTATACATTTTTACTTCCTCATTTAAAAAAATTACCTCATTGTGTGATTATGCTTCATTGGAAGTCAAAGAAAAAATTTTTAGTATGTCAAAATAACAATGAAGTAGGCTTAAAATAATCAGGTAGAAATATAACCTGATCGTCAGCTAGCTAGAGAAAAGAAGTTATACTTCCAACACAATTTTATAACAGTTTTGTAGTTTTATCTCCTATTATGTAAAATAAAGAATGTGATCTAATCTATTGAATCTCTAAAATGTTTTTGTGCTCTGAAATGTTCTGATGTAGGGTTGCTCCCCTCCTCTGCTTTTTGCAATATAAATGGCAGTCTGCACCGAACTAGGGCACATTAAAAAAAAGTCTGTATTCTTTATATAACATATTGCTTAGGCTTTGTATTTTCATCCTGATTTATAATCCAGATACAGGTATTTGAGAACTCCACGTCAATAGCCCTCATGTAGTTCATTTTCTAGGCTGAGTTGGGGAGTATAAAATGAAAGGAGGTGGAAGAACTCCTTAGCAGTCTGTAAACACTTAGGTCACTTAAAATGGACTTGAGTGGATCAGAGAAGACTTCTATAAAGAGTGGTTTGTGTGCTGAACTGGGGAGGATGAGAAATACAAAAGAGGAAAGAGGATGTTAAAGGCTTAAGGAATGGCATAAGAGTATGAATAGCTAAGAGCAGGGAAAGTTCACATTTTTACTACAATTTTATATTCCAGAATCAAGAGATAAAGGTGGAGACGGAAAACGAAAACGCAAAAACAGATAAGAATTTGATCAGTTGTGATCAGGAATGTGAACTGTACCTTGAGAGCATTAAGGATAAATCCATCCATAGATTTTATTCCAAGTGTGACATGATTTGAGTATACTTTAAACAGATTCTTTTGACTCCCCAGAGGTGCTGACATTCAGGAATTCAAGAGGAGAAGAGAAAACACATTTTGATGAGCTGCTTCAATTATCTAAGAGAGATATAGATCATTAATAAAGTATTATTGTTAAACTATTTTACCATGGTCTAGTTTATTGTCTTTCATGTAGCAATGACTTAGAGATATCAACTCATAAACTAAAACTGCCCAAATTTGCTTTATAATGTAACAGCTAGGTTTTTCTTAATATGTAACACACCTCTTCAAATTGTATGCATTTTTCTGTTATCAATATGTCAATCCTTAGGGTAATGGTTTAGCATGAATATAATCACATAGGTAAGAAAAGCAAGAATTGTTTTCCACCAGAATTAGAAATCCTCAAGGCATAGCTTAAAATAGTTTCTAAAAATTAGTAATAATAGACACCATATGGATGTACTTTCTAAACTGTGCATTTGCTTAATGACATACATTCAACTGCAATGTGGTTTCAACGAGTTGTAAAATATGGAAAGTAAAAGAAGTGTCTTAGTTCTTCAAATGAGAAGTGCTTATAGAATCTCAAAATTTAAAGCAAATAGTACCTATGGAATGAAAATGACATCTGCTAAACAAGGCTCCCAAATACTAGCAAAAGTATACCAAACAGGATCCTAATTATAATAAGTTATACTCCATCTATATATGTCAAAATACATTCTATTGTCATGTTTATCTAAAAAAGAAACATATTTTAAAAAATTTAAAAAAAGAAAATGAGGTGTGAGTAGAACTTTCAGTGATGTTTTATTTAACAAAATCTCAGTGTTGTAAGTTACTATTTAGAAATTTTCCTTTGTAAAATTTTACAGGGGATATATATTAATCATTCTGTTATTTTTCTTGAAGTATATTATGTTTGTATTAAGACACTAAAATGAAAAGAAGTAAAAATTTCATATTAAATTCCAGTGCATGAATTTTTAGAGTAAATAGAATTTATTTTAAAAATAGTTTATATAATTGATTTACAGTAAGTACAATAAGTAAGATCTTGGAAATATTAACCACAAATGGCTTCGTTACTTTCTTTTTTTTTCTCTTGACAAAAGATTCCTATGTTCCTAATGAAAATATACATAAAGATTTTCAATTATTTTTAATGATGTTAAATTATATGTCATAAACTTTGTAAAATATCATTTTGATTATCAGAAAAAAATATTAGTTTAATATACATTAGTTTTGAAAAGCCTTCTTGCGTTAACAGCTTTTCTGCACACTGTATCTGTTCCACACAAGGGGCAGCATAATTTGATATCCAACTGGTTATTCAACATATACAAATCTTCTGTCTCTGAAGTATGTTTAAGTTCCAGTTCTTTATGTGATAATTATAGTGTTATGTAAGTATAGAAATTTGAAAAACAATGTTGGTCTGAAATTATCTTTCTGTATTACTGCATTTTCTATTTCGATAACAAAATACCTGAGTTTGGGTATTTTGTAAATATAGTAAAGGTGGCTATCTAATTCCCACTTTTGAAAGGTGAAAATCCAATACTAAATGCCCCTATCAGTATTGTTTCCAGTAAAGAACTGTGGCAGATACCATGTCAGTAGCAGGAATGAGGGTGCAAGTGATGGTATGATGACAAAAGAAGCAGAAAGAAGTCAGTGTCCCTCTTGTTAAACAACAATCATTTCAATTAAGAAATACCATGATTTGGAGCTTGTTTTCTCTCTCAAACTTCCTTTGGGGAAAGCAATAATGTTTCTAAGGCAATATTCCTTTGACTCAGTCAACTCTCACCAACCTAAACTTCTTAAAAGTCCCACCACCTTTTATTGTTGCCATACTGGGAATCAAGTGTCTAGCAGAGGAACCTTGGGGGGACACACTCAAACCATATCCAAACCATAGCATTTTGTAAGTAAAGATAATTTCTCAATAAGGAAATCTATTATAGTTTGCTAAGTAATCTCTATCCAGCTGGTGAAACTTGATTATCTGCTATTATATAAAAATAAAAACCTCAACACCAATTTTGCCTGTCCTTGCCATATTACATGTTTTTAGAATCTGGCAAACCATGTACAAATACTCTGGTCATAAACAATTGAACAGAACAAGCTGATATGATATGTTCATAGCTCAGGACTAGGAACAATTTGTTATGTAATTAGAAAATTTGAGATGAAGTCACCTTAATTTTCATGGTACATATGCATCTAAACGTGTGCATACCATGGAACATGTAGCTATCCATTTAAACGATAATGTGTCTCGGATCCCAAGTGTTCCCCAAAGGCCTGTGTGTCAAAGCCTTGGTCCCCAGCGTGACTTTAATAGAAGGTGGAGACTGAGAGGTGGGGTCTGGTGGTAGGTTTTTAGATCATTGAGGAATGTGCCCTTGAAAGGGATATTGGGACCCTGGCTCCTCCATCTCTTTTGCTTTCCAGCTACCAGGAGGTAAGCAACTGCTTCACTTGCTCCCCATACCCCCAACGTACTCACTCTCTACATGCCCACAAGCAATGGAGCCAGCCAACCATGGACTGAACCTCCAAAACTATGTGCCAAAGAAAACCTTTTCTCATTTTAAGTTTATTTATCACAGGTATTTTTTATAGCAACAGAAAGCTGAATGACAGAATGTATATCCATAGATATGTATAATTTCAAATGTAATTTTAGTATCCTTGCTAAGCCTATTATTTATATGGCTTTCCTATCAAACAGTGAGCTTCTCAAAGACAGAGATTACGTTTTGTTAATCTTTATGTTCACTGGACCTAGTCTTTTGTAAGTAACCACTCAATAGGTGGTTTTAAATTGCATATTCACAAAACAGAAATAATTAATTTTAAAACATTTGGGACATAGATTTCATGACATCTCATAGAGATTAGGTAATCCTTGAATTAATTTAAATGAAACTTGACTAGTGTCATAGAATTCCCCATTTTCTACTTTTCCACATTAATATTTTTTTTCTTGAGAAATCCTTCCTGATTCATTGGTCATATTCTGGTTCCTGAGATAATTTTCAGCAAATGGGGAAATTGTTTTTAACACACTACACATCTCTTGTTCATGATCTTTTTAGTAATTACTATTCCATTATATCCAGTTTATATGCTTGTTTACTAAAAGAGAAAGGCAATTTCTTTCAGTGTTTCATTGACTTTTGCTCCCCTAAGTACTGACTCTTGTATTAGATACATATCAACTCATCCTCACTTTATTGACTTAATGCATATGTGAGTGCAATCTTGGCAATACACTTCGAAACTTGGAAAGTTAATATGCACTTCCAAGTTCCCTGCTTCCATTTAATGATAATACGTTTAAGTATTTGTTGAGAAAATACTATGCAGGTGTGTTATAATCAAGACTCACAGCAAGCACTTATGTAGTGAGAGGATGGGAGACAATGTTTGCCTTCTTGATGAAACTTTGAGGCAATAAAACTGTGTCCAGTTAGACACAGAAAGGGTCTCAGAACTCTGAAGGGTGGGAGCTCTCTGAGCAGTCATCTGTCACCTCTTCTAAGGATTGCCCAGGGGCCCCATCTAATTTATAGCACTGAATAAATATTTTCAAAAAAGTGCATGATGACAGGATTGGGGTGTTTATATAAAATACGTCCATTATTAATATTAAATGAAAGACAGAACCTTAATCATTTCAATTAAGAAATACCATAATTTGGAGTTTGATTTCTTCATGTTGTCAAATTTTAAAACCTAATTTTCTGTAATAATTCATAATTACTTCTTTTTCTCATTCCATCTGGAGGGTAATCAACATATAAGCATATGAACCAGCTGCTGCCCCAGTCATGGGGCATCTGCCAGGAGTGACCTGGGCTCTTTTCCAACAGCAGAATTCCCAGAAAACCGTCTAGCTGAAAGGAAATTGGTATGAGTGCAAACACAGCTTCCTTTTCACCCAACATTTTCATTCCTTGGGATCTTTGGCCCTGACAGCTCATTTTTTATACCCATGATTTTACAACCAAACAACTCTTTATTAGGCTCCTAATTTTCATAGAAGTAATATATAAAGTTACCGAGAGAACCCAGACAGAACTAAATATGAAGGCTTTTTTTGTGGTTTGGTTTTCCAAGGCATACCTAAGAATACCTAACCTCGAATAAGAAAGGAAAACAAAACTTTATCAAAGGATATTCAATTATAAAATCATATTAATCATAGCCTTTGCATAATCTGGGAAGAGAATAAGTAAAATAAAGTATTATATTGCTTAATTAAATGAAGAATTGTGGCTTTTTACTTACTCTTGTAATTAACCATACACAGAAGTCAACTTTGGAATAAAATTCTATAACTTTATTGCATTTGTTATAAAAATGGCAAACACAGAAAGTATTTTTCTGTTCAAAGGTTACAAAGCTAACAATTGTTGAACTTATGTTATAATATCAGGCACTGTAAACAGTCATGTCAGCTACTCTTTTTAACAATAGTGTAAGTAGGTTTTTAGCATTCCCATTTCATAAGGCAAGAGATTAACTTGCACTAAATTAGGCGACTCATTATTTCTGCTGCCTGTTAATCTCATGTTTTCCCACTAAATTACTTTTTAGATTTTTGGTTTTTGGTTTTTTAAATAATACTGGCATCATTACTCGTTTAAATCCCTTAATGCCATAGTTTCAGTGCCAAAATAGAATTCCAAATAGAATTGCTTGGACGTAAAAATATAACCCAGACAGTTCTTAATATTTTCAAGGAATGCTTTTGAAAGACATTTTGTAAAAACTAGTTCCTTTCTAATGTGGACAGTGGAGCCACTAACATTTGCTTCTCCTTTTCATTTCCTGTCAACTTGGTGTTTACTTTTTAAGGTGTTTCCAGGATTTATAATTATTTTTAATAGTCTGACTTATACTAGGTTGCTCTTACTTTCTGTCAATAATCTTGCTTCCCAGTAAAGAAGAATATGTTGGAAGAATTTAGAAGAGGATTATCCCCTTACAAAAGATTTCTTCGAAGAATTTTCTTTTCTTAAAATTAGAATGAAACATGTTTCTTTTTATCTTTTATTTTCAATTCCAGTCCCAATGGATACTTCACTAAAATTAGATATTTCAAAGGAATATTTACTTATTTTCAAAACCTGCCATATGTGTTATAAACTAGAGTTTTATAATCAGAATAAATCAAACTTGGCTTTCTTTATCCCTGGTCTTTCATGATTCTCAATAGAAAGTTGATGAATGTTATTTATAAAGTTTTTAGTTGAATTCTACTTAGTCAGATGTCATTAAGTTCTGTCTCATAATTTCTAAAATTTGTAAGCCAAATATTGCTTAATTTGAAAGTTTAATTTATTTTTTATACCTTAGATTTGTTTTTTAAATTAATAATAATTATTGAAATTAGACTAGGTTTAGCTGTGAACCAAGTTCATGCTGAAGAATTTCTAATACTTAGCATATTAAGATACTGTTTTTGGTGCTTATATTGATCAAATAAAACAATTTTTTTCAAATTCTATGATAACACATATTTATGTATCTCTTTCTCTCTAACACTTTCTTCTCAAAAATTCTCTCTCAACATTTGTGCCTATTCTTTTTTGTTATCTTTAGATATATTACTCAATCCATCATAAAAAAGCTTAGCCTTAGCAGTTATTTCACATTTCTTTCTGTAGTTTCACGCTTGTCTCTAAATTAATGTAGCATTTCTAAATGTTTTCAGTTTTTAAAGACTGTAGATATAATTCTGAAAGCTTAAATTCTGACTGCGCTAGTTTTCTGTTCCTTAGGATCCCCCTAAATATTTTTTTTTCCTATCAGTGGAAAATTTTTTATTAACAACTCTCCTGTTATGATTTGAAGGGTGTGTGCCCCAAATAACATTACACGGAAATCTTAACACCCAGAAATTTAGAATATGACTTTATTGCATTGAGGCACATATAATTAATTAAGATGAGGTCATGATGGAGTTGGGTTGACCCTTGCTTAATAAAATCTGTGTCATCATGAGAAGAGAACACGTGCGGCACAGGCATGTGGAGAAAGCCTGTGAGGAGAGTCAGAGAGACAGAGAAAGGACAGCCCAGTGACACCAGGGACAGAGTTTGAAGTGATACATCCACAAATGAAGAAGGGATGCCTGGACCTCTCAGCAAACAGCTGAAACTAGAAGGACAAAGAAGTTTTTCTCATGGGTTTCAGAGGGAACATGGCTCTGTAAGCACTTGGATACTCAATGTCTAGCATCTTAGTTTCTGTGAGAACAAATTTCTCGTATTTAACTATCCAATTGGCTGTACTTTGCTATGGAAACTTCCAGAAACTTAATACAAGTGCTGTGCTCCATAAATGAAATCTCTTGTCATCTTTACCAGTCATCCTGACCCCTAAGGATCAATACAATTCCAAATTTTCTCAGTTCTGTTTTGATCATAAGGTTACAGCCTTATCCTATAGATAGATATTCCTTGCCTTATCTTTGACACAGACCTTTATCATATATTAATTAAATTCTTAGAAGACTGTGTGTGGTGCCTTCATGTATTAATAGTCTAATTCTTCACTAGTTCTTGGCTCCACCCACTTTCCTGTATAACTTTACAGGTGCTTCCGTCAGAACTTTGAGCTCCACCATGAAGTGTTAAATGGCCAGGGAATGCTGGCAATTGTAATTCACAGACTTAAATGGGCTTGAACACTGGAACTCCACTTTAGTACCTTTCCGCCACTATCCCTGTGAAATATGCATGGGTTCACCCACTGGAGCATAAAATACATATGGTTCAGTCACCTTCAACCTCTGTAACTGCAGCCAACTGTCAGCATGTGGAGGAGTTCAGTAGAGATCTGAAAAACTGCTACTTGATTACACTGCTGCAGCACATTCTTCTAGGCTAAATTTAAGTGCTTATTGCTTTAAGACAATAATTTTTTGGGTTTGCTATACACACACATTCTCTCTCCTATATATGTGATATATTATATGTCAATATTATTATTACTGTAGCAATCGATGAACAATACCAGAATCCACGTCTCATAAAAGAAAGATAAAGTAGTCCTTTCCTCTTTTCAAGCTTATTATTTATTCCTTCAGTTCATTCTTCATAAACAACAGCAGCCTAGATACTGAAATCTGGCTTATGGGCATATTTTTGATTAGCACAAAATAGCCTTTATGATAATAAAATTAGAGGAAATAAGATTCCCTTTCTAGAAGCTTCAAGCATCTCTGATTTTATGAAATCTCAAAGGAAATAAACAAACACAAAAAGACAGACATGTTCATGAATTATAAATCAGTAAAATAAAAATTTGTATTGTTTTAGAAGTCTGTACTTAAGTATATGTTGCACACACAGGACAATGATTTGTCAAAACAATTGTTATAAATAAGCCAAGAAATATAATGAAAATGTATCATTTGGGGGGAAATAAATTAGAGAGTGGTATTGCCAGGAAATACAGACAACGCTGTACCTATAAGATGAGAAAAACTAAATTATTTATGTGTCAGTTTTTCAATATGGAAATACCAATATGGATTACAAATTCAGGAGTGTATTGTATTTTGTTGCTGAGTAAGAAGACACTCCAGGGATTAAGAATTCCCAAAGTAAATATATACAAACATATATATGAATACATACATACATACATACACACACACAAACATATATATATATATATATATATATATATATATATGTATATATATATACACACATATATAAGAATATGCAGTTTTTCAATTGTCTTTTAAATTTTATAATATCTATATACTAAATTTTTTTTAAATTCCATGTTTTACTCTGTGTTAAGATATTTGTATATTGAAATTTATAGCTGCAACTGTATATAATATATATATGTGTGTGTGTGTGTGTGTGTGTGTGTGTCTATGTATACACACACACACACACATATACACACAATTCTGGATTAAACTTTGAGTTGTTAACATTTGCATGTAAGACCTTTCTACATGTAATTAAATTTCTGTGCTTAGAAATTTATTCTTTCCCTTTGAATCATTTAGTAATTAGTTTTATTTCCTAGACATATTAATAACAAATAATTTTGAAATGTGTTAGCTTTGAAGACTGCATGAGATTTTTCATATGTTAATAAAGACTGAATAAGTCACACACCTTTTCTTTTCTCTGATATATTTAGTTTATCTGTTATATTGATTTCGTCCAATTGTACATGCATTTGATAATTATTTAAATAATTATTTACTATGTACTATATATATTTTGAGAAAAATATATAGAAATATATATAAAATATGAACAAAAGTCATTTTTTACTCAAACATAATTGATTTTGTATGTATCACTGAAGTCATTTGCAACTGAATTTTTCTATTTAGTTAATGATAGTGTTAATTTAACTACATAAAGCTTTACTCAGAAATACTCAAATATTTACTTTAATCTGTTTTGTTTCATTGTTAAGAGTTCATAAAGAATGTGAGCATTTTTTTGAGAAAAAAGCCCATGGAAGACAAGCATAACAAAAAAAGTAAAATAAAATGCACAATATTATTAATTACCTTGAGTTTCTATTGAATTATATTATTTTCAAATAGTCCTCTAATTGGCACAACACATTTAATTTTTTTATATTTATTCAAACAACAAAATCCCTGATATTCATATGCTATTTATTTTTTATTCTTATTTATTTGTTTGTTTGTTTGGCACTGGGGATTGAATTTAAGGGCAATTGACCCTGAGCCACATCCCGAGCTCTAATTTATATTTTATTTAGAGACAGGGTCTCATTGAGTTGCTTAGACCCTTGCTTTATTTTCTTTTTTATTGTTGTTTTAATTTATATATGACAGTGGAATGCATCAAAATTCTTATAACATATAGAGCACAATTTTTCATATCTCTGGTTGTATACAAAGCATATTCACACCAATTTGTGTCTTTATACATGTACTTTGGATAATAATGATCATCACATTCCACCATCATTTATAATACCATGCCCCCATCCCTTCCCCTTGGACCCCTCTGCCCTATCTAGAGTTTGTCTAGTCAGAATAGCAGCTATTATGAAGGCAAACAACAGTAAGTGTTGGTGAGGATGTGGAGGAAAAGGTACACTCATACTCTGCTTTAACCTGTTTTGTTTCATTTTCAAGAGTTCATAAAGAATGTGAGCATTTTTTGAGAATTTTTTGCAAATTGGTGCAGCCAATATGGAAAGCAGTATGGAGATTTCTTGGAAAATTGGGAATGGAACCACCATTTGACCCAGTTATCCCTCTCCTCCGTCTATACCCAAAGAACTTAAAAATAGCACCTCCCTTTTGCTGAAGCTAGCTTTCAACTTGAGATTCTCTTGCCTCAGCCTCCTGAGCCATTGGGATTATAGGTGTGAGCCACCACACCCAGCCATAATATGCTATTTAATTTATTAGAAATTTAAACTATGCACTAAAACTAGTATCAGAATGATTTATGGAAGGTTTTGTGTAATAAAGGTGGGTATATGTTACATTATTCTCATTTTTTAAAATATTCAACACAGTTCAAATTTGTTAAAAACAAATTAAGATGCTTTAACAGTTTCAATAAATATCAATTACTACATTAAATCATTTAAAATGTATTCTATTTCTCTTTTACTCTTTCATACTTAAATATGTATATGTGTGTGTGTGTGTGTATAGTTCATAACATGTTGTTATTAGATATATACATATATACAGTAGCTGTACTGAAGTACATTATATTCTCACATATTAACTTTTTCTTGTGACAAGAGCATCTAAAATATCCTTATTTAGAAAAACTCTCTAAATGAAATACACTTTTATAAATTATATTCTTCATGTTATACATTAGCTCCCTCGACTTGATCATCCTACATATGTGCTACTTTGTATCCTTTGACACCTATCTTCCCACTTCCTCCCTCCACTCCAATACACGATAATCGCTGTTTTATTCTCTCTTTATATTTAACTTTTTACAAAAGTTCTACATAAAGTGAGATTGTGCAACATTTTTCTTTCCGTATCTGGTATATTTTTATTGAGTAAAATATCCTTCAGGTCCATCCATGTAGTAGATGATAGGATCTCTTTTGTTAAGCTTGAATAATATTCCATTGTGTTTATATATGACATTGTGCTCATCTATTTGTCTTTCAATGGACCCTTAGGCTATTTATAAATCTTGGCCACTGTGCGTAATGTTGCAATGAACATGAGAGTCAGATATCCTTATGAGGTGGTGATTTTTTCTTCTATGGGTACACTTCCAGATGAGGGGTACCTGAGTCATATGGTGGGTCTATTTTTAATTTCTGTAGGACTCAATACTACTTTCTATAAAGTCTGTTCCAGTCTATGTTCCCACCAACAATGCATTAGGTGTTACAGTTTTTCCACACCCTTCTCCATATTTGTTATCACTTGTCTTTCTGACAATAGCCATCCTAAGAGGTGTGAGGTGATATTTCACAGCTGCGTCCATTTTCATTAGCCTAATGATTAATGATGCTGAACACCTTTTCATACATCTGTTTGCCATTTTTTTATGTGTTCTGAGGAGAATTTTCTGTTCAGTCCTTTGCCCGTTTTGTAATCAGGTTATTTATTTTGCTGTTCTTGAATTGGAAAATTTAATATTGATGGCACACTTTAATAATATTTCAACAAAGAGTATACAGAGATAAATGATATGGATTTCTTTGATTTTTATTTTCTGTTTTATGAAAACGTAATGGCTGCTTTTCTCTTCACAGAATATCATTTTCTCCTGAATTATCTCATAAATAAATTCCTTTGCTATGTAGATATCTTGCTTACATACCTCGCTAAGCAATGCACTGCAATGCAACAAGTTTAATGGAGCTCATGATATATTTGACTCTGAGATGGACTCTGTTCATGTCTAATGAATCATGACAACCTAATGGGTTGATTCCATGGAAATAGGAAACTTATTAAAATCTGTATTTTTACCTATGATGCAGAACTAAACTTCCAAACACGTGGGCTTCTGTTTTCTCAAATTAAAGTATTGCCTGCTCACATGGTTTCCTTTTTTTTTTTTTAATGAAATTCAAGCGAAATTTGTTTCCTGGTCTGAGTCTTAGTTCTTTTCTACATTTCTCATGGCAAAAAGAAGTATCTGTTTTAATGAAAACATTTAAACCACCCTGGAATCGCTCAAAGAACTGCTGTAAGCTGCTCGGAATCCATAGCACTAGGTGTGGAAATTTAGCTCTCAGATGGCCAGGACCCTGCAGCAGTTCTAAAAACCAATTGTCATTCTCTTTCTCCATCATAGACATTTCTTAAGTCCTCACCTGCAACATTCTTCTATGTATCATTTCACTTTAGATATCCTAAATATCTAGGTTCACTTTGAGTAGTTTTATGTACTAATTTTACTGAAATAAAATCTCAAATCTCTCTGAAGGAATTTAGCATTAGAATTTGCATTTTTCTACAGATAATATTGAACCTCATAACTAAGACAAATTTAAAATATATTTTAGGAGATTACTGAGCTGTATCTTTTTTATTTAATTATTGGAATAAGTGGATGAGACTGTTAGTGTTGTCCTTTGGTGTTGATGATTTAAACTAAACCTGCTATCATTCCAGATCATTTGATTTTTCTGGATGGTTTCTCATTAATCATAGAATAAAAGGTTAGGTCACACATATATATTTTTTTCAAACATTGGATCCTTAGCAAGGTACACAAGTAGTTAATTACATGTTTAGTCTTTAAATTTAAAAGATTCTAATCAAGCCAGAAAATTCAAAATCACCAGATTATATTAAAATGGAGCTAGGAATCAATCACATAATTTCTATCATACAAAATTATGCAGTCTATCTGAATATTAGTAGTTTTTAGTTTCTCAAGACATGTATTGATAACTATCAACACTATCTATGCATTCAGTTTATGTTTGGGATGCAAATCATTGTTTGTTTACTGAAATTGGTTAAAGCAGCAATTTATCTTTCTTCACTAAGTTATTATACACATTGAAGAAAATTGGCATTTGTGTTAACCCAAAATTGATGTATGTATTTGTCTTAAATCTTAAAATGACATGCTACTTTGTACACATCCTGTCAAGAATTAACATTCCTTATGTGAAAATAGCTTCAATTTCTGACCATGTATGTGCATATAGTATGTATTAGCTATTTTATTCTTAAATTTATAGAGAACACTTAAAAAGTTCAATATCAGAAAATAGGAGAGTGTGAATTATTTATAATGAGTACACAATTGTTCTAAATGAATGAAAACAATATTAGCACCATATGACTTTTAAGTTGTTTTTAAAAATTTGAAAATGGGTTTTTGCCAAACCATTCATATTTTATTAGCCAGACCCTGTCATTAAAGAAACATTAGTGGGAACTTCTGTAATGGAGCAAAGTCCATGACCTCTGCAAAGTTAGAAATCACAATTAAAGTTTCATTAATATCTGACTTTTATTCCCCAATATAACTCAGGACAAAGTTATCAGGTGAGAAGTTGGAAATAAGAATGAAGTGAAAAATAGATATCCACTTATGTAGAGATGAATTTGATGATCATTAGAATTTAGAAGTAGAATAAGTCTTCAGCCTCTCGTATTTAAATAGTTTATTTTAACAAATTAAGAAAGAGGTAACCCCCCTCTGCAAAATATGTAGCCTCTGCCAATGGACACACCCCAGACAGACTAAAGACAACATGGAGAAATCAGAAATTAGTTGTCTTCATATTTTATTTACCATAGTTTACTGCCAGAGAGCATAAAATAATAAAAAAAGGAATTACTCTACAATATAGTTGCTTAAGCTACTAGATTTCCTAGTTTTAACATTGTTACTCAGTGATTATAGAAAAAATCAAAGGAAGCCATGTCTTGGAAGGAAAGGAATTTTAGATTATGATCCTGATATAGGCAAACAGGGGCAGGACAGGAATATGACAGAGGAAATGGACATTTCCCTTTTGGTGCCAGGCGTACTTACAGTTTACTTTACACAATCCCCACATTACATCAGGTGGGTGTCATTTTCCAACTTTTAGGATTGAGAAGATGTCAGCTTTCCCAGGTCACAAAACAAGGAAAGAAATGGATTGGGTCACAATGTATTAGCAGCTCTTTTTATGAAGTGTCTGAGAAGGCATGTTTGTATATATCTTAATTTTATGTCAGCTGCAAAAGAAAATTCAACAACTTGCCTCTGGTACTAGAAAAGCTAAGCAAACCATCTTGCATTTAAACCCAGAAGAGCTTAACTACAACATGTGTGGTTGTTCTTGTTCCTGGATCTCATCTGAGTTTCACTGTCAACTTCATGCTTTACTGTTCCCAAGATAAATGTCTCTGGATGGTGAAAAAGTTACTTCTGTCTGAGAAGTAACATATGAATAATTCTTAAAGCACGTGTAAAAATTTATTTCAAAAAAATTATGAAGACATGTACATGAAAAAAGTAAATGGAGTATTGTATTCTTTAGTGTACCACTGCTCCTAGAGCAAAATTCATGTTTTAAAAAATAAGTCACTGATAGTTTTAAATATTTTAAAATTTAAAACACATTGAAAATGTTGAGTGTAGATGGGATTTCTCCTCGTTGTAAAGAAAATGAAGACTTGTCCTCTAGGACTTTCCTGTGTAATGTGTTTTCAAACATTTTCTCCTTTTTCCAAGAAAATATACAATCACCTGAAAAACACTAAATTTTTTCAGTTAACTTTAAAACATAACTTTCATCCTTTGAATAAGCTCTTAATTCACTTCAAAATTAATTCTGATCTGTACTGCTGTGTGGATTTAAATTTATTTCACTGATTAAATCTCCCATATATTTTGATTCCAAGTTGTAGACTTAATTATGCTGTTGTTTCATTGCATTTCACAACACTAATTTAAATCTCACATTATTAATCAAGACATCAATTCTTACAACCGCTTAGTAAATAGAAAATTTCTGTCATGATCAAGGATATTTACTTCCTGTTCATTGTTTTCAAAGATCATCCATTTTTATTCAACCTATATTACAACTGATATGCTGAGATATGCAAATATTCATATGAAAGATGATTCTTTATTCATAACAAGACAATAATGTGCTAAACAATAAACAAAATATGATTATATGTAGTGTCTCATGAATAATAAAAATATTGGCTGAATCTTCTTTGCTACAGAAAAGTTTTAAAATGCTCAGTAAATAAAATGTGACTCATCAAAAGAGGTCTTGTTGGTAATACTGAATTGTTACATAACTCTATTTCCAGGTACAAAACAATATAGCCAAATTTTATTCACTTCTTTGTTCTTGTTTTTAGATTATTTCAAACAGGATATTAAGACTGCCACCATGATTTATGCTTCTTTTCTTCTTACTATATCTATAAAATTATGTTCTCCTCAAGGATGTTTTTCAGAGTCAATAAGTAAATTAAAGTGTTTTAAAACAATTTATCTTTTCTGTGGTAATGATCATAGTTTTCAATATCTAGCATTTCTCCCCAAGTTTTCTATATTTCCTTATGATTTTCCCACATATTTTTTTCCTTTACTTTAAATATTTTATTGTTATGAATCATGACATTTGTTGTCTTCCTGTAAAGGTATCTTCATGGGGGAAAGTAAAAGCCAATGCTATTAAGCATTCTGAGGCAGGAATAAAAACAACCCCAAATTTATACATCTATAAGACTCTGACATGAAAATCCTGAGAATGACCTGTGGGTACAGGTAGGTAACTAATCCATTAGCCTGGAAGTGTGAAGATCAGGGTTGGATATATTAACTAAATTCAGAATATTTCAAACACATTTTACTTTATATCAATGTTTAAATCCTGGGGTCTCAAGCAGAGGTCTCTTGTCCTTGATGTATTAAAAAAAAAATTAGCCACTTCTCATGGTTGCAACCATAAATTACAGAGCTTCTTTTTGTATATACAAAATGCCAACCATGGCTTAATTCAGGAAATCAAAACATAGGGGTGGCATTTGCAATATTGTGAAGGACTCTGGCACCTATACTGGGTTTATATTGTTGTGGGTTTATATAATATTTTTGTTTATACTAGCAGAATGATTATGAGATCCCACGGGTGTTTAATATTATCAGAGTATCCAACCTGACTTCCCTGGTCCAAAAAAATATGAGTCCAGGCCAAATCAGTCTACACTTTTTGGAGTAGACACAGAGTCATGTCTATATTCTCTAATTTTTAGAGTAAAAATGACCTAAAGATCATGCTTAAATATCAATGTTAACCTAAAATTGGACCAGTTTTATGAACCTTGAAAGGAATATATATGTAAATCTATGGGCTGCAAATATAGCTTTTCTCAATTATGGCCCTGTTTATACAGAACCTTAGGAAACACATCAGGAAATAGTGGCATCTCTTTATCATACTACTAAAACCTATAGCTAGAAAAACAATATGTCACCTTACACAGGTTCATACCTATTGTATGTTAAAATTGTTTACATACTATGAAATAGTTTCTTGCCTTTATTTATTTTAGTTAGTTGTTATGGTTGACTTCCTTAGCATAATAACTAGAACTAAAGCGCAATGCTATTGATGTGGTTTTTCATTTGCATATGAGTTTTGAAATCTAATTTTATACAAAATTAGTTAAGTCTTGGAACTAAAATTTCCGATTAACAGCAAATCATGACTTATATACTCCATAGTGCATTGCCAAGTTGAAGCAAAAATAAGGTGTCCTATAAATGATATGACAGGCTTGGGAAGGGGTCTATTATGAGAATTCTTATTACCATACAATTATTTAGTGGTGTTGCATCTCAACACCTAGATTTTCAAGTATTTCTTGACAGAGATTTAAATTTTCCTGATGAAATTCTGTAAGGGCTCCAGATTATTATGATTGTATTCAGATTTCTTCAAACAGAGTACTTGCACATAATGGAGATTTTTCTATGCTTGTGTGCACTGGCTTTGCATTCTACATTTTATGTCTTGATTTAGAAAAACTAGTATAAATATAACTCCTGTTAAATCACTGGTATTCTCATTGTAAAGTCTTATTGACAGATATGATGAAAGACAGGCAACCAAAATAGCTTCCCTAATGATGTGAAAAAAGTAGGGCGGGGGTGGTGGGAAAGTGGTCTGTATTTGTTCATGGAAATTTCATATTTTATTTAAGAATGTAAAATAACATGCATTTTGAGGAATATTTCAAATCATCTATATTTTTCATTTATTAATGCACATATTCCTAAGGATGAGTTCCAGCAAATATAACAGGAAGCTGTGAAATGGTTCTTCTGCTTTGAGGGGAACGTTTGCTTGAGTAGAAACAGGAAAGCCTGGAGCAGCGTTGAAGGCATCTGTTCATTACCAAGTGCAACACCTTCAACCAGAGCACAGCTGAAAATAATCACAGAAGCCATTGCCTCACAATTTTCTGGAAGGAATACTTGGTCAAGGATATCTATGCCTCAGGCAATGACAAAGATCATCTTGTCTGGTAATCCTGTGTCTCTAAGAAGTTTGCAGAATTCTGTTGATGTGCTACCCCCAAATTCCCACTTCATCTGTCACCTCTGTCTCCAGGTAGATGTACCCAAACTAAGGTTACCTAATAATAGGTGATCTAATTGGCAGACCAGTCAATAACTTTTGGAAATGTTGTGTCTCTTATTTCCATAGGGAAACTAGAAAATACTAAGTATTTTTCCCTCTAGTTACCCTTTAAAGAGCAGTTTACTTTTCTTTCTATGACTGAATTGTGCTCTTTCTTCCTTGTCTGTGCACATCACAATTATCATTTCCTTCTCAAAGAAATACACAGAGACACACGCTCCCTCTTAGCACCATTTATCCCTGGGTGTACAGCTGCTCAGAGAAATGTTGGAGGAATTATTACATGCTCTTTGCAATGATGCTAATAGATGATAAATCTTATGAGACATATTTTACTGATTATCATTTGGCTACCTAGAGAAAAATATTCAGGAAAAATACTCTCTTTGGAGGACTGCTGACTAATAGCAATGATAGTTTATGCAGATGAAAAAAAAGAAAGACAGAATTAAAGTAATTGCTTTCAATAATGATCAGCTTTTAATGTATATGATACATATGAAAATATTAATATTTAAAAATAAGATCACAAAGTAACTGTGTATCTTTAATGATATCCATAATTATTAATAGCTGGAGAGCTAATTTTACTGAAGCAATATGTCAAGCAATATGTTATGCAATTCACATATTTTTCCTCATTTAATCCAATAATAAATTAATGAAGTATTTATGTTTCACTTTAAAGAAGAGGGTGGGGGAGCATTAAAAAATTGTCAAATGCATAATATCAAATACCAGTCCTGGGACAAGAGCCTTTATTTCTTTGAACTTATTATAAAGAATCTCTTTCCCAGCTTCATCCAGATGAACAGAGATTCGCTCAGTGATCTGGTTGGCCTGGTAAAAAGAAACTTACCTCTGTACTCAATAAGCACCAACTACAACAACAATCACAGTATATTTATTGGACAAACTGCTATTTAAATTAGTTCAGGCATGCCTTCTAAAAAGGTGAAGGTTTGGGAAATGTCTTAGAATCTAATTGCAAAAATAAGAACAATTAGTATTCATATGCTTTAGGGAGAATGATATTTAGATCTTTCAATTATTTTCCAAAATAATCATGATTTCAAAAAGTAGATGAAAGTAATAATCTACTAATAAGTAATAAGCAATGCAGAAACCATTGCTTCCATCTATGTTTATTTATAAAGTGAAAGTGTTTATTACTGATTTCTCTTGCTTTCTTAGAAAGGAATGACTTTATGCTTCACTCCCCGGGGAAGAAATGTGTGTGGGGGAGAAACATCTGACTAATGCATTTAAGAAAGGAAAGAGTGTGGCTGACTCAGTGTCTCCTGGGTTTCCTTTTGCACCCAGCTGTATCTCAACACATTTGCATCTTCTGCTGCTCTTTGGAGTAAGCTTAGTGTCTGGCTTTGTTCCTGCAAGGGATTTGTCCAGTGGCACTAGGGGATACATGACCAAGTCTACTTTAATCAGGTGAAATATAGCAAGGCTATTTTGGCAAACTAAAGTTCTGTTCTCTACTTAATATTATTAGTAATACACATATCATTTTACCCCTAATTTTTCTCTCCTGCCTTGTTTCATATATGAAAAAATAGAAAGGAATAAGGTTTTCTTTTTATTTCTCTCCAGAGAAGCCCAGCATCCTATTGTTAAAAGAAACAACTGTAGACAAATTAAATTTGCCAGAGTTTACCTAAGCAAAGAATCAACCATAAATCCAATAGGGCAGCATTAAGGACAAGAAGTGGTAGACAGTGGATGTTTACAGAATGAACACAGAAGCAAAGTAGAGAAACCATCTGTTTAGTTAGGAGTTTGCCTTATTTGGGCATGGTATGATGAGTTGGGTCCATGTGCTTGGTTGATGCTCAGCTTTTTTGATTGGCTGAAACTTGGCTGTGTGTTATGAAATATATCCCAAAATTAGGTTTCAGTTTGTTTATATATTGACTTTGTTTTCAGTGTGTTTAACATTGGAACTTAAAATTGTGACACGAGACAACCTCAGGCTTGAGGTCTCCTACTTATTTGATTTAGCACTGCAGTATTAAACCTGAATTCTTGAAAATAAGCAAGAATTGTTATTTAGGAACTAAATAGGATTAAAATGTATGGTATACTACTACTGAAAAGCCTTATGGAGTAAAGGTGATGTTGCATTTTGAAATTAGCCTTTTTCCAGAGGCTCATCCATAGATTAGCTATTTTTAGAGGTCCATTGGTTGTTTTTAATGGGCCCTTGAATTATTAAGTGTAGGTTGTATAAGCTTTAATAAGCAGAAATAGCATTCTCTGCACTTGACATTGATCTGACCTAAGGCATGAGACAGTCCCTCATGACCCCACTGAAGTGGAATTGATCTTCCATAGAAGGTAAGTTATATTGTATAAAAGGGGATAGTGAGGATACTTTATGCTCACTTAAACTAGGAAAAAGTACCTTAGATGAATATTTATGTCATTGAGTGTGCATTAATTTTCTCTGCTTTTCTTCTGCTTCTCAACCATTACCTTAGCTAAGAGTTTTCAATTTCCAGGCTGCTATGTGCCAAGTGTGAACTGCAGAAAGGGACCCATGTGTGAGCTGCTATGCAGTCCCAGAGCAATTGTCACAGAGTCTGTTAGTCTTTCTGTAGTTTGCAACTGCATTAAAAGTCAAGGGAAAAAATATGTAAAGGTAATCATCATTAGCAAAATATACATTGTCTGAGTCACTACCCTTCACTTGGTCTCAAACAGGACCCAGGTTGAATTATTTCCAAATCCCTAATGAAAGTTTTTAGATTTCAAAGATTCAGATTGTGTTTCTTTTCACATAAGCTGGAGAGATATTATTATAAATAAAATGATAGGAAGAGAGGTTATTAATTTATAAAGAGGAAGCCATCAACTTCGATTGAGGCCAAATAACATGTCAATAAAATCCTTTCAAGTTCAAAGACTTACGGAAGCAATTTTAGAACCTGAACCAGGACATTCTGTCTCTAGGAATCTTTTCTCAGAAATCCTAGAAGTGACTGGGTTGTTTTGAAAACAGACTTTGGTCTTGATATCAGAACAGGGAAGGATGTAAACATAAATATAAACTAATTAAGCTAGAGAAGGAAAGAGTTTTCATATCGTAAATGTTGTGATTTTGAAGGAAAGAGCACATGCATAGAAAAGAAAGAATGTTAGATTTTGGAGGTCAAGCCAGAGAGATGGGAAGGCATAGAATGTGTAATGAGTTTTGAAGAAGGCATTGAAGGAGGTACACCTGTTCTGGTTTGCACTACATCAGAAAAAGTAGGTGTGTTACAAAAATAAAAATAAAAAAGTATCAAAAGATACACTAAGGTTTTATGACTGGGAACCTTACTTTAGAAATAGACCAAAATATATGAAGGTATCCTCTTAAATATATAGTTAAGTTTAAAGACCCAATTTTAAAATGGAGAATCACCATCTGAAGATGAGGACATAAATGAGTACTTATAAATATTAATGGAGAAAATGTGGACAGATTGAGGGAGAAGACTAGTAAGATTCCATATGGAATCATGAGATTACTAAGTGAGGCTCAAGGTGGCCCAATTCATGTGGGAGGAAAAATATTGGTTTTACTCTGAGGAAGCAAGCACAGAGGAGATGAGACACCTTGAAAAGAACCAGATAGGGTGATCATAAATCACACCATCCTGGTCTGATAGGAAAACATTCCCTTAGTGGAAAGATTCAGACCAGGTATATGAAGGTACATAAGATTTCCTTTAACATTTGCTGATTTCTATAAAAGCAGAACTTATTCATTTGCTCTGGTTCACCAAGAGGCCCTCATAAAATAAAACCAAAAGAATTTGCTGGGAAATTCAATGGTCTACCACCAGCAGAGAGAGGGAAACGTAAGATATTCTATCTAGCAAAATTGCTAGCTCTCTATGTGGTAGAGGGAAAAAAAAGTGAGCTCAGATACATTAAACTGTGAAATCTCAGCTGAGCCTTCTTCAAAGTATAGGGGTAAAAGGAAGAAAAAAAAAATAAAGGTATACCTTACTACAGCAGAGAAAGAGAGAGAGAGAGTATAAATAAACAAACACACAGGCTGGGAATATTCAAACGTTGCCAAAGACAGACAAGGCCTGAGGTGTTTGTATAGAGATATCAGTCACAAGGAGGCTTTAAAAAAATTGTTTAAATTTAATTTAATTTAATTTTTTGGTACTATGCCCAATAGCACAGGAAAGAACAAAACCTTAAGATCTGGGAACTGGGCCACAATTGGTGCAATTTTCCACACATTGCTAAAAGGAGCATATGCCTTAAATGCCACTTTCTGAGCAAGGAGACAGTGTGAGTAACAGGATGGCAATTCTGGATGTACTTATTGTAGACCCACAGCCCTCAGAGAGGGTTTTTGCCCAGTGTGTCTTGGGGAAGAACGTTAGCTTCCAATGTCAAAGAGTTACATTTTTAGAATTTAATGTTATTTTTATTTAACAAGAACTATGGACTTAACATATTTTTACATTTTATATTTGAGTATGGGGATACAATGTTTGGATGGTAAATTTCTCTTAGGAGTTCCATAGTGGGAGGGGCTTAAATTTAAATATAAAAAATATGAGCCTAACTCTATTTAAAGAAATAATTAAAGAATTATTATTATGGTCATCATTTAAACTCATCTGTTATTTCATCTGTCACTAATTCCATCTCATAATCTCTGGTGAGATGTACTGAAGATAGTGGTCATGTAAAATTTATACTGGGAAACTAAGAAGAAATTCTTAGCTTAAGGTTTAGCAAAGATTCTCAGTTACTTAATGACTGGTTCTAACTCAGTGCTTCTTCAGTATTAATGTACATAAGCATTACCTAGGGATCATGTCAATCTATAGAAAATGTAGATCTGGACTGGGTCAGATGTTCTGCATTTCCAACAGCCTCACATATAATGCTGATATTTCTGATTTGTATTGGAAAATTCTAATCCATTTCAAAACCTCTTAGTCTAAATCTAACCTCTGATGTCAGGAAGATTACTATACAAATAATATGAGTATGAAGGGAATGACCTCACAGAGTTGGGTACAGAACTAACCTAAAAAACTGACTCACAGTGCATGGTGGTGCATGCCTCTAATCCAGCTGCTGTGGAGGCTAAGGCAGGAGGATGGAGAGTTCAAAGTCAGCCTCAGCAAGAGTGAGGCACTACACAACTCAGTGAGACCCTGTCTCTAAATAAAATAGCATTGGGGATGTGACTCTGTGGTTGAGTGCCCCTGAGTTCAATCCCTGGTACCCCAAAAGAAAAAAAAAGTGACACTCTTCTTTGCTGACATGAGCAACCATGTTCAGGACTGACTAAAGAATTGTTTAGCCTAAAAAGAAAAAAAAAGGATACTGGGTATTATGGGAGAATATTTAGTTCTCAATTCACATATTTTTGTAAAGAAGAACATATTCCTACCTCAGAACCATAGGAATAAAGATATGGAAAGACACTTTTAGCTACATTTGGCATCCTCGCTGTCCTCTGTCAAGGATGGAGAAGTGACACATTTACTTGATTAACTCATGTCACTACACACACATTCTCCTGTAGTTCCATCTAATCTGAAGGGTGTTACTTTCTCTGCTCCCTTGTGGAATAGCTTCCTCTGGGCAAGAAGACCATTATTTTCTAATTCTGCCAAAATTAGGTGAATCAGGCTGTTTAACATCGAGCTGAAACTTTTCAAATACAGGTAGCCACGTCCTTAAAAAACACTTTCATGAATAGTTTTTATCAGTTATAAAGATGCCATTTCTTTCCATGGATCTGATGCCTATGTCTTAGCTCCTCAAAATTCTCAAACTCTGGAGTGGATATGTTCATTGATTGGTGGCCATCTAAAAGAGCAATGCTAAATACATTATTTGTGAAATGGCTATTGATGTGTTCTTCTCTACTGAGTGGTGTATCAACCTTGGAGAAAATGAAGAAAAGTAAAACCCCATGTCCCTGAAATGCTCTTCTCCATTCCCGAAAACATAGCCATCTTAAGGGAACAATGAAAGCAAATTTGGGCTGGAATGAATAGTTAAATATTAACTCAAGGGACACTGACTTTTCTCTTATATATTTTGAATTAGGTCAAGACCATGTTATTGGTAGAAAGCTGCATTATTGTATATACATCAAGTTCCTTGGGACACTGGTGAGACAATGAGACAAAGTAAATTAAGCTAAAGATGTCATTGCTTCTATAATCTAACCTAGTAGACCATCTCCATGGGTGACCAATGTAGAGCAGAGCACTGTGAATAAGATGTGTCCATCCAGCCAGCTACTGTTTGACAAAGCATGAGGGAAAGATGTACTATTTTCTGGCAAAACACCAGATGCACTGTGTGAAACACAGTTGGTACTTGTCCAGCCTCTTGTTATAAGACTCTGGTGAAGCACCAAAGACATCCTGAGAAAAGAAGGTACTAATTGTCCAGCCCATCAACACTGGACCTTCCCTGGAAGCATTTTTTAATAAACCTTCTTTCTCACATCCCATCTCCAGGTGTCTACTTTGTTCTCCCAGAAATCCATCCCATTCCCCTAGCACAGTATGGCTATGTATAGCACAAATGGTTTCTCTTCTTATTCTTAACTGCCATTGGGTTGAGTCAGGGGACCAGATTCAGGAAGGAAGACATTTTTAAATAGTCTATTCCTCTCTTTCTCCAACCTTCAGGATTAAGGGAGGAAGAAAGAAGAGAGTGATAAAATGATGAAATATCCCTATTTTATTATCACTTTGTCTGGTAGGCCTCAATGTTAGTAAAGAGTACACTTTTTAAAAGTAACTAAATTATGTACAGGGCATCTGAACACCTAGAACAAGCATCCTGTTTTGCTTGAAGGAGCAAAGAAAAAAACTTCAAAGTCCCTTGACTTTGGCTTCCACTTCACTTCCATGACCACCAAGGTATATGTGAGCCAAAGGTTAGTGGCATGGGATAGAAGGAAAGAAAACCATGAATGTGAGAACTCTAATATCAAAGGCACATGGAGTAGAACAGATCCTAGCAGTAGGTGTCAGCATGTCCTGCAAAATGTCAAACAAAAACTATCCAAAGTTAGGGGATACATTTCCAGTAATCACATAGATCAGGTCCTCACTGCAGAAAATAGCACAGATTTAAAGGACATTCATGAACCTGAGATCCTTTTACCACAACAAGGGCACAGTAAGACCCCTGATTACTCAGCTGCCATTTTGGGGAAGTGAAGGTAGAACACAATCTGAGAGACTCATTTATATAAAAGGAGCTATTTAAACCACCACTGGTGGGGAGTTGAACTATGAATAGACTCTGTTAGCTGCAAAAAAAAAAACCTGTGATATGGTTAACTGAAATGTGTATCTTTAGAAGTAGCATGAGATCCAGGAGAAATATCGGATCAGCTATGGAATATGTTGAAGTTATATTTTCCATATTGACCAAATACAGGCGAAATTAAGAATTCAGGTAGAATAGGGAGGTAGAGAATAAAGAAACATAATTTCAGACTAAAGTTATTTGAGAAATGGTCAAAAAAGAAAATTAAACACAGAAAATTATGAAAGAAAATTACTGAGTGCTAAAGAAATGGGGAACTCAAAAATAATTTTAACAATTCTGAACTGTATATACCAAAAAAGGAAGTAATAACTTTGAATGTTTTTACCATAAATGATAAATTTTTGAAGAGATGCTTATATTATACCTTAATTAAAAATTATACAATGCACACTTACACTAAAATGTCACATGGTATTCGAGTACATGCATAATTTTTAACTTTTAAATTTTAAGTATAATTTAAAAGTTAATTTGCAATTTTAAAAGTAGTATTTTAGCAACAACACTAATGTGCATAAAATTTATTTTTTATATTGATGTAAAATTCAGTATGTAATGAATATAGGAAATATTATATGAGAATTCATACAGAAAAGGCAGAATATTACAATAACATAAGAAGAAAAAACAGATTGGACTCAGAATTCTTATCTGCAAGACTACATTACATGACTGTGGAACAAGGCTTTCCAGATTCTGAGGGAAAAGTATTTTTTGCCTAGAGTTAAAAATCTTGATAAATTAGCTGTAATATCTAAGTCAGAACAAAGATATCACAAAATCCCAAAACTCAGAAATTTATTTCTGGCACACTTTTCTTAGGCAATTGGTTGAGAATGTACCTCAAAAAGAAAATGAGAAATACATCAAAGAAAAGTCCTGAGCTCTTTGCTTCCTGACCCCACCATGAGCAGAGCAGCTTTCCTCCGCCATGTCACACTGTCTAACCGTGGGCCCAGAAAAAAAGACCACAGTCTATGGACGGAAACCATGAGCTCCAAATAAACAATTCCTCCTCTAATATGTTCTTATTGGGCATTTTGGTCACTGAGATGAAAAGTTGACTGAAACAGGTCTGGTAAGGTGCTGTTTCCTTCTTCAAGATGGGTCTAAGATGTTTTTCAAAGTGGAGGTAGATATTCAGAAGATGGAAGATTAGAAGATGGCACTTGACAGTGGTTCCTTAACAGCAGAGATGGGTCACTAAGGGGACTCAATGAAATTCAATTCTGGGCAGTAAAAGAAACCACAGAGATACAGAAAATTGGAAACTTCCAACATAGTGTAAGAAATATTACATTAGAGACATGTGGTGTGTAGATGTAGAGGAGAAAGAAATGCAGGCAGATTGAGAGAAAAACACAGCAGTAGAACAACAACAAAATTGTCTTAAGGGACCCTTTCTCAAAGGGTCTGATCTTAATGGACCCAGAGTCAGTGGTGGAAGTTGTTGAGTAAAAAGCATAAAAAATCACTCAGGCCACGGGTGCACTGTTTGGTGGGAGCTGGGTTTACCAGCACAGGAACCATTTATACACAGTGCATGGCTGTGAGCAAAAGTAGGAGATGGTGAACTTCTAAAAGAAGTTGCCAGCTACCCACCTATTATGAGCCCCTAGAGTCTGCCCAGACCAGTGTAACTGAAGTGGGAGCAAAGAAAAGTGCCTAGGGCATATGAGCTCCAGATAACAAGGAGAAAGACGAACCCTTTTTTTTCTGGCACCCCAGACATCCAGCAGAGACTAGCATATCCCCAGCAACAGTGGGCCTGTGTCAAATCTCAAATACCCACCAACAGATGTCCAGGGTCATCTAAGACAAAACACCAGCCACTGGAACATACGGTTTAGAACTCTGCATCACTCTCACTATAGAAATACACAATTTGTGAGCATTGTCCAGTCTATCCCACCCTATACTGAGAGATAAGAAGCTGAAAACTACCACTACCAGCTCTGACTCCCAGTCACAATGGCTGGAATCTAGGTGAAAAACACAAAGATATTGGACATAACAAACCCCAGTCCTTGATCCAAAGGTCACAGAATCCAAAAAATAAATACAAAGAATAAAAATTCACTCTTTACAATGGTTTTGACTCAGCAGAAGCAAGTTCATTATTTCTCATTAGGATGTTTTCTTGGAAGAAGAGAAGATGGCAGATTAGAGAAAGGAAGCATTTCCTAGTACTTCCGCAGCCCCAGTCTTACAAAGCAGGAAGACTGCTTCTCAGCCAGGTGAGTAATGAAGAACGCTCACTGAATCTTAACACCAAACTCCCCTCCACCAAAAAAAAAAAAAAAAAAGAAAGAAAAGAAAAGAAAAAAAATCCCATAACTTGGTAATTAGAAATCAAGATATAATATATAAGAGACATGCCAACTTGGCCACCAGTGGTGGTAAATGAATGGATCATGGAACACAGACAACATGGCTGGTGGATAAAGAAATTTAAAACTAATAGTAATAATAATAATAGGCTTGGGAAAACCTGTGAATTAGAGAGGAAGGTTAATTTTAACAAATGGTATGTGGAAAACTGAATATCCATAACTACAAGAATGAAACTAGATTCCTATTTCTGACCCTGCAAAATAAGTCAAGTCAAAATGGATCAAAGACTCAGTCAGGAATTAGACCAGAAATTTTTTAACTGCTTGAAGAAAACATGGGGCAAAACCATCATATTGAAGCAAGCACTGGCTTCCTTAACAAGGAAAGTTCCTAAGACTCAGAAAAATAAAACCAAGAATCAATAAGTGGAAGGGCATCTTATTAAAAACTCTGCAAAGCAAAGGACATGATCAAGACTGTGAAGATAGAGCCTACAGAATGGGAGGAAATCTTTACCAGCCACTCCCTGGACAGGGGATTAATATCCTGAGTTTGTAAAAAATTAAGAAGTTTAATACTAAAAACAAGCAAGCAAACAAACAAAAAATCCCAACCACCTACAAATAACTCAATAATAAATGGGCAAAAGAACTAAACTGAGACTTCTCAAAAGAAGAAAGATAAATGAGCAATAAATATGTGAAAAAGTGTTTACCCTCTATAGTATTCAGGGAAATGCAAATCAAAATTCAAAACTACACTAAGATTTCATCTTATGCCAGCAAAAGTGGCAATTATCAAAAACATAAATAGTAAGAAATACTTGCACGGATGTGGAGAAATGGGACCAACATCTGACCCAGCCATCACATTCCTTTGTCATTATTCAAAAGAACAAAATACTCCATTTATGTATGAGGTGTCAAAATGTATTCTATAGTCATGCAAAACTAATTAGAACAAATAAAAAAATTCTATAAAAAGATATTTTCTGTAGTTGAGATAATAAGAAATGAGGCTTAAATGCCTTATTTACTTTCATAATTTAACAAATAGAAAAATTACAGTGCATGATTTATCACTATTACCAGGATGGAGATATAAATGAGCTAAATCTTTATATACCAGAGAAATAAAGTGTTGTAAAATATTATCTAGGGCTGGGGATGTGGCTCAAGTGGTAGCGCGCTCGCCTGGCATGCGTGCGGCCCGGGTTCGATCCTCAGCACCACATACCAACAAAGATGTTGTGACCACCAAAAACTGAAAAAAATAAATATCAAAAGTTTCTCTCTCTCTCTCTCTCTCTCTCTCTCTCTCTCTCTCTCCTCTCTCTTTAAAAAAAAATATATTATCTAGTGCTATCAATGAATCCACAAGAACTAAATACAAAACATAAAGAAAGCTATTTTTATTTCATTGCTTCTGATTACTAAGCCTGGATTTTGGGAAGTTTCCGTTTAGGAAATTTTTGCTCATTATATAATTTTCATTAAAAAATAAAATTAAAATATAATGTTATATAACTGTGATAGATACATTTATCTAAGTGATTTTGAGTTTTGAAAGTACAGAACACATTAAATCATAATTCAGCATCCAGATATAACCACTTTTTATATTTGGTGTTGAGTTTCTATATGTTGCAATTATATAAGTGACTTTATGAAAGTGTATGTTGTTTTGCAAATTATTTTTCACTTACTACTAGTAATTATTCCTCCTTATCCTTGCATCCTCTTTAAGATTTCAATATCTCATGTATTATTTTATGAATATTTGCCATGCAATATGGAATAAATTTAAACTCTAACACATTTTTCTACATTGACAGTATTTAACACAAATAAATACTATAATGAAATTGCTCCTATGGAAGATTAATATTTTAAAAATTTTATTTTTGTAATACTCTAAGGAATTGAATCACTATAGCAACAGCATAGACATTCTTGGTTTCAGATAAACAATCCGTCCTCCAAATGAGTGTATCATGTATTTCCTCTGTCCTCATATAAAAGTCTGATTCCCACTTGTTGCTAGAATATGTGCCTCTTGTCTATCTATATATCTATCTATATTTGTTGGCCCTTTCCAGTGGGGATGTCTCATTGCTATTTTAATTGCATTTTCTCTTGTTCAATTACTAGTAAAGTCCAATATCTGTCCTATGGCTATTGGCAGTATTTTATGTCTTGTCGGGTTGTATTTCTTCACCTATTTTTCTATTGCAATGCTCCTTTTCATGTATTTTAACATGCCAAATCTATCAAGCATTCCATTTTTAATTTTTTGTCCCTTGAAAGGCAAGTCTGTACCCAGAGCATCTGCAAAGCTGAATCATCTATATCTAATAGCTGCGTTTTCTATCAAAGACACATTGCCGCCTGGTGTGCTGCACAGACGGAGACGGCATGGACACAGCATGGCTGTGTATCCCACAGTGTGCATATTGCTCTGCCAGAATGCTCTCCCACATGCCACAAGGCTAGCTCCTTGGGACTCTCATTTTGATGCTTCCTGGGAAATAGGCTCAGGACTATCAATCCCAATGTATCACTGTCCTAGATACATTTATCAATATTTCTAAAATAAAATAATTTCTATATATGTTACCTATTTCTTTGCCTTCCATTTCTTCTTACACTGTACACATTGTCTGTCTTCAAAAATCATGTGTTTGATGCTGTGGTTATCATCCAGTTAGTTAATATATCCCATTTTTCTTTGCATCCAAGTTTATTGGATTTCATTGGGACCCTCTTTGCCAAATATTGGTTTTGAGTTTTCCAGTGGATGAAGCAGTCTACAAAAACATAATGATTGAAAACCATTAGACTTTAAAGCTGAATATGGTAGCACACATCTGTAATTCAGCTACTCCCAGCTACTCTGGAGGCTGAGGCAGGATTACAAATCCAGTCTGTACAATTTAGTATGACCATGTTTAACAATAAATTTTAAAAATTCAAAAAAATATCTGTAGATGAAGCTGAGAGGAGCACTTTCCTGGCATACATGAGGCCTTCGGTTTAATTCTTAGTATCACAAAAAAAGCAAAGAATGTGAAAGGGAAAAAAAGTGAGAAAAGTTACAGAAAAATAGGTAGCTGAGAGCAGACAGAAAATGATGTGTCTAGATACTATCTGAAGATTTAGGAAGGTGGCTATTCTGAACACTGTTTTAGCAAAAACTTAGAAACAAATATTTAATGTTTCTGACACAAATGGAATTAGAGATTCCAGAATATATTCAAGCAAAATGAGCTTAACTTTTTTTCCCCTGAAGGGGAAAGGATTATGGTAAATTTGGTAATTTCCAAGAAAAAAATGAAAAAAATTAATTCTTCTACTCACCTTCTATTCATTTTATTTTAGGAAAGGGAGATTCTCAGAAGCCCTGTGAGTCTTTAGGGAAAATTTTTGACTATTTTTTTTCTTTTACTTCTTTGCAAATATGTGCCAGGAACCCTCTATTTATATGCTATGGAGACAGATTTTTCAGCAGAAACATGAAAGAGCATAACATAATCCCTGATGTATAGAAACAATTAATGATGCTAGATATGTCCTTGGTCATAAGGCATGGATGATGCTGAGAGAAATAAGTATGTAGTTTCTCTGTGGAAATTATTTTACAGTCAATAATAATGTTTGCAGTGGTCACTGAATAGAATGGTCAGTCTCAGGACAATAAATGTTCTAATGCTTAGCATCTTCTGAGTAATACACACCTACCTGGGCTGAATGCTTACTTCCTCTATTACAAAGCAGTGAAGGCTCTAGATGTCAATATGCAAATTAACACATCGACGTCTTTTAGGAAAAGCAGAATCTTCAAGTGGACGTTTCTTTGGTCTGTCTTAAGGGAAGTGTTGATGTAGATTAATGGGAATGACCCATCTGGTTCTCTTTTGACACAACCCTGTCTGTGACTTGGAGTCCACTAGAGTACATTTGTTTTTCCAGTACTGGGGATTAAATCCAGGAACACTTTACTATTGAGCTGAATCCCCAGCCATCTTTTTATCTTTTTTATCTTTTATTAATTTTCAAACAGAGTCTTCCTAAGTTGCCCAGACCAGCCTTGAATTTTCAATTCTGCCTCAGCGTTCTGAGCAGAGTAGCTGGGATTATTACAATGGTATATATATTGAACCTTGGGTCTTGCACATGCAAAGGAGGATTTCTCTTTACCACTGAGCTAAATTCCCAGTCCCAATATTCCTCATCTTTAAAATAGAAATGATACTACCAGATAATGATAGTACTTATCTTCTATTTTGCCATTAGGATAAGAAGCAATGCATTCAAAGTCATTTTCACTTCACAAAAATTGAGTATACAATAGCATTTATTTCTAATATAATCATTACTATTATTATTATTATTATTATTATTATTATTATACACTGTGGACTTGTATACAGTTTTGTGTATTATATAAATGCTGTCACAAATTATTGTCACTTTCCACAAAGCATATAAAAATTTCCCTCAATTTCAGAGTCATTGTTAGTTGTTTCTCTTCTTATTTCATTTTTTCTTTTTTTTAAGAAGAAAGCAATGTTACACCAATTCTTTATAATTCTATGAAACATTATGTGAAATTGCCTTTTCAGGAAAGATTTAGATGTGCTTTTTTCTGATAATATATTTAAGCAAGAGATATACCTATCCTAAAAATAATCATATTTCAAAACCTTTAATCATAGATAATCTTGCCTAAAAAAAAACTGATGCTAAGTGAAAACATATTTTAAAAATCAAGAGATAGGCCAGTCCTCTGAGTGACCAGATTACCAAGTGAATTTTATCCCTGTTGGCCAGATTTCTCTTTCAAATATATCATTCTTTCTGTAAATGCTTTCTATCCTGTTTGTCTTTGATATCCCCGGTGACTTTTCTGGGGATGTGTTGTACTTCTTTGCCAAATGCTGATTGTGGGTGCTGCTAGGCATGACTTCCCCTGTTCCAACTAAACATGGCTGAAATATGCCAGTGTTCAGAGTGACAGGTGCATTTCTCTGGAGCCTATGATCAAAAACTTCATTACCAATGGGGACCAGGATGCTCAATAGGTCTCGCCTTATTTTGTTTTGATCATCCTTAGTGAAGAGATATCAAAAGCAATCAAAGTGTATTATATCAATTCTTTATGGCACTTTTAAACCCAAATTCACTTACTCTCCCATCTTGTTTCCCTGTCCCATTTCTTAATTTTTCTGAGAATCATATATATATATATATGTGTGTGTGTGTGTGTGTGTGTTGTGTGTTACTGGGGATTGAACCCAGGGCCTTGTGTATGTGAGGCAAGCACTCTACCAACTGAGCTATATCCCAAGCCCAATATTCCTAATTTTTTAAAAACTTAATAAATGATTATTGAATGTATCCTATGTGTCCAACATTTAAAGTATGTTGCATGTGTCATTCACATAATCCTCCCCAAAACTTTTAATGGAAGTATCATTGTTGTCCCCATTTTACAGATGAGGAAATTAAAGAACAGAAAATTTAAGTAACGTGTTCAATGTCAATTGACTATTAAAGGAATTCAAATATAGTATAGGGATATAAATACAAAGTATTGGTTGCATAGTTATGAGTAATGCTTAGATAATACAAGATTTATGCTAATGGCATAATAATGTCTTCACATTCCTACCCCTAAATGGGCTACTAAAACATAGTAGATGAAAATATATATTCATTTTTTCATGCAAAGAGCAATATATACTGGATAAACCACATGTTATTTATTTCACCTCATTACAGTGCAACTGATATTTGAATGAGCCTAATAATCAATTGGGATCATGTGGAAAGATTTAATTATATTGTTTTCTAGTAGGTCCTAAGGTTCTGCATTTCTGACAACCATATAGATGATGCTTATGATGCTGGTAAACCATACTTTGAGTAGCAAGCCTTGATATTACCTTTGAGTACTACTAAAGTGAATTCTTGACTCTATATTTTAATGCAATTCCTGTGCTATAATATGGAAATCAGCTTAATTGTTGCATAAACCAGTTAGTATTGGCTAGGGCCACATCATCCTAAAACTTTTATAAATCCAACCCCAAAGTATTATTTCAAAATGCACAATAGGTACTCCAAATTATATTGTGAACTAATTATTTTATGAGCTAAATCTGGCAAAAAGCTAACATAGATTGTCCCTATTTATGCTAGGAAGATGGTGAAAGAAATCTTGAAAGTGTATACCATGAAAAAGAATGTTAGGATTATGGATTTTGAGGGTATAATCATGCATACAAATATGTCACATCTGTGTATTAGAAAAAATCACATGTAAATAGATTTAAATAGACATCAATCTAAGCCTTAAATGATAATGGGAATCCATATGTCTGATATAAGAAAGTAATTGTTCTGTGTATATTTCTAAAATATTGGTCTAATTCTGTTATGCAAGTTCTCTTAGAATTTCACTAACACAAAAACTGTTTTCACATTCTCAACATTTGCTTCAAATTGCCCACTCCCAAATTAGCATTTACAGCAATTTCATGGACATTTTAGTTCAAATGTTGCACTTCCTTGGAGCTATACATATTGCCCATGTCTAATTCCCATTCTCAGTCCTAGAGCTCCTAAGCATGCAAGCTAGGTAACAGCAGGAAGAAACAGAGGATCCACTGTGTCATACTTTTCATAATTAGCCACTTTGTGGAAAGAATCCCTGCCTCACAAAGGTACCTGTAATTAGCTTTGCACAATGACCTCTTCCTACACCTATATTGTCAGCAACTAGGACTCAGCTGGAGAATGGAGGGCACTCTGTGTTAGAGTGCAGTCAGAAAACAGCCACACCTGCAGCCTTACAAGTGATGAGTGTTGAAACAGAAATTGCGGGTGTCACAATTAACCTTGATGAACCGTGAGCTTTGAATACTCAGTATAAGAGCCTGCACACATAGAGAGTAAACTTCACAGAACTAGTACCAAAGATACAAAGTGAGTTACAGATATTTGAGACAAATAATAAATTAGATATCGACTAAAAACCTTGGGTAATGAAAAAATTGTCAAATATATAATTGGAGTAAATTATTTTCTTTTTTTAAAGTTAAGAATTCTTGCCCAGAAGAAAGCATTGTGAATGTTTTACCATATTGTACATTATTATTTACAGCAATATTTTGCAAAATATATCAGGGAATGAAATTACCTGAAGGCATCTTTAAAACAGAGGTTGATGGACCCTATCCCTCTTAAATTCAGTAGGCCAAAAATGGGCCTGAGAATTTACATTTATAAATATCACCCTTGTCATGTTGATACTAGTGGAACCTAGAATACATCTGGAAAATTAATATCATAAGGTGTATTATCAAACTGTACTTTTTAAGATTGATTAACTCAATTCAGTTTTAGTTTGTATTATAGTTTGTTTTAATGTGTCCACCAAAGTTCATACGTTGGAAACTTAAAACCCAATGCAAAAGTGTTGAGAGAAGATCAAGAAGTTCAATAAGTTGTCTTGCCCTTAATTAATCCAGCATTAATGCATTAATCCACCCATAAGAATTGATTGATGCTATTATCTCAGGAGTATATATTATAAGAATGGGGTTCCTACAAAATGGTAAGTTTGGTTCCTTCCTCCCCTCTTCTCCCTTCCCTATGCCAAGCTTCTCCGTATTCTTCTCCTCTACCTCCTCCTCCTTCTTCTCCTTCTTATCCCTCTTCTTTCTCTCTCTCCCTCTCCCTCTCATGCTTTCTTGCCTTTCTCCCTTCTGTAGTGATGACTCAGTAAGGAGGACTTCACATGTGAATAACTCAATCTTGGTCTTCCCAGCTTCTAGGACTATAAGAAATAAATCTCAGTTCCTTATAAATTTCCCATTTTCTGAAAACCTGTTGTAGTAGCACAAAAGGGAGTAAGACAGTTTGCAAACTTAAGTTTTTCATGCAGTTTGAAAATATATTTATTTTCCCATTGTTTCAATTACAAATCTGTATAGAAAGATTTATGGTCATGTTTTTACAGATAATTTTTTTGATATTATTCTTCTAAACTAAAGATTTCAGACTCATCCACATGGTTAAAATTCAGAAGAAAATTGAATCATATCCATGGATAGGAAGAATAATTTTTAAAATGCTCATACTACATAAGGTAATCTATATATTCAATAAAATACTTATTCAAAATACCAATGGAAATAACAATTAATAATTTGCATAGGATATTCAAGGAAAAACAACAAATGTCAAAAGCATCTTGAGCAAAATGAATAAACCAGAAGGTACTGAACTATCTGACTTCAAAATATAGTAAAAAATAGTAGTCATTAAAACTGTATGATGTTGGCATACTTCAAAATATAGTAAAAAAATAGTAGTCACTAAAACTATATGATATTGGCATACAAACAGACACACAGACCAATGGAACAGAAACAAAAACAGAGAAATATTTCAACTCATTTGCAGTCAAGTGAGTTAACAAACATGCTAAGAACATGCATTGAAGAAAGGGCAGTTTTCTCAGTGAATGGTTTTGATAAAGTTGGATATTCAAATGTAGACCCTTATCTCTCACCAGGTACAAAAAATCAACTCAAATGAATCAAGAACCTGAAATATGAAAGTACTAGAAGAAAGCCAAGGGGAAATGATGCAGAATATTGGAATAGATAGATATTTTTCAACAAGAGCACAAAAGCACAAAAAATAGCAGCAAAAAGTACGCAAATGCATTATATTAAACTAAATATCTCCACAACACAGGAAAAATATCAATAAAGTGAAGACAGAACCAAAGCAAGAAAGTAAACATTTGCAAACCATACATCTGAAAAAGAGGTGAAAAATCAAGAATCTGTCAGAACCCCCCAAATTTAATAGCAATAAATAAATAAATAACCCAATATAAACAATGGACCTCAATAAACACTTCTCAAAACAAGATATACAAATGGCCAACAAGTATACAGAAAAAATTGCTTAAACTCTCTAATCATCAGGAAAATGTAAATCAAAATAAATTATGTTATGTGCATGTACTTATATGATACAATATTACCCACTAGTCTGTGTAATTGTTATAAACCAAAACTTTTTTTTAAACAATGACTTATAAAAAACAATATAAAGATTGCAGGGAACCATCCATGAAAAACACATGAGGATTTTCCCTTGGCATGTAGCTAGGGAGATTTTAGGTTTAACCCTGGGAACTATCCAAGGACTCTCCCACACAATAGATTGCCCAAGGCACATGACCTTTACCTTCACTCTGCTAGGAAGATCTCTCATGGTACCTCAGGAGATGGGCATAACATTTTGGGAATTCGACAGCCCACCTGTAACCCTTTTTGGAGAAGAACATTCTATGGAAGGCTTGTGATGTCCCCCAGTATAAACAAAGCAGGGGCAGGCTCCATTTTGCCATTAGTATGGAAGCTCCATCTGTATGATCAGCTAGCCCATCCTGCCCCCTACTTTTTGAAATTATTTTCTGTGTCCTGTGGTTCCTTTGGGCTACTGCTTTCCCTAGCTTTTATTTCTCAGCCAGCCCATTCCACCAAGAGAAACTCCATTCCCATTGCCTGCACGGGATGCCGGAGGGAAAAGATCACAAGCTCAGATGAGGATGTGGAGAAAAGGAAACCTCTGCACACGGTTGCCAAAACATAAATCAGTGTGGTCATTATGGGAAACAGTGTGGAGGTTCCTCAGAAATTGAAAATGGAACTATTAAGTGAAAAATAGTGCTGCCCTATGACACAGTAGTCCGACTCCTTGGTACATATCCAAAGAAAATGAAATCAGTACTCAAACAGATGTACTCATGTTTGTTGCAGCACTATTCACAAGAGCTAGTAAATTAAAACAAGCTAAATGTCTATCAAGAAATGAATGGATAAAGAAACTGTGGTACATGGACACGCTTACCCTTTGGACCTTAAATGTCTCCCCAAAGTTCATGTGCTAAAGACTTGATCACCAGCCTGTGGTGTTACTGGGAGGACGGAGGTGAGGCCTAGTGGAGGAAAGTTAGGTCATTAGAGGCATGCCCTTGAAGAGGTTAATGTGACCTACCATCGCATCATCGTGCCCTTTTCATTTCGTAGCTACCATGAGATAAGCGGATCTCTTTGGTCATTCATTCTTGCCCTGATGTTCTGTGCTGCCACAAGTCCAAAATGATTGGCCCACATAACCATAGATTGAAACCTCTGAAACAATAAGCCAAAATAAATCTTTCCTTCTTCAGTTTATCTCAGATATCTGTCACATGGACAATATAGACAGATGATAGACACATAAATAATACATACACACACATATATATATGTGTGTGTGTATCTATACATACAGACAGACATATATACATACACATTTGAATACTATTCAGTCATCAAAAATGAAATCCTGTAATTTGAAATAACATAGATGAAATTTGAGATCATTATGTTAAGTGAAATAAACCAGTTACAGAAAGATAAGCACATAATGTCACTAACAGTAGAATTTAAAAAGCTGATCTCAAAGAAGTTGAGAATAGAATGGTGGTTACTAGAGACTTTACAATTTTATAGATAATACCCTGATCTGACATCTCAAGCTCTCACCGTGTATATCCTTGACCTGCTATTTGTTTTTCCCCAAAAGAGCCCATTTATAAAAATGCAGCTCTATTGCATCAGGTTTCAGTACACAAAGAAGGAATCAGAGAAGCTGGAAGCCAGATGAAAGATAAAGCAGTTCTTGTTTTACATGAGAATTGGCCTTACCATATGTTTGTGTTTACTTTGGAATGACCTTCCTCAGGTTATGCAATAGTGATCTCCTCCCAGAAGGTGACATTTTAGGATTCAATGTTTGATGACATAAAACTATAATTTCTGAATGAAGTTTCTAGCCAAGAGATTTTTGAAACAGCCGAATACCCATTTATTCCAGTGAATTTTAACAAAAGATCTAAAAAAATAAGTTGTTTCTTATACAACCTTAAAATAATGATGTACTTCTGTATTCTGTAAGTGAGGGGGGAATGCATGATAGTTAAATATGTATATATAAATTGTACCACAAAGCTGTGATGACCGAAAGATAAATTTAACTTCTTAGAGATTTGAGCAAGTTCTACTTTATAACTTACTTTTGACAGTGTCTGAGAACAAAAGTAACTATTATAATGAGCACTTCTGAACAGATTATGAATATAGAGAGGAACAGTCTCTTTTGATTTAATCTCCTTTCAATACCCAACATGTCTAATAATTTTACCTGTGTAGTCATGTAAAATCAATCTGCAGAATGGGAAAAGTACTATAAATCAATATAACATTTGTTTAATTCTGGTTATAACATGTTTGGGGGAATATCATTAAACAAAGTAGATTCCCTAAAAAGTGAAAGGAAAGACAAGTCTATTTTGGATGTACAAACTTATATGTATGAATGGAATATGTTGAAGAAACCTAGAAAAACATTTATCTTTGAGTCAATATGTTCACTTGAAACCCTTCCTTCAAAACAGACTGGTGTTATAGTTTAGAGTATGGAGTTTTACATCTGCAAGATGAAGAAATAGTGTAGATATGTTTCAAATACTTAATACTACTGGATTGCACATTTAAAAGGAGTTAATATGGTAAATTTATGTTATATATTTTAATACACCCAAAGGGAGAGACTGATATCTCAAGACTGACATGCTAATTTCTTGATATTTTCGATGCTCCTTTTTGTATATTTTAACTAATTTTATTTTCCCAATAACAAAACCTATATAAAATAGGCCATGGAGAAAAATATAAAAGTGCAATTCTAACTATACTCTGAATTAAAAAAATCCTAATGAATCTACTATACATTTCTTACTTAATAGCATATTATAGAAATTATGTATTTATTCATGCTACAAAAAAGTATTGACTTTTGAGCACCTGCTGTACAAGAGTCCTGTTTGCATGCATGTTATAGAATTTAACAAAAGTGGTAGTCCCTACGTTCTCTGGGTTTACCAAATGAATGGACATCTTTTCCAATAAGAAAAGATTCTTGCTTCATTTTGAAATATGTCACTTTGGGATTTTTGTTTGCTTTTGTTGTTTGTTTTCTTTTGCTTTGTTTAGTGACATGGGGTCTGGAGAAGTTGCTCAGGTTGGTCTTTGTTTTTAAAGACAGAGAATTTTTTAATATTTATTTTTCAGTTTTCGGTGGACATAGCATCTTTATTTTTATGTGGTGCTGAGGATCGAATCCAGCACCCCACGCAAACCAGGCGAGCATGTTACCGCTTGAGCCACATCCCCAGCCCTCAGGTTTGTCTTGAACTCCAAATCCTCCCTCATCAGTCTCCCAAGTTGCTTAAATGACAGGCATGCACCATGGAATCCAGCTTTATGTCATTTAAAAAAATGAACTTTCCATATTTTTTGAGCAAACTGTATTTATTTAGTCTTCTATTATTTCCTATTTTGAAGAATTCCATTTTTATTTTACTCTTACAAACAATGCTACAATCAAATTATTAAAAAATATATATATTTGAGGCCTGGTCTGCAGCTCAGTAGTATAATGTTTGCCTAGCATGAACAAGGGATTCATCCTTAACAACATAAGAAAAAGAAAAAAATAAAAGTAAAAGAAGAATCAGGGGCTGGGGGTGTAGCTCAGGGCACTTACCTATCATGAGCAAAGCTGTGGATTCCACCTGAAAACTGAGGGGATTCTTTTTTAAGTTTGTATATATATATATATATATATATATATATATATATATATACACACACACACACACACACAAATATATCATGAGAATTTTTCTCTAAAATAAATGTGTAAACATTCAATTGTATGCAAATAATTTTGTATTTTAACTTTTGAATGATTTTGACTTATTCACTGCAAAATCTTTTTACCAATTCACTGTTATTATCTAATGTAAGCTTCCAAATTCCACTCTCAACACTCATCAGCCACAAGCACAGAATCATACATATGCTAACATCATAATCCCTGCACTTTATTTATGATTAATTCTATACAGATTTATAATATAGTACACACACACACACAGACACACACACATATATATATATATGTATATATATATATATATACATATATATGTATATATGTGTGTGTGTATAATATAGTGTATTTCAGTGATAAAAAGTAATATCCTCTAACCTTGCCAGCCACTTTGTAATTGTTGAGCAGGTAGCATCACGTGGGAACTTGTTAAAAACACAGAGACTGAGCCTCAACCTAGAAAACTGAATCATAATCCACATTTTAACAAATCCCTGGTTGATTCCAATGCACATTAAATATTGAAAAGTGCTGATTTAGGGTACTCAGCTTTAGGTTTTGATCTTGTTACAGTACATAAACGCTCTGCAGCTGTATGAACATGGACAAGTCAATATATCTAAGCAAGTCTATATCTACACTATGTGGACAATAATATTACATACCTCATTTGGTTTTTAAGTGATTTCAGTGAAGTAACATTTACAACATAAGTAGCAGAGAGCTTGCCATGTAGAAATTTTCCAGTACATATCAGATCCTATTCTTGTGAATGCCATATTTATCACATAATTATTATAATTATTTGATATTTCTTTTTTACTGACTTCTTGTTCTTGATATTAAGTACTGAGAATATTTAAAATATAAATTAGTGAGGTTTTCCATAGTCTTTCATTATATTATATGTTTTTTGTGCACTTGTGTAAAAAGAACTTTCCCAATATAATATTATGCATTTCATTAGATGGACATAAAAGCTCAAAATCTCATTGCATCTTGTTTAAACTTTTTAATTCTGTAATCTATTTTCCAAATGTACTTACTATGACACTTATTTACTATCCTACTGTTCAAAAATACTAAGTAAAATAAATAAACATTTAGCTTGTTTTCTATTCTTTGAAAATAATCCTATCCCATGATTCTTAACGTATGTGCATGCATGTGTTTCCCTAGGCTCTTTATGGTTCAGAAGATCAGGCTTTTAACATTCACCTAGAGACAATACTGCATTCTTTTATAAATCTATTTTTCCTCTTTGGATGGAACTTAAATTTTTCTTGGTTACATTTCATTTCATTAATTTTAGCTCAAATACATTTTGATTTATCAGTTGACTATGAGAATTAAAAATTTGATATATATATATACATATATATATTTAATTTATAAAACATTTTTTTCACTTTGGAGTATTTTTGCACAATAATGCTAAACTGTAGTTGTTATAAGCATGTCATTCACTCATTTGCATGAAATACTTCAACTTCGGTTTGGATTGGGGCCTAGAGGGTACTTTATTCATAAACCATGAACACTTTCACCTGTTAACATCAAAAGTTCCTTTAAATCCTCACAGTCGTTCTAGTGTTCCTTCTCTCTTAAAAATAATATATAATTGTTGAGACCCACAGCCAAAGCGGCCCCCAGCAAACTTCCAGCTGCCAGCAAACTTCCAGATGCCGGCTGATGATTGGCTCACAGAGGCCCCAGCAAACTTCTAGCTGCCAACTGATTGGCTCCTCTGCGGTGATGCTCATTGGGCTGTTTCTCCGCCCTTTCAGACCAAGGAGCTGCTCATTGGGGGACTTTTTTTGGCTCTGCCCATGCGACCTAGCCAATCGGCCTCAAGAGCAGGAGGAGTGGGGGAGGTTGAGAAGCTTGTGGGAAGCCGGTGGTGGCAGTTGGGCTCTGAAGGTTTTTCCTGAGGAGCTATGTGGTTTGGTGTGTGTGTTCTAAAAATAAAGTTCGTTTCTTTTGACAAGTGGCTCTTGAATTGTGCCCAGCCAGACTGCGGCATATAAGTAAAGGTCATCTGTATTTGGGAGATGGACAAGAAACCATCAAGGAAAATGTCCCCAGCAAAAGCCAATGGCAACTAAGGAAAGAAGAGAAACCTATGGACAGTCCTCCATGAATCCATTGCCTGTGTCAGGGGGCTATAACCTCCTTGCAACTAGGAAAAAATCAGGAAACAGACTTGAACAAATGACTTCTGGTGCCACAGAACTAAGCTTCCATGGAGGACAGGAGAAAATGCTGAGATGTTTGAAACGGAGAAGGCTGTTCTGTTGCCATTGCAAGCTTTATATACACTGGTGACTAGCAGCAGCACTTCACAGACAAGGGAGAGGCAAGTCTGCTTACAAATATTACCAACCATGGTGCAGAAATGCGGGCTTGCTCAAACCGAAAGAGGAAGAACCACTGAGAAAAATGCTCCAACACTTCACATCTCACTCAGTGCACAAGGAGCAGCAGTCTACCACTGAATGAATTTGAAGTCTATGGTGTTCACCAGGTAACTAAAGGAACAATAACCTGAAACTGAGCTTAATGCAGAAAAAAACTGACTCAGAAGACTCACAGAAGACAATCATATATTTCTGGGCCAAAATATTTTTCACACAGTTTTGAGTTCCATTATATCAACAAACATCCAGCACTCAGTCACACCAAGACATGCAAAAAGCAATATATGCTACCTATTTTCAAGTGAGAAAGCAGTCAATACATCAAGAAATGGAGATAATCCAGATTTTGTTGCTATGAGAAAGGGATTAAAGTGACAATAGTTAATGTATTTTAAGCCAAACTAGAAAGGGAGACAGTAGTCATGTGGATATAGGAACCATTGTCAGACAGATGGAAAATATAAAAAGAATCAAATGGAAAATTCAATAGATACACAATGTGCATATAAATATGGAATAAGAAAAGAACAGATATAAGACTCACACATGTGAACATCCTTTGGTGCATCCTAATCAAATTGATGAGAGCCAAAGATAAAGAACATATGCTGAAGGAATGCAGAAAAGAGAAAAAAAAAAACATTTGAAAAAGAAATAAAAATGACAGAACTGTTATGTTAAACTGCATACACTAAAATGCAATAAAATGAGATCTTCAAATTTTTTAAATAATAAAAATTTATAAGCACAAAATGGCAGAGTCAGATAAACTATACTTCAAAATAGAAGATGAAATAAATGTGATTTTTTTCAAACAAGTAAATAAATACAAATGATTTCATGAGAGCAAATGGTAGGGAAATTTTTCAGGCAGAAGATGCATGGAATCAGGTAAAAGTTTAGGTGTAAACCAAGAAAAAAGAATGTCAGAAACAGCAATGTATGAGGAAATACAGAATAATGTCCCTTCTCCTAAAAAAAAAAAAAATTGACTCTGACACAAATAGAAGAACAATGTGATGTGAATAACATTTATAGAATTAGACTGTGTCAGACAAAATTGGAAGCATGAAAGAAAGTATTCTATTGTAAGGTTTTTATGCTTTGTATTCAGTGGTGTAAAATTATTGGAAGATAGTGAGATAAATAACAGATTATACTATCCTATATGTCAATATTTTAATTTAAAAAAGAAATTGATAACTCTTAACAATAAGCCAATTGTGATGATGAAATGAAAAAAATAACAACAAATTCTGTTAAATTGAAAGGAGGAAAAAAAGAAGAAAAATTAAAAAGAACAGTTTTCATAAAAAAAGAAAACAAATACCAAAGTGGTTGATTTTATCGCAAACATTCTGATAATTACATTAAATAAAAATGGATTAAATATTCAAATTAAAGGGTAGAGAATGACAAATAGAAAAGCAACTCAGTGTTCAAACACGTGCTAACTGTAAAAAATATACTGTTTTTTAAATAAATAAAGCATACAATAAATGTGATTAGATAGGTTAAATGTAAAAGGATAAAATAAGTTATACTATGCAAAAACTATTCAAAAGAAAGTTGTAATAGCTAAATCAATATAAGGACAGAAGAGGACTTTACACCAAGAAATATTCCTGGAGGTTTAGAGATCTGGTACATAGTGGTAAAATGATAATTCATTTATAATCTTTAAACATTATAAAATTTTACTTGCTTAATAGCATAGCTTTAAAAGTAAACATTAAAAAAGTAAACATTTGGGCTGGGGATGTGGCTCAAGCAGTAGCATGCTCGCCTGGCATGTGTGTGGCCCAGGTTCGATACACAGCATCACATACAAACATAGATGTTGTGTCCACAGAAAAAAACTAAAAAAATAAATATTAAAAATTCTCTCTCTCTCTTAAAAAAATAAAAATAAACATTAATAATAGTAAAAGGAGAATTTAGATTTTCAACAATGTGGTTGACTAAGTAAACACCCTTTTTCAGTATTTAGTAAAACAAGTAGACAAAATCATTTGGAAGAAATGAACTTGACCATTAATTAGATTTAGCTAATCAGGTTGACCACTGGAATCCACAGAACATGCACACAATAAAAATACATATTCATTTCAAGCGAATATGTAGCAGTCAGGTAATAAAGTCATCCAGTTCAGAAAAAAATTAACAAATTTAAAAGTGTAGAAGTCACACAAAGCATATAGTTAAGCAAAAAATAATTTGTAAATCAATGTCAGGAGGATATTTGGAAAACATGTATTTTAGAATTAAACAACACTCTTTTAAATAACTCAAAAAGCAAAGAAAAACTTGCAAAATAATTTAAAATGAATTTCAGCTCCATTAAATGAAAATAGAATATGGAAAGATTTGGAGGATATAGCTAAATTTGTGTTCAATAATTTTGTGTTCTTTAAAGGATGTTAGGGGAAAACTCACATCAATGATCCCAGTTTCATCCTCAGCAAAGTAAAAAATAAATAAATTAAAAGCAGAGAATGGACAGGTGTAATAAGCATAAGGACAAAAATCAATGAGTTAATCAACATGTACATAGTCAACTTATCTTTCACAATGGCACAAAGGCTATGCAATGAGAACAGATATCTTTGCTTCTTTTTTCAACAAATGGTACTGGAATAGTTGGAAGTCAATATGTTAAAAAATAATGTACAAACATCCAATACATTTTATAAAGTATTAAATTAATAATTATCATTGCAATAAATATAAATATGAAGAACTATTAAAATCCCAGGTGCAAACATACTTGACAATATACATGACATTGACTTTGACATTGAGTTACAAGCTATGACACTAAAAGCATGGTTCATAAGAGAAATAATTATTTAGTTAGAGTCCATTAAAATTCAAAATGTTTGCTTTGCAAAAAAAAAGAAGAAAATATTTTAAAAATCAATATCTGATAGGCTTGTATTCAAACTCTACAAACGAATACTGAAACTCAACAATAAGAAAGTGAACACTGTTAGTCAAAGGCAAAAATAATGAAAAAGTCACCTCACAAAAGAAGATATAGAGATGGCAATATATATATATATATATATATATATATATATATATATATATATGAAAAGATGCTAAAAGCATAAGTTATTAGCAGAAGCAAAACAAGATGATACTGCATGCTTAATACAACAGCTAAGAAAAACACACCAAAACAATAGCTAACAGTGACAGCTTTTGGCAAAAACACAAATTAAAAGAAACTCATTCTTTGCTGGTGAAAACAGAAAACTATGAAGCCACTTTGTAAGTTGGTTTGGCCGTTTCTTACAAGAAAGAAAAAGGAATGAAGGAAGGAAGGAAGCAAGGAAGAGAGGGAGGGAGGGAAAAGAAGAGAAGAATAAAGGAGGAAAGGAATAAAAAATTTGAAGTATAAAATTAAAGAGGTAGAAAAATGTACATATTGATGGTAAAAGGTAAGGTGAAATAAAAATATAAACAAATGAAAAAATATTGTGATATACCCATTAAAAACAGATTACTCTTCAATCAAAATAAATAAATCAATGACCGATATATGCAATGCTATGGACAATTTCAACAGCATAATGCTACGCAAATAGTGCACTTAGTGTGCATATACTATGACTCTTTCATGTAACATCCTAAGAAAGGCAGAACTTATTAAAAAAAATCAATGAGTGGTTATCTGGCATTTAGGAAAAGAAGGGGGATGACTTCAATAGGATAGGGAAAAAGGTCTGGGTTGATAACTTGTTCTACATAATCATTATGTTGATGGTTCATCAACTCATCCAACAGTGCTCTTAAAGAGGGGACTTTTGTTTATGTATCGAAAACATTATTAATCCTGACTTTTAATATAAATTTTAATATATAGGTTCAGGGCCTCAGAAACCCTGGGATCTGAAGTTGTCAAGCATTCAAAAGGCTGGGCCACAAGCAGACCTACTGAAAGTCAGGGTATGAAGCCAGAGAAGCTACACCTCCAAGTCTGAGCTCTGACATAAGCATATTTTCCATTCTTCTAGGCCTGGAAATGCCTAGAAGAATATTGATTCATCATGGCTCACTGGGAACAAACATAGTCGTCATTTTTATTAATAAATATAGGGATGAATTATATAATACATTTCTTGCATCAGCTTTCTGAGGAAAGACACATTGATTTTGATGTACCAAGTAAGACCACAAACTTTTTTATATTGCATTGGCACAAATGATGGGACTACATTTGAATCTAATTACTTTTAGGGATGCAGAAAAGTTCACTCTATCAGAGCTTCATAAAGATCTACTCAGAGGCTTCACGAAGAAGTAAATTTAGCAGTTTATTCTGTTTAGGAGTCTCCGATGAATTGAACACATAACACCTGTGCTCAGCGGTCTGCTGGTGACTTATTTGTTGCACGTGCAAAGCAATGTGATAACTTTGATGTTAAGTTTATGTATGCTACATACAGACTATGTCTGAGCTTTATTTTCTCTCTAGATAAGCTCCTTTCCAAAATCTTTACACCATTTTTTCTATTAAAATGAGGAACTGTCTTTTAGATTATAATAGATGATGGGTCAAGTTGTTTTGTGAATTTTAATATCTATATTATGGTCAAGGTAGCTGAGACACTACAAATTAAAATATATTGTTAAAGTGGGTAATTGAATGCTTACGTGTGTTAACACTGGCATGGTGCTAGTTTTCCAAAATGAAAGGATTCCCTGCTTCCAAATTATGTTACATTCTGGTGATAAAATGGAAAACACAATCTACCATTTCATTTTGTAACCCTAAAATCTTTTATACAAATAGTAACACCAGATACCAAAGTTACAATAGGTCATAGCATTTTAGCACATTTATAGTAGAAATTCCACAAGAACATCATTCAGTGCTTTGATTGAAAATTATACGTATAAACATTTATATGTCATCTAATATTTTCTAATATAAATTTCAAATATCATTTGAAATAGCATCCAAACATTGTAAACTATGGATAGTTATTATATTTCCTGGACTAATTGTAGAACGTTCTTATGAGTTTGTAAATTGTAACCTAACCTGATTTGTTTTCACATTACTAACTTATTCTGTAAACCTTTTATCAGGTCGCTGGACAAAGAGCTGCAAAACAACAAATATTTCAAGTTAATCTCAGGTAATTTTCCATTGTACAGCAATTGTGTTTTTGACCAAAACAGATGGGCATCCTGATACATTCTAGCAAATGTCAGCCTTACTTGACAAGGGCAACATTCTGCTTGATAAGGGTTCACATTTCTTCATGCTCCCAGCCTTCACTGTCTCTCACTTTTGTGCCGTGGGCATCACATAAGGTATGGCATTTAAACTCACGTGCTTATGCTCACTGCTCCACAACTCAGGATTGCTGACAGTTGTGTGAACATCTGACTTAAAATAGCATCATCTTAATCACTTGCCGATAGACAAATAGCAGAGGCACAGACATGAATCTTACAATACAATGTCATGGTTGAAGAAGTAGCATTTAGAGTTGCCCTTAGCAACCAAGCCAGTTTATTTTCCTCCTTTCAGGTACAAGCTATTTATCTGCTACAGTGGAAGTTTCCTATATTTCAGGTAGTCCTTTCACTTCACATACTTTCTCTTATACGCACATGATACTCAATATTCCTAGTCTGCCTCCTGTCAAACTCAGTCAGAGGAAACCTAGAATAAACCATGATGAGTTTAACAATATTTTTTACATTTTATTATTTTGTTATATTATTACCAAAGCTATATTGTTAAATACATTGAATGTATCTATGTGAATTGTTTATAAGGTTGGAATGCTTCTGAGAATATCTTATAATAAAGTTAAACAAATGCTGAGATCTGACCATGAACATGAAAATTAAGTTTACTTTTCTGCTTTTTAAAATTAAATTAGTTTTTTTTTAGGTCAAGAATTAATTTGACTAACTACATTGATTTTTATACCAATTTGGCCATGCTAAATATCATTGAAAGCTTTTGTAACAATAAAATAATGTATTATGGAAATAAATATGTATATCTAAAATAGTATAGTTTTAATTTTAAAAATATATGACACCCTATTATCATATTTCATTTTGATAAGGCACAAGGCTTTTAAGAAGTGTAAGCAGAGACACATAATAGCAGAACTTCAATATGGTAATATATAGGCATTTGTTCTTAATATCAGGACAAATGGCCATATCATCTTCCTTGAAAATTCTGTGTTTTCAATTACAATGTCCCGACTTCATTAATGTACTTCACATACCCAGTTTCCTATTGAGGGGAATTAATAATATTATTATTGTGTCTTTTAAGTGTTAGCAGAATTTAATTAAAGTTATTTCAATAATTTTTACTTAAACATGGTGATGAAATGCTCCATGAAGTTAGACTCTTTTCATTTGAGTATTCAGTGTGGAACCACTCATTCATCTTACCTTTCCAAAATGTAATATAAAGAATAATATTCTTCCCAGCTGTTCAGGAAGCTGAAGGAGGATCTAGATTTCAGAGCCAGCCTCAGCAACTTAGTGAGGCTCTAAGCAATTTAGTGAGATCCATACTCTAAATAATATATAATTATAATAATATATACAAATATACTTAAATATATATATATATATATATATATATATATATATATATATATATATATATATATTATACTTAAACAGGACTGGAAGTGTGGTTTATTACTTAAGTGCCTCAGGGTTCTCATTCCCAAGTACAAAAATCAATCAATCAAACAAAAGAGTGAAATTCCAAAACTTCTTTTAGGATAATTTTATTTCTATGTTTCCAAGTCTAATAAAATTGTGTCAGTCATAAGGAAGATCCAGGATGTTTAACTGAATAATAACCAGTGTGCACATTGTTTCATAATATGCTGTTTATAGATCAATTATTTGGGCATGTTTTACATATCATTGATGTAATGAGAGCAATACTGATCCTATCAATTTTCTAAAATTTCTTTCTTCAGTCTATTCTGTGATACCAACTTGGAAGTGAAATTATCCTAACAGAGAATTCATTGGCTCCATTAATACATTCAGAATACATCCTCTATCAGATATTTGAATCAAAGTTTGAGGTTAAAATTATCTACTTGGTCAGATATTTTCTTAATCCCTTATGCTTATCTGTCTGTTCCATGAGATTGTGAAATGAGTTCATATGACTGTATAAAATGTCCTAAAGCCCTAAAATATTGATAGGTGCAGGATTGCATCTGACTACAAAATAACTCATACAGAATGATTTAGTGGCAAGATTGAATGTCTTTTACCAATAAAGCTTTGTGCTTTCATGTAAAAAATAGAACTCTCAGATTCAATTGAGAACCGAAAGTGCGTGACAATCATAAGGTTTGGGAGAAGGAAGAATGGGAGAAGTTTGTTTTAGGGTTAAACATAATATATGCAGCCCATGAAAATTAAAATACTGTATATAACAATTTAATACACATTTATATGTAGCTTACGAGAAATGAAATACTTGCAAAACCATGACTTTCAAAACAAGATGCTTTTTTGAGATTCTCAATTTACACATAAGTAAATCATGCACTTGAAAGATTAAAGGAAATTTCCCTGATTTGTAAAGCAAGAAAACAGAATGGCCAACTTAGGCCCCTGACCATCTTATTCATATGTCAGGAAAACAAAAAAGAATCCAACCAAAAAAAAAAAAAAAAAAAAAAAGTGAAATTTGTGGAGTGGAGAGGGGAGGACAGGGGGAGGGAAAAGAGAAATACTGGGAAATGAAATTGATCAGATTACATTACATGCACATAATAATATGCCATATTTAAATCTATTAGTCTGTATAATTGTTACTCACCAGTAAAAATTAGTTTTAAAAAGTGACTTTTTGAGCATGATTCTTTTGATTGTTAAAGAGCTCTAAGTCACCTGTGAAGAAATAGCATTTTACAAAAAAAAAAGAAAAAAAAAAAAAGAATCTCCCCAGTCAGTTCTGCTTTCATTTGTTTGTATATTAGGCTTTTATGTGAAATTTTGCCTTGATAAAGCATTCAATCATATAAAAATGTTAACAATTACACTGAAAATATATAAAAATTTTATAAGTTCTGGAATTAACCTTAGATCTAAGAAAGGTCTAGAATCAACATAGTAGCACAGAGTAATCTACATATGGGGAGATTTCTTCCTAAAAAAAATAATTCAAATCTGATCCACGGTTGAAAGGCGAGAGACTCACCCAAGAAGAGATTCAGCCAAGAGATTTATTAGGCGGTTGCTCAAAGGGGAAGAAAAGGAAAGGCAGAGAGAAGAGGAGGAGGGCAGAGGGAAAGAGAGCAGAGAGCAGAGAGCAAGAGTAGAGAGAGGAAGAAAGAAGAGGAAGAGGGCGGGGAGCACAGGCTTACAAGCTTTGGCTTCAGAAGGGTTGCATAGGCGACTGGGCAGGTGCTGATTGGCAGGGTGACTCAGGAATAGCAAGGAGACACTGTGTGCCACGGGGATTGGTCAGACAACTTTTGAATTTGGCCCCTTCGCCCTTCAATAGGATGGGGAGGGGTAAGGGATTCCATGATGTTCTCCGGAGATGGAAACTTATCTTTAGCGATGAGTCTTCCACACACCCAACAAGGGTTGTGCAGAAGTCCATTGTCTGTACATCTGATTTTCAACACTGTCATTGATTATTGACTTCCTCATTACTTCCCAAGGAAATAAACTAAATGACTAAAATAATTTATCTGGTCGTCCTATAAACATGCCGAAATGTCGGAACTTTACATTTGAAGTGGAAATATCAGAATGAATTTGTGCTTTATTTTCTTTTTAAAACATCATTTTCTGGGCTGGGGATGTGGCTCAAGCGGTAGCACGCTCGCCTGGCATGCGTGCGGCCAGGGTTCGATCCTCAGCACCACATACCAACAAAGATGTTGTGTCGGCCGAGAACTAAAAATAAATATTAAAAAAAAAAATTCTCTCTCTCTCTCTCTCTCTCTCTCTCTCTCTCTCTCTCTCTCTCTCTCTCTCTCTCAAAAAAAAAAAAAAAAAAAAAGAATTGCTTCTTTAAAAAAAATCATTTTCATATCTGTTCAGTAAAAGGCTAGTGAATGAGCCCTGCCCATTTCCCACTACACAAACTAGGATTTCTAAATATGGTTTCCAAAAAGCCAAGGTTCTTAAATTAGTAGTCAAATGCAGTTCTGGGACAAGGATTATAAGAAAAACTGTAAAACCACCAGGGAAAAGAAACCATTGGAAAATAACTCCCAATTCTCTAAATTGTGATATTCTTAAAAACAAACACCAATGATTGCAATTATTTAAATATTTCAAAATAGAGAAATCCAAAGATATACCAAGATGATCAGTAAACAACAGATTCATCCACAGTAAAGATTGCCTATCTAACCAGCTAGTTACTCTGAACATTTTAAAAGAAAAAGATCACAAGTCACAAGCTATTATGACTTTCTTTCTAAAGTAACTGTATTTGAGATAACCTACATAATTGATGATAATAAATTCCAGAATATATAAAAGAGCCACTTATTAAATTCAGATAGAAATTTAGAACTAGAAATTAAGCATTTTTAACTTCTAAATAAATGATTGATTAATATGAACATATTCAATATGTCATAAATCATTTATTTACAGTTTGGTGTAAACTTTTTAGTGGAATAGTCATGTTAACACTTGGACCCAGGAAACTCCTCTAGATTTCTAAAATATATTTACAAAACCTTTAAAGACTAATACCTTATACTAAAATTCTATTTAGAAATGAATTTCTCAATGTTTACATATATTAATTGCAAATTTTGAGAAAATTGGTCAATTTTACAAACTGAAAAAGCCATCATATCACTTTTCAGTAAAAAACATTTTTCTGAAACATTCTTGAGTAGTTTTCTAATTTTTTGAAAAACATTACTTATTATGGAATACTTGGCTTCTTTTTTTAACCTTGAAATATGCTAAGTAAGTAAAAGGAGTGCTATTTTAAAATTATGGTTTCAAGCAAATACACTCATCAATTTACCTAACACAACAACATAATAAATGTTTAAGGAGAATAAATATTTCAGTGAAAAAGAAAAATATCACTTTTTTACACAACCTAATTATCTTTTTGACAAACTCAAATATCAGGAAAATATTTATAATAGACAATATTTCCTGATATGTAGATATAAATATAATTTTTTTTAATTGTTAGTCGTTCAAAACATTACATAGTTCTTAATATATCATATTTCACAGTTTGATTCAAGTGGGTTATGAACTCCCATTTTTACCCCGTATACAGATTGCTGTATCACATCAGTTACACTTCCATTGATTTACATATTGCCATTCTAGTGTCTGATGTATTCTGCTGTCTATTCTATTCTCTACTATCCCCCTTCCCCTCCCCTCCCCTCCCCTCCCCTTTTCTCTCTCTACCCCCTCTACTGTAAATCATTTCTTCCACTTGTATTATTCTTCTCTTACCCCTCCTTTCCTCTTATATGTAATTTTGTATAACCCTGAGGAACACCTTCCATTTCCATGCGGTTTCCCTTCTCACTCCCTTTCCCTCCCACCTCTCATCCCTGTTTAATGTTAATCTTCTTCTGAAGCTCTTCCTCCCTACCCTGTCCTTGGTTACTCCCCTTATATCAAAGAAGTCATTTGGCATTTGTTTTTTAAGGATTGGCTAGCTTCACTTAGCATAACTGCTCTAATGCCATCCATTTCCCTCCAAATTCTATGATTTTGTCATTTTTTAATGCAGAGTAATACTCCATTGTGTATAAATGCCACATTTTTTTTATCCATTCATCTATTGAAGGGCATCTAGGTTGGTTCCACAATCTTGCTATCGTGAATTGTGCTGCTATGAACATCGATGTAGCAGTTTCCCTGTAGCATGCTCTTATTAGGTCTTTAGGGAATAGACCGAGAAGGGGAATAGCTGGGTCAAATGGTGGTTCCATTCCCAGCTTTCCAAAAAATCTCCATACTGCTTTCCAAATTGGCTGCACCAATTTGCAGTCCCACCAACAATGAACAAGTGTACCCTTTTCCCGCATCCTCTCCAGCACTTGTTGTTGTTGGACTTCATAATGGCTGCCAATCTTACTGGAGTGAGATGGTATCTTAGGGTGGTTTTGATTTGCATTTCTCTGACTGCTAGCGATGGTGAGCATTTTTTCATGTACTTATTGATTGATTGTATGTCCTCCTCTGAGAAGTGTCTGTTCAGGTCCTTGGCCCATTTGTTGATTGGGTTATTTGTTATCTTATTGTCTAATTTTTTTGAGTTCTTTGTATACTCTGGATATTAGGGCTCTATCTGAAGTGGGTGGAGTAAAGATTTGTTCCCAGGATGTAGGCTCCCTGTTTATCTCTCTTATTGTTTCTTTTGCTGAGAAAAAACTTTTTAGATTGAGTAAGTCCCATTTGTTGATTCTAGTTATTAACTCTTGCACTATGGATGTCCTATTGAGGAATTTGGAGCCCGACCCCACAGTATGTAGATCATAGCCAACTTTTTCTTCTATCAGACGCCGTGTCTCTGATTTAATATCAAACTCCTTGATCCATTTTGAGTTAACTTTTGTGCATGGCAAGAGAAAGGGATTCAGTTTCATTTTGATGCAAATGGATTTCCAGTTTTCCCAGCACCATTTGTTGAAGATGCTATCCTTCCTCCATTGCATGCTTTTAGCCGCTTTATCAAATATAAGATAGTTGTAGTTTTGTGGATTGGTTACTGTGTCCTCTATTCTGTACCATTGGTCCACCCGCCTGTTTTAGTACCAGTACCATGCTGTTTTTTTACTATTGCTCTGTAGTATAGTTTGAAGTCTGGTATCGCTATACCGCCTGATTCCCACTTCCTGCTTAGCATTGTTTTTGCTATTCTGGGTCTTTTATTATTCCATATGAATTTCATGATTGTTTTAACTATTTCTACAAGAAATACTGTTGGGATTTTGTTTGACATTGCATTGAACTTATAGAGAACTTTTGGTAATATCACCATTTTGATAATGTTAGTTCTGCCTATCCATGAACAGGGTATATTTTTCCATCTTCTGAGGTCTTATTCTATATCTCTCTTTAGGGTTCGGTAGTTTTCATTGTATAAGTCTTTCACCTCTTTTGTTAGGTTGATTCCCAAGTATTTTATTTTTGGGGGGGATATTGTGAATGGAGTAGTTGTCCTCATTTCCGTTTCAGAGGATTTGTCGCTGATATACAGGAATGCATTTGATTTATGCGTGTTGATTTTATATCCTGCCACTTTGCTGAATTCATTTATTAGCTCTAATAGTTTCTTTGTAGACCCTTTTGGGTCTGCTAGGTATAGAATCATGTCATCTTCAAATAGTGATAATTTAAGTTCTTCTTTTCCTATTTTTATGCTTTTAATTTATTTTGTCTGTCTAATTGCTCTGGCCAGTGTTTCGAGGACTATGTTGAACAGAAGTGGTGAGAGAGGGCATCCCTGTCTTGTACCAGATATTAGAGGGAATGCCTTCAATTTTTCTCCATTCAGAATGATGCTGGCCTGTGTCTTATCATAGATTGCTTTTACAATGTTGATGTATGATCCTGTTATCCCTAATTATTCTAGAGTTTTGAACATAAAGGGATGCTGTACTTTGTCGAATGCTTTTTCTGCATCTATCCAGATGATCATATGGTTCTTATTTTTAAGTCTATTGATGTGGTGAATAACATTTATTGATTTCCGTATATTGAACCAGCCTTGCATCCCAGGGATGAATCCTACTTGATTATGGTGTATAATTTTTTTGATATGTTTTTGAATCCGATTCGCCAGAATTTTATTGAGGATTTTTGCATCTAGGTTCATTAGAGATATTGGTCTGTAGTTTTCTTTCTTTGAAGTGTCTTTGTCTGGTTTAGGCATCAGGGTGATGTTGGCCTCATAGAATCTATTTGGAAGTTCTCCCTCTTTTTCTATTTCCTGAAATAGCTTGAAAAGTATTGGTGTTAGTTCCTCTTTAAAGGTTTTGTAAAACTCTGCTGTATACCCATCCGGTCCTGGGCTTTTCTTCGTTGGTAGTCTTTTGATGGTTTCTTCTATTTCCTCTATTGTTATTGGTCTGTTTAGGTTGTCTATATCCTCCTGACTCAATCTGGGCAGATCATATGACATAAGAAATTTATCTATGCCTTCACTATCTTCTATTTTATTGGAGTATAAGGATTCAAAATAATTTCTGATTATCTTCTGTATTTCTGAAGTGTCTGTTGTGATATTGCCTTTTTCATCCCGTATGCTAGTAATTTGGGTTCTCTCTCTTCTTCTCTTCGTTAGCATGGCTAAGGGTCTGTCGATTTTATTTATTTTTTCAAAGAACCAACTTTTAGTTTTGTCAATTTTTTCAATTGGTTCTTTTGTTTCGATTTCATTAATTTCAGCTCTGATTTTAATTATTTCTTGCCTTCTACTTCTTTTGCTGTTGTTTTGCTCTTCTTTTTCTAGGATTTTGAGATGAAGTATGAGATCATTTATTTGTTGGTTTTTTCTTTCTTTAAGGAATGAACTCCAAGCAATGAATTTTCCTCTTAGAACTGCTTTCAATGTGTCCCATAGATTCCAATATGTTGTGTCTGTGTTTTCATTTAACTCTAAGAAGTTTTTAATTTCCTCCTTTATGTCTTCTAAAACCCATTGATCATTCAGTAACCTATTGTTCATTCTCCAAGTGATGCATGATTTTTCCTTCCTTCTTTTATCGTTGATTTTCAGTTTCATTCCATTATGGTTAGATAAGATGCATGGTATTATCTCTACTCCTTTATATTGTCTAAGAGTTGCACTGTGACATAATATATGATCTATTTTTGAGAAGGATCCATGTGCTGCTGAGAAAAAAGTGTAACTACTTGATGTTGGGTGGTATATTCTATATATGTCAATTAAGTCTAGGTTGTTAATTGTGTTATTGAGTTCTATAGTTTCCTTATTTAACTTTTGTTTGGAAGATCTGTCCAGTGGTGAGAGAGGTGTGTTGAAGTCTCCCATGATGATCGTATGGTGGTCTATTAGACTCTTGAACTTGAGAAGAGTTTGCTTGATGAACATAGCTGCACCATTGTTTGGGGCATATATATTTATGATTGTTATGTCTTGTTGGTGTATGGTTCCCTTGAGCAGTATGTAGTGTCCCTCTTTATCCCTGTTAATTAACTTTGGCTTGAAATCTATTTTATTAGATATGAGTATGGACACTCCTGCTTGTTTCCGCAGTCCATATGAGTGGTATGATTTTTCCCAACCTTTCACCTTCAGTCTATGTATATCTTTTCCTATCAAATGTGTCTCCTGTAGGCAGCATATTGTTGGGTCTTGTTTTGTGATCCATTCAACTAGCCTGTGTCTCTTAATTGGTGAGTTTAAGCCATTAACATTTAGGGTTATTATTGAGATATGGTTTGTTCTTCCAGCCATATTTGTTTATTAATGTTACTAAACCTGATTTGTTTTCCTCTTTGATTACTTTCCCCCCTTTACTGTCCTACCTCCCACTGTTGGTTTTCAATATTATTTTCCATTTCCTCTTCCTGTAATGTTTTGCCAAGGATTTTTTGAAGAGATGGTTTTCTAGCTGCAAATTCTTTTAACTTTTGTTTATCGTGGAAGGTTTTAATTTCATCTTCCATCCTGAAGCTTAATTTCACTGGATACATGATTCTTGGTTGGAACCCATTTTCTTTCAGTGTTTGAAATATGTTATTCCAGGATCTTCTAGCTTTCAGAGTCTGTGTTGAGAGATCAGCTGTTTTCCTTATTGGTTTGCCCCTAAATGTAATCTGCTTCCTTTCTCTTGTAGCTTTTAAAATTCTCTCCTTATTCTGTATGTTTGACATCTTCATTATAATGTGTCTAGGTGTGGATCTCTTATGATTTTGCACATTCGGCGTCCTGTAGGCTTCTAGGATTTGGGATTCTGTTTCATTCTTCAAGTCTGGGAAGTTTTCTCGTATTATTTCATTGAATAGATTGTTTATTCCTTTGGTTTGGAGCTCTGTGCCTTCCTGTATCCCAGTGACTCTTAAGTTTGGTCTTTTAATGTTATCCCATATTTCTTGGATGTTCTGCTCATGGTTTCTTAGCAGACTTGCTGAGCTGTCTATGTTCTTTTCATATTGAAATACTTTGTCTTCATTGTCTGATGTTCTATCTTCTGAGTGATCTACTCTGCTGGTAGTATTCTCAATTGAGTTTTTAAGTTGGTTTATTGCTTCCTGCATTTCTAGGATTTCTATTTGTTTGTTTTTTATTACCTCTATCTCCCTGTGAAATTGATCTTTTACTTCCTGGATTTGTTTATGTAGTTCCTTGTCAAAGTGATCTTTCATTGTCTTATTTTGCTGTCTCATGTCTTCCTTGAGACTCCAGATCATCTGAAGCACGTATATCCTGAACTCTTTATCTGACATTCCATCTGTTGCAGCTATTACCTCTTCTAAAGTTGAGTTGACCTACATTGCTTGTGGTCCTTTCTTTCCTTGTCTTTTCATACTGCTCGCGTTTCTTTCTGCTTGGTGAAACTGTTGTGTTTTTGAAATTTTCCCCCTATTTATTTATATTGCTCTTGTATAGTTGGGAAATCTCCCTTGCAGGGCGGGTAGTGGCTGTGCTGCTCTTCTAATTAGGGTGATCTGTCTACCACGCTGGTCGGTTGCAGGTCTGCGCACCCTGTGGGCGCGGGTGGCGGCTCTGATCCGGATGTGGGCGGCGGCTCAGCTCGGCCCCTACTCCAATTGGTGTGACATGTCTTCCACGCTGGCAGGCCTCTAGGCCTGTTCCGCCGGTGGATCGCAGGTCTGCCTACCTTGCGGGCTCGGGCGGCAGTTCTGCTCAGCCCCCACTCCCAGTGGGGGTACCTGACTGCCTCTCCAATGGGTCGCTGGGCCTTTTCCGGACACGGGCAGCGGCTCTGCTCCACCCCCACTCCAACCAGTGTGACGTTACTGCCTAGGTGCTACTTGTCCACCACGCTGGCAGGCTACCGGGCCTGTCCTGCCAGTGGGTCGCAGGTCTGCCTACCTTGCAGGCTCAGACGGTGGCTCTGCACAGCCCCTACTCCAAATGCGGTGACTTGGCTACCATGCCGTTGGGTCGCTGGTCCTGTTCTAGGCGTGGGCGGCTACTCTCTTTGGCCCCATCTGCAGTTGGGGTGTCGTGATACCACGCCGGTGGGTCACTTGGCCTGCTCTGGGCGCAGGCGGCAGCTCCACTCTGCCCCCCTGGCCCCCACAGCACCCAGCAGGATCTGGACCGAGAAGCAGTCACCGCAGGTTCCCCAGCCCTGGGCCAAAGCAGCTTCGGGAGCCAGAACCCGGCCTCTCCGATCCCAGCCACGCTCCTCTAGGAGCAGGCTCCAAGGAGCGACCTCCGCGGGTTCCCCAGCCGCGGGCCAAAACTGTTCCGGGAGTCAGGGCCCAGCCGCCCTGAGCTCAGCGCACGCTCCACTTGGAGCTGGCCTCAACACGCAGTCTCCGCAGGTTCCCCAGCCCTGGGCCAAAGCAGCCCGGGGAACCAGAATCCGGCCGCTCAGAGCCCGGCGCACGCCTTGCCAGGAGCGAGCCCCAAGGAGTATTCTCCACAGGTTCTCCAGCCCTGAGCCTGAGCGATCTGTCTGTGAGACGCAGGCAAATACCAGCCTGAAATCACCTGTTCCATAGCTGAATGAGCTGTGATCAGTAGAAAACAGGGATGATTACATTAGCTCTCCAAGATGGCAGCTGCTGTCCTCCTCCGTGGTCCGACTGGTGTCGAGAATTGAACTGGACCGCTTCTCTCCTCTGTCTCAAAGCCGGAACTCAGCACTAAGCATGGCCATTGAACCACTGGCAGGAGCCCCCAGAATCCGCATAGCTGCACTCCCGCTCCGGCACCTCGCTGCTTCCCAGCGCACCCCGCAGACTCCAGCTGTGGGGATGTCCGCAGATCAGGCAATGCGACCCTCCGTGCGGACAAATTGCCCGCGACCGAGCCCCTGCAGCTGAACCTCAAGTGATGGAAATCCGTCCACTAGATTCTGGAGCACCTCAATTTCAATGGAAATTCCCAACAAGATAGCCTTCAGCTGTTTCACCTCGTCTTTCTCCCGCACAGTGATGCGGCGCACTGGGGTGATGCACTCCCTTCGCCGCCATCTTCCGAACTCCAAATATAAATTTTTTAAATCCAAAAATCAAATAAAGATAGCTTATATAATTTAAAAAGTCAAATAGTGTAAAAAAAGAATATTAAATTAATAAGCAGGTATTTCTCAAAGGAATAAATATAATGTGATGATAAATATTTTTAAATATTTAATTTCACTCACAATTTTGTAGAAAGAACTTAAATCTATATTGAAATACCATTGTTTGTTCACTCAGTATATCTTTAAGGGTGAAAAATGAATTTATATCTCATTAAATATTTCTAAGCATCTTAAAAAATGGGTACTTTTCTGTACTAGATTAGATGACAATTTGAGGAAAGATATTTAGAAATTAGCTTAACTATGTCTATTAAAATAGTTAAATGGTCAAATGTTTTGATCTAAGGATTCAACCTTTTGAAAAATTATATGCAAGTTTCTTCTTATTCACCATGATACAGGGGTATCAATATATGTTTTGGTAACAAAAAATAAGGAAATATCCTCATTATGTGAAAGAATTTATGTGACAATAAAGCAAAAGCACTCAGGTCATTTTAAGGGTCAGATTTCTCAGGGTGCAGGATGGCTTCCTTTCCCAACATCATTACCTGAGACTTGCTTTTTCTTTTAAAGCTACTTGTTAGACAAAATTTGAATGCCTGTCTCTATCTGTTTGACCCATATGAACTCCAAGGAGGGTTACACCCTGGCTAACATTGACCTTCATTGTGTGAATTGATTTTTTATTTTTTATTGGGAGTGTGGCATAAAATGTATGGTTTCTAGTAGATGATATGCTAAAAATAACTACTATAAGATGAAGTGTTAAATTACAATAAAGACTTGTAAATTTTTGAATTGTGTTCATAAAATCTCTAACCTGTAATCTTAATTTTTATTTTTTCATTAAAATTTAACTTCACAGTAATTCATAGGTTTTAGCTGCATAGTCTGTTTAGTTCCTAGTCTCATTAAAAAAAAAAAAAAAAAACAATTGAAGAGACTTGGCTGTGTATGCTCATTCTTTTTTCCAAAGACTGTCTTTGAGGAAGTACAGAAGTATTCCCTGTTCACCAATTAAATTGACTTGTATGATTAAATTCTGAGAAATTAGGTAGTACAATCAATCTCATGGTTAAAGTTACTTTATCATTTTGGATATAATTTATTTTCACTCCTTTAAAACCAATTATATGATCAGAGGGATAAAAATATTTGTTCAAGCTTCTCCTGGAAGTCTGTGACTGACCTCTTTGTTATTGACCTGATGTCTAGTACCTGAAAACAAGAAATTGTCACAGTTTACACGCTGTGAAGAATGCACTTCCTAATCATGATATTGATGAAATGTTTGCTTTGATTGTTAACACCTTGTTGATGACTGGGTCTTAGTTTCCCAGAGGGTAACTTAGGAAGGACATGTGAGAGCAGGATTCCTTCCTTCTGTCATGCTTTAGTGGAGCAACCATGGCAATGGGAGGGAGCAAGGTAAAACTCAGATTTCTGAACTGGAAAATCATCTGTGACAATTCAAGATGGGCTAAATATGTAATGTGTGATCATAAGAAATTTATCCAAATTCCCTGCACTTTAGTTTCCCTGTTTATGAGATGTTTATACAGATGTTATTAACAGATTTATGTGGCATTATAAACCTGAAATGAGAATATCTAGTTAAGTCAGAGGGCTTTAAGATCATATATTTATTTAATTAATTAATATAGCTATTTATTTATTCATTTGTGAAGGGTTGGAGACTGATCCCATGGCTCGCTAAGCAAGCACACTCTCCCACCAATTTATATCCCCAGTTTGATATCACATATTTGAATATTTTGAATTAATATTTCCTGTGCAGACAGGAAAAAATAAATAAATGACTCAGGACTTAGATCCATATCTTAAAACTTTAGAATATAATCTATTCTGTAGCTTTCTGAAGGACTTAATGGATGAATGCAAGTTATATAATAATATTACTTCTCCACAATACATACCCAATAAATAGTAATACTTCCATTTCTAAAACAAATATTATAAAATTCCTTATATAATGCAGTTAATGAGGATAAATATTGTTCAATTATGAGAGGAAATGACTGATCTATGTCTCCCTTCAAGTACTTATGAAAGAGGTAATTTAAAAAACATTACTAGATAGCATAAAATTTTAAATACTGTACATGTTTTCAAGAGTTTAACTGTATAGATTTGAATTGTGTGAACACTCTATAGATTAATTTCCTAACTTATGAAATTATATTAACAAGAATAACTATCTCATAGAGCTGTACTGAAGAATTGAATTAGTATTTGTAAAGCATTTCAAATAGTGTTTTACATGTTGTAACTACTAAGTGTTTGAAAATTTAAAATAAAGCATGTGGTGAGAAGAAGATTAACATTAAACGGGGATGAGAGGTGGGAGGGAAATCGAGAGGAAAGGGAAATTGCATGGAAATGGAAGGAGACCCTCATGGTTATACAAAATTACATACAAGAGGAAGTGAGGGGAAAGGGAAAAATAATACAAGGGGGAGAAATGAATTGCAGTAGAGGGGGTAGAGAGAGAAGAGGGGAGGGGAGGGGAGGGGAGGGGGGATAGTAGAGGATAGGAAAGGCAGCAGAATACAACAGACACTAGTATGGCAATATGTAAATCAATGGAAGTGTAACTGATGTGATTCTGCAATCTGTATACAGGGTAAAAATGGGAGTTCATAACCACTTGAATCAAAATGTGAAATATGATATGTCAAGAACTATGTAATGTTTTGAACAACCAACAATAAAAAAAAAAAAAAAGAATTGCCTGGAAAAAGGGCCTTGGTCATTCGGAACAGGAGATCTACCAATGAGCTACATCCCTAGCCTCAGGGGTTTACTTTTAGGATGATAAAAATGTTCTAAAATTAGATCATATACTTTGTGAACATACTAAAACAATTGAATTCTATATTTTAAAATAGTAACATTTATGGTATATGAAGTATATCTCAATAAAGCTGATTCATTATGTAAAAAAATATATATATAAAATTCAAATAAAATTCAAATATAACTTGTTTATAGCAGGTTTTATGTCTTGTACTAGGGTTTACATAATTTGCATCAACTATTAGAAAAGCAGGGTAGCAAGTGTTAACCTTTTGCTTTATAAAACGATAGACTATGATTCTCTGCCCTCCAATAATTGTTCATCCCTTTCCTGACTCTCTTTTTCGCTTTTATTGTTGGCATGCCACTTGCCTCTCCTTTTCTTTCTCCAGACTCAAAACCTCAGGAAGTATATCTCCTGGCACCTTCTCTGGCCATCATTCCTCACTGGTGGTAAGCCTTCTGTGATTGGAAATCCAGTCACCCGAAACTAAGCATATCCCAATTGCTTTCTTCCCCCTGGGCCCTCCAGTCTTCCTTAGCATTAGCAGTGGCATGATTCTCGTCTGCAGCCTGTTCAAAATGGAGCAATGTTCATATCCTTTCTCCTTTCCTTCTTCTGCACCCTCTCACCTGGCTACTACATGCTATCTCCTCAAGTCAGGCCGACCCTTCCTTGACAAGTTCTCCTGCCTCAATAACCATGGCCACAGGCCCAGTGCAGTCTCATTTCTCTCCCTCCATTCACATCAGGAATCATCTTTTTTCAACATGTCTATCTACTGTTGAAAATATTGGTGGATCATTATGGCTCCATCTGTCCTCTCTCGTTTCTGACTATATTTACCTTTTTGCTATTCTCTTCAGTTAAAGAAAACAATTCACTATAACTTATATAGTATTTGGTCTTTTTTACAACTCAAGCTATTACATTATCTTTACCCTACCTGTCTGTAAACTAAGGCACTTCCCCTGAAAACACCTCTCTAAGCCCAATTCTTCACAGCCTCATCCAAAATAATGCCATTAACTAATTAATCTAGCAATCACCATAGGGCTTTATGTCTACAGTATAGCATGTGTATATGTATTTATGCTATATTATATATATATATATACACACACACATATATATACATATATATATATACACATACACACACATATATATTCAAAGATTTCCCTACATATTAAAAATTATTTATAGATTTCAAGCTTTTATATCTTCTGAAACTCCACTCAAATAAACATGTATAATACTCTATGAATACTGAAGAAAATAAATAAGACTGACAAACTAAATCTGAAATAAAACCTTAGTCCAAAATAAAAAAAAATTTTAAAAAAATAAAGCATATGGTGCAAAAGAATAATTTCCACTGATTCAGAATCATCTGGATGCACTTTTACCCATGGACCCAAAATAGAGCAGGGTGCTTTTTCAAGGCTGCAGATGCCAGGGAGGACCTGAACAACAACAACAACAACAATTAAAACAAAGAATTCCATTGGCAAAAGTGGGCAATGAAAAGGCACAGACCAGGAAATTCAAGGATTTTCAGAAAAAAAATAAATAAATAAACCTTAACTTTAGCAAAAGTGAGCAATTTTCAAAGGGAAGAGTATGCGAGGTGAACAATTGAAATAATAGATGCTAAAAAAATGGAAATGGTTGAATGGTTGTATTCTCCAGGCATTAGGAACAGAGGACAATTAATTTGGCAACTCATGTTAAAGGGTCTTATGAGGTTATAATAGGAAGAACAGTTTTATAGCATTACAAAAAACTAGATAAATAATCAATGCTCAGAAAGATAAGACCAAAAATAAATGGAAATGAAAAGAGATATTTTTAAAAACTGCAAGTGTGAAACCAACATTATGAAATAAGAAGAAGAATTCAAATATAATTTCAATTGTGTTAGGCTATTAGTGGGAAAAATGGTACTATTGAATGGTAGTTAATATAGGATACATTTTTAAGTTCTGGATGTGTGGTAGGATTTTTCTAACTTCAAATTCCAATTGTTTATAAAATATCAATTGCTGATTTGTAGTTGTGAAATGGTATTCATTTTCTGGAGAAAATGCACACATACACACCACCACCAGCACCACAACATTTATGTTTCAGAAATGGACATGAAAACTTAAAGTAATGCCTAACTTCTAAACACTGCAATGAAATATCATATTTAGTAGTGAAAATAAGACATTATTTCTCTTCATCTTCCCTTTCAAATAATTTCTTTCACCTTTTTTAGGCAATTCAGTACTAACACTTTTAAGTGACATATTGCAACAAAGGCATTTGTACTACCAGGTGTGAGCTGGGGAGTCCTGGAGGCTGAGAATGGGTTACCAAAGCTGGGTGTTGGAATGTGAGCAAGAGAGGTCACCGAAGGTCAGGTGAATGAAGCATCTTGAAGGGCTCTTTTCTGGCCAATTAATGACATTGATTTTAACTCATTGAATTAAATAAGAAACCTGAGTCCATACAAAATGAATAAACTTAATGTTTGAAGAGAAGCTTGGGTATATTCATACTTTCAATGTGCCTATCTATAAAATAATAATTTCAGAGAATAAAGAGTAACTCTACAATGCAGAAACCTGACAGACACATTAGCCTTAATTGCTTAATCAAAGTCATCCTATTTTGTGTTGGGAAAAATCAAATCTATGTAAATAGGTAAAAAGAAAACTCAGCATAGCTTCAATGATGTTCCTGGCACAGATACATAACCTGTACCTGATAGTGAGGAAGTATCAGACAAATTTGGGTTGAGAACTATTCTATAGTATGATCTTCAAAATTTTCAGATCATAAAAGTCAAAAAAACAATGAGAAGTTTTTAACCTCAAAGGATATCAAAGATCCCTGACAAGTGAAAGCAATGAGTGATTCTGAACCTGATCAGTTTTCTACAAGGAACCATATAAAGATAATTAACAAACCTTGCATCAGATGTAAGGATTAAGTAGCCATTATATTAATAAGTTAATATCAGTGTTAATTTTCAGATTTGGACTATTGGTATTGTGATTATGTGAGAGCATGTACCTATTTGCAGAAGATATACATTAAAGAATTTCTGGATATAAAGCATCAATCAGCAACTTATTCTCAAATATTTAAGAGAAAAATAAAACCTCTGGGTTGTGCTTGAAATTTTTCTAAATATTTGAAGATGTTAAAAAATAAAACATTAAAAATGAACAGCATTTTCTTAATGGTATGTATTGTATGAGTACTTTATCTTTTATGAATTCCTTATTTACTCCTTTCATGATATATTTCTAGGCATTAGGGTAGACAATCTGCATTTTTAGGGGACTTATTCCTATACATTTCCATACATAATCCCCAGTATAGAAACTTAATACTTTATGATTATAGGACTTCTGTATTTTTTCTTTGTTTGCCTTAACTATTCCTTACTTCTCTTTATACCAAAAACAAAAAAGAAAACAAACAAACAACAACAACAAAACAGGAATAAATACCTGAGGGAAGGAAATTAGTGCTATTTAGCTTCCATATAGTTACATATGTATTCAAAAATACTGCCTGATTCATTGTTGTCAAGTCTTAATTTTCCCTTGAGAAACATCTGCCAAAACATATGATAACAATTCTAAATATGTCTCAGACTCTGTGTGAGAATATATTTCAAGTCTCCTGAACTTTCCCTTAGTTTCCAAAAAATGTCAGTCAGCATGTTCCCTGTAGTAGTTGGAAAGTATATCCACATATCTACACATCTTTGATAATCTTTTTTTTTTTTTTTGGCACTAGGGATTGAACTCAGGGACACTCAACCACTGAGCCACACCCCCAGACCTATTTTCTATTTTATTTACAGAAAGGGTCTCACTGAGTTACTTAGCACTTCACTTTTTCTGAGGCTAGCTTTGAACTCAGGATCCATCTGCTTCAGCCTCCCCAGATGCTGGGATTTCAGGTGTGCACCACCATGCCTGGCAGAAATTTTTCTTTTCTGTTGGTAGAAGGTAATACCCCTCCCTGGAGTATGGGCTGCATGTATCGTCTAAGGAATTGAATATGGCAGAAGTGATAGTGTGTGTGTGTCATAAGAGATATTACCAGCTGCTAAGACACCCAACCTATCCATGAGGCCAAGAACTGAGGTCTCTGGCCAACAGCCATGTGGGTGAAAACCCTGGGATGCAGACTGCCGCTGTCCGGCTGCAGCAAAATAACCAGGGGGTGACGAACAACTTGTGTACATTGATACAGCAGGAGTGGAAGCCGTTTATTGTAAGACAGGAGGGGTATATATACATTCCACACAGCTTATCTTGATTAACATAAACTAGATACAGCAGTCAACCAATAAGGAATCTCCACACTTAATGGCTCACTGGCATTACTTCACAAACCACTCCCTCTGGCAAAATGCCAGGCGCCATCCTGACTTGTCTACAAAATTGTTCAGAAAATTGTTTTCTTAGTACCTGTTGGAATGTTACATAATTTTTTTTTTAGCATCATTGCCAGAATTCCTATTTTCATCCCAGTGCTGGTGAAGACAAAGATAAAACCAAACTACAGCTTCTTCCATAGTTATCACAACAAACTGTATAAACTGATGCATCAATGAATAATAACTCAACAAGTAATGCTCAATCAAGGAGTCGATTTACTTTGGGAGCAAATGGACATATTGATGGATTCCTCTGCTTTGAACTGCTTGCAGAACTTGCCTGGACTATGTATCACTTGTATGCATTGTGAACTATCTGTTGGTGCAGCGAATTGTGGTAGTACTGGCGTATCTTTGCTGATGGTGTCACCAGTGATACAATTTTTCCAAAGGAGCCATCAATTGGCTTGGTATTGTGGCATTTCTGTATCCTCCTCCCTTCTGCTAGTGATGGTCTAAAATTTGGGGGCCAACAGAGGTGAGGCAAAGAACCTCACCCCCCCAACTGGCACCAAGGCCAAATTTGGGGGCCAACAGAGGTGAGGCAAAGAACTTCACCCCCCCACACTGGTGCATAGGCCTATCCACAAGTATGGCTGTATGCTGGACCAGTAGTCAGTGATGGGTATGATCCAATTTCAGTGGTACCAACCTAAGACAGGAGGCTCATCTGATGATGGGTAAGAACCATATGTTGTATTGGACAACCTAACAGGCATGGTCCCTAAGCCACATTGCTTGTTGTTTAATTAAACAGAAGGTGGGGAGATGCTGAGAGCCATAGCCAAGTAGGAATGATGCATGGCATTTTTGTTGAAAGGTGACCCCAGCAAGCCATTGAGATGATAATGATTATGTTAAGATGTGCATTGAATTGGAGACTAGACCCCTGCTGTCTGCCTAGGCCCGCTACTTTGGAGCTCTCCTGGGACTCCCGGAGAGTTCTCATTGGTTGGGGAAGTGTGGTAGGAGAGAATTCAGGAGGAGGGATTTCCTGTGGTGTAGTGTCTCCCGGGAGAAGGCCGAGTGCGTGGCATTCACGGGAGTTTTGGAAATAAAGATTGTTCCTGCTTGAGTGGCTCGTGATTTTGTGCCCAGCCAGACTGCAGCAGCAGACCTTTATGAGACATCCTGATTCAGGACCAACTAGCTAAGACACTCCCAAATCCTCATCCACAGAGCATGTGATATAATAAAATGTTTGCTGTTTGGAGCTGTCACATTTTTGAGTAATTTGTTATACAGAGGATATGATAACTTTATTTCTACTATTATTTATTTCTTTTAAAATATAATTAAACAGTAGTACATTTATGTTCTATTTTTCTCAACAATTGTAAAAAAAATTACAAAGTGAGAAAAAATGACAAGAACTATTTCCTTTGCTAGAAACTTTAATTCTCTAGTTAACAAAAAATAAATCCACAAATATTAAAATATTTATAAAAATAATACAATCCTAACATGCAAATACCAGAGGAACCTCCATGTACAGATATGAGAGAAAAATATAAAGATATATGAGAAGTTAAGTCACAGCTAGGGATTGAGACTCAAGAATAATTTGATTACCTATAGTAATTAAGCTTTACAGTGGTAATGAAAAAAATTTAAGGTAAGAAAGAGAATTCTGGCATAAGCCATCTGTAGGAAGCTCCTGTAAGGAGCCAAAAAGAAAAAATAAATAGAGGTTATGAAGAAAGTCCCATGCTATGAATGAGATTGTTTTATGGAGAATGGGTTAAAAATCAATGGAGTAATAGAATAAATGAGCCAAGACAAGATCAAGTAATTAGCAGGTTTACTGTTGGTCACTGTTAGAAATATTGAATTTATTTTCATATAGTAGTGAAATAGAAATCCTATTTTAAAAAACTAAATGTTAGGTCAGTATAAGAAATTTTAATTTGTTATTATTATTTTTAGTGCCAGGGATTGAACCCAGGGTGACTTAACCACTAAGCCACATCACCACCCCTTTTTCTGTTTTATTTTGAGACAAAGTCTCACTAAGTTGTTTAGGGCCTCACTCAGTTGCTTAGGCTGCCTTTGAATATGCAAATTAGTGATCTGGACTCAAAATCTTTAAGCACTTTTGACACATTCTTTGCTTTCTAAGATTATATTTTACATCAACAACACAAAATTCTCAGTGTCTCTCAATAATAAAGCTAATATTCTACTACTAGCACATGAGAATTAAGTTTAATTTTCTGCCTTTTAAAATTAAATTAGTTGTTTTTATTTTTAGGTCAATAATTTATTTGACTAACTACATTGATTTTTACACCAATTTGGGCTATGTTAAATATCACTTAAAGCTTTTGTAACAATAAAAATAATATCTTGAGGAAATAAATATGTATATCTAAAATAGTTTTAGTTTGGGGAATACATTACACCTTGGGTACATCACAGTCATTTAGGTTCCAAGACTGGTGGGGACTCACGTTTCCATGATGATAGACACACCAGAAAGATAACAAGATAAAACCTGTTATTTATTAAAACAGTTGCCTTAGACACCTATGGCCAAAAACAAGTATATGTTTAAGAGGATGTACATAATATAATCCTCTTTTTAGAATATACACTTGTAGAAGGAGGAGATATCAGATTGTGTATGCAACCAGATGATATCTTTTACTTGGTGTACACTCACAGATATTTGAAAACATAAATACGGCTTCATTGGTTTTTTTTATTAAAATGGCTTTTGAGCTGAAATAAGCAGATATAACTTTTCTCAGGAAAAACCCTTTCTCCACACCCAAAAGATAAAAGAGTCAGAATCAATCTGCTGTACTTAAAACAGGAATGTGGACCCAAGAGTACCACCCATCTGTCATTTCTTCATTCCCAATGACAATTGATAAGTAGACAAAGATTCCTAGAAATGCACAGAACACCAGTCAAAAGTCACTTGTCTATACCATGGCATAACTGATGGATAGATCTTTTCTACAGCACCTCCAGCTCATAATTACCTATTTCTTGGATTTGGACACTCCTGATGAAAAGAATTCACTAAGTCCAAAGACTAATTCACACTTAGTACAAAATATCTATCACTGAAAGAAACCAAATAAGTATAGAAGCCAATTTTATGATAAAATTGTCAATGATAGTGTTTAATATTTGCTATTAGAGAAGTAAGATCCAATAAAGAAACATATCTTGGCAGGGCACAGTGGCACACACCTGCAATCCAAGTATTTCGGGAACTAAGGCAGGAGGATCATAGGTTTGAAGCCAGCCTCAGCAACATAGAGAGATTGTAAGCAAGGTAGTGAGACCCTGTCTCAAAATTTAAAAAAATAAATAAATAAAGGATGAAATGGTTAGATCTCAGTGGTTAGATGCCCCTGGGTTCAATCTTAGTCCAAAAAATATATATATATATATTTTGCAATGAGCCAAGCAGCCAAGCATTAGGTCAATAGTCTATACCGTTTTTTCTTCCAAATATATTCTTTATATAGTTCATATTATGATTAAATTTTAAAATAATATAACATATAATATATGCTTCTAAATAACATACATTTATTTAAATTGACAATGATAACATAATTTTCAATTACCATTTTATTTTCTTTATTCTATAAATTTTTGTTCAATTTTGAAACAATAAGAAATTTTGTTATTTGTTCATAACTCAATCACTCCTTACTGACTATTGATTTCTGATGGATCCAAATATATACTAGGAATACACCTGAATTATAAGTACATATTGCCTATTGACAGAAAGACCCAATTTTAGAGCTAATGAACTACGTAAGGCAGACATAATAAAAAACACATAATACATTTTTTTTAAGTAATGTTAAAATTATAGTCTGGGAGTGGCACATGCCTGTAATCCCAGCAGCTCAAAAGGCTGAGGCAGGAGAATCGCGAGTTCAAAGTTAGCCTCAGCAATGGCGAGGCGCTAAGCAACTCAGTGAGACACTGTCTCTAACTAAAATACAAAATAGGGCTGGGGATGTGGCTTACTGGTTGAGAGTGCATATATAGTATATGATTTAAGTTATTTAAAATTAAATTTTATTTCCTCATAATAATTCCATCACAAAGTTTTTATATTAGATTTTTAGTTTTAATATTAATATTTTAACACATGAATATGTCTTCCAATGATGCTGTTATAAACATTCGAATTTACATCTTTACAATTACCATGTGTGTTTATACTTAACAATTTCAGTGGAAGTTAGATTGGTAAATTCCAAAACAATTCACTCCTTTTGTTAACTATTTCTTTTAATAATAAATATATTCATATAATATAAATAGAATATTATATATACTGTAAGTCATCTTGTTTTGAAATTAGATAGCTTGACAGTTATTATATCAGGAAATGTGTGAGCTCTTTATTATAGATAAATAATTTATTCATATAATTTAGCTGATGAAAAATTTAATATTGTAAGTTTCCCTTGATACTAAAAATTTTAAAGATCAAATATGAGAATGAGAGAAGAAAGATATTTTATTTTTAAAATAACTATTATGTTAAATTCTCTCAAAAGACCTTCCAAAAGGAAAAGCAATTAATAAGCACAATGACCTAATTTTATAAGCCATCCAAACTATGTATCTTTTCTTATTGATATCTTTTTCGCCTTCCATTACCTTGAATTTTTCTCTAAAATATCTTTATTACCATGTTTTTACTACGTAGCAGAAATAAATTATGTTTGACTTCAGCTTCTAATCCTTCTTTTTGAAACTTTAAAACTGTTCTTGCTTAATAAAAAGTAGAAAAATTGATAAAGTGATTATATATGTATATAATCATTTTTGTTGACTAATGTTACCAGATATTTCCATATTAAATTCCTGTGTCAACTACAGCTTATCTTAATAGGTTATCAAACAAGTATATGCCTTAGAAATGCTATTTTGGAACGGTTGATTTATTTTTCAAGCAGTAGCTTAAAATACAAGCAAAGATAGAAAACATATTTATTCACACTTCTATTCATTATGCAATATGACTTACTAGGTTTTAGAAAAGAAAATATCTTCCTCAAATCTCAGACAGTATAGAAATGATTTTATATATTGTTGAATGTTAAAAAACAAGAACATTCATATTTTAAAATGATAAGACTCATACACATGGTTAATGTATATTTTGATGGCTCAGTAAACACACATATATAATATACATACATATATTATACATCTTTACATTATATATACTACACATATATATGTATATATGTTAGATTAATATATATATCAGTGACTCTGAACTTGCCTAACCTGAAATGCAAAATTGAGTAAGTCTCAAATGTGTGTCCCTTTAGTATGATAATCATACTAAAAATAATATGCCAGATTAATGATGTCATTTTGAGGAGTTCATCACGAAATGTTCATAATAATATAAATAATCACATTGTTTGACTTATAATGATTAATTGACTTTAGTAACTAGAATAACACTTGATGACAATCTCAGTGTTTAATGGATGGATTCTACAGACTTATTTAATTATGCATAATAGCTAATTAGGTAAATCCTTTTTTTTTTGTATTTCCAGGTAAATCTGTCTGTATCCATCCCTTGAACTCCACTTTTGTACTAAGTTAAAATAGTAATATTTGTCCAAAACTGACAGGCAGGAGATGAAAGAAATCATATATTATAATTTACAATTTGCTGTCAGATCCTGTTAGTCATGGTGACTGTACTCGTTTTATAGATGTGTAAACTGAAGCTCAGAGATATAAGTACTTTACCTACAGTCACAAAGCTGCAAAGAAAAATGGTTAAGATACAAGACTTCAAAATCAAAATGACATTTATCAAGCTAATTTGTACATCTGGATATGTTATAATGGATCATTTCTTAAAGTATTATTAGCAAGATTGTATCAGGAAGATGGAATGATTTTATTGGGATTTAATTGCATATATCAGTGATGATCTTATTAATCACGTACTGAAAACAAACAATGTTTAAGGCACTTTACAGTTGTGATCTCTCTATCCCTGAGCAAAAATTTATGAAGTAATTATTATTCTCATGTTATAGGTGAGATAACTGAAGGCTAGAGAGTTTAGGTATCTTTCCTGTGGCAGAACACTAGTGAATATGTGATTTCAACCCATTCCCAACAGACTACATAATACAAGGATGTGAGTCCAAATCAATCTATATTTATTTTGTACCCCCTTTCGGTTTTTACATTACATAAGTTCTAGTCATAAAACCTATGCTTTATCTTAAGATAGATCGAACTTAAGTCAGGATGAAGATTATACTATTAAGAGCCTAGAGTAGCATTTTCATTATACCTTAATTTTACTTTAATTATATTGTAATAGAGATTGCTTTATGAAATGTTTAAAATACAAAACAGACAAGTTATAAGGAAAAAAAGGTGATCAAGGGAGACATTTATTTCAATAGTAAAAGAAGAGATTTTAGAAAAAATCTATTGACTATAATTATAAACAAAATCCTCAGACTATAAACTGAGAGGAAGAGGAAGAATTAAAATCTATATTAGTCAAAGTGAGAAAAACTATCTTTCTCAGAAAGGCCAAAAGAAGAAAGATCTAGGGTCCTATACCTCATTTTCTTTATCCATTCATCTGTTGAAGGACATCTAAGTTGGTTCCACAGTTTGACTATTGTGTGTTGAGCTGCTATAAACATTGATGTGGCTGCATCAATGTAGTGTGCTGATTACAACTCCTTTGGGTATGAACTGAGGAATGGGATAGCTTGGTCAAATAGTGGGTTCATTCCAAGTTTTCTGAGAAATCTCCATACTGCTTTTCTTATGGTTGTACCAATTGGCAGTCCCACCAGCAATGTATGAGAGTATCTAAAAAAAACATTTTTAACTTATTGTTCTCATATATCACTTGATTATAAATTTTAGTTATCCATGATATTAATGTCAACCAAATGCAAAACAAAACACAGTGCCATATATGGGCTCTTGAAAATGTTGTAAAATATCATCATGACGGCAGCCAATCTAATTATCTAATGATATATTCACTTTGTGAATCCATTATCAGAAATAAATAAAGTGGGCAGAGAGAGACAGACAGACAGAGAGCTGGACTATACAAATAGTATTTACATACTACACAAAAGATTGTTGTGGTTCCAAGGAAAGTAAAGTTTTATGCCTCTGTATGAATATACCATAGTGAATCTCCACATCATGTACAACACAAGACTAGGATCCTAATTAGAATAAGATATACTCCAGGTATGTATAAATATGTGAAATTATACTCTACTATCATAAACAATTAAAAAATAAAAGGAAACAATTGTATGACCTTGTATAGTTTTTATTAGTGCAGTTCCTTTCCTTTTGCATGCATAGTTTAGAGAGCAAGAGACCATAGACCAAGTTATAAAAAGTTTTACTCCTCTAAGAAAAACTCTATAAATGTTGTTTGTTCCCTATTTACCAGGATAAATTTTCAGATTCCATTGTTCATATCTAGTGTCTCATCTAAAATTATTGATACAAAACCAAAATTAGGCTATTGAAGTTACTAAAAATATTTTCAAAAATTACAATAGAGAATCAGTGCTGAAAATTTGATGTTAATTATCTAACTCATTCTCTGTCTGAATTATAGCTGATCTGATGAAAGATGAAAAGCTTTTATATATTTGAACCTATTTCTTTTGACTAGCTACAGAATAACATTTAGGATTAGGAGGGCAGACTCCCAACTGAAGTACTTGTCTTTCAATCTTCATTCAAACATGATTCTGCCAATAACAAATATATAATGCTGACCAAGTAGTTTAATGCCTCTCAATCTCAGTTTGAAACAAAATAACAGTACATATTTTACAGATTTTATAAGAGCTAAATAAAATATTCCCTATATAGTGTTCCTAACAAAACAGTTACAAATGACATTGAAGAATTAGCCAGTACAATTATTCAGAGGCAACTCTCCTTCACCCTTGGCTTACAAAGATTTGAGCAAATTTATGAAGTAATTATTTTAGCTTCTAGCAGCTCAAGGCTGCATCTTTAGGACAAACCTAGTTATCAATTAACTGGGTGATAACTGAAGGCAGGTCAGGAGTAACTGGAGGAAGTAATTCACTGAGGGTGTGAGTTTGAAGTTTATATTTTGTCTCTGGTGAGTGGATCTCTCTCTCTCTCTCTCTCTCTCTCTCTCTCTCTCTCTCTCTCTCTCTCTCTCTCTCTTTCTCTCTCTCTCTCTCTCCTTCCTGTTGGCATGTCCTTAGTTGCTTTTCTCAACCATGCCCTTCCAACATACTGCCTCACTTTGGAGCCGCAGCTATGGAGTCAGCAGACCACCATTCATATGGACTGAACATCTGAAACCTATGAGCCAACATAAATTTTTTCTCTTCTACATTGTTCTTGTTGGGTGTATTGGTCATAAAAATGAGAAAGCTGACTAAAACAGGTAGTTGCCTAAATTATATAAGCATCAGCAAACCCAGACAGGGCAACTCCATCTTCTTGGGTTTCATAATTTTTCATTTTTTAAGTCTAGTTAGCAGCCTGTTACTCCTCTCCCAATTTTTTATTTTTACTAAAAACTGCCCTGTCACCTCTATACAAATCAAAAGTGAGTTCAGTTTATGCTACACTGTTATTTTTTATTGCAACAGTTATTACTGATTAAAATTTGTCTTTACTACCTTAACTTGGACATGCTTTATGTCTCTCCATCAATTTGATATTTATTTCTTAAGATGCTTTGTCCCTGTCCAAGGCTGGTCCAAGAGATCTGAGCCAATTGGTGGAAAGGGAATTATTGTGTGACTTTCAATGGCAGAAACACAGAGCTTCGTCATGGTTTCTCACTGTCAAGGAGTGCATTTTCCTAGGCTTAATCCTGCATAGTAAAAAAGAAGAACCCTGTCCGATGCTGTTCTAATAACACAACTGGTCAGGGTCTGCCCAGAACCACAATGGAGTCTACAACATAGAGCTGATTTTCATGTTTTTTGGTTTTTCTCCACTGGTTTGCTATTACCTGACAAAACTAACTAGTAAGCTTCAAAAGTAAACTTCCCTACAGGATTAGATACACAAGGTGATCAGCAAGCCCCTACACCCCCAGCTCAGAGTACTCTACCCGCCCTTTTGAACCACCTTTGCTGTTTTTGAAGTCTTTCCTTACCAAAACTTATCAGACAATGGTACTATTTCTCCACCCCAAATGGTTTTCTAACAATGAAGCAGCTTAAAAGTCAGATATTCAGCAGACCCAGGGTGACATACACAATTTATCCAATACCCTCATAAAGCTGAGCACACCAATATAAATAATGTTTGCCAATCTATAAAGTTTATTTCAGGTTACTTTCATCAACAAGGCTATTTCCTTTTCTTTTTAAGAAATGGGCAGCATTTGTCATTTAAAAAATAAACCCTATTAACATAATTGATAGACTACAATACAAAGGGCTACACTATGATGGAATCAGGTTTGGGGTGCTCTGGAGCACTGAATTACCATAGTAAGCGCTAGAGGAAAAAAAAAAAGAAAAGTGATAAAAAGGATTTTTTTTCTTTTCTTTTCTTTCTTTCTTTTGTGCCTGTTTCTCTTTATTTATTTATTTTTTCTGAAGTTTAAGGTTGATGGATCAATCTTGGAGTATCTGTGGTCAGCAGGATGAGAGCTTTCAACCCCAAGAATGTGAAAACCATTCATCTTGGCAGGGAGGAACTCTTCTGAAAAAGCTTTGTTTGGATTCCAGTTTGGTTTTTACCATTGGCTATATGTAAAACTAAGAACATTTTGCATCTCCTTCTGGAATCTTTTGCTTTTTTAATTTATACTATCAGAATAATGTATTCCATTGTGCAGATTAAAACCCTCCTTCCTGGAATCAGTGGAGGTCATGAGATAGACTCCCTATGTTTTCTCAGATTAACCAGAGAAACCACAGTGGTAATACAGAGCAGTGGCTAAACTCCTTGACCCTGGAGTCAAGCTTTCTAGGTTTGTTTCCTGAGTGCTAGGCACAAAATTGGCTTTGAGTCTCTCTCATCTGTAAAATGGAGATGTTCGTAGTTTCTAGGTTCTATGGCCAGGGATGAAATGAGTTAATGTGTGTGAACATTTAGAAAGAGGCTGTAGTGTCCTAAACATTCATTTTTAGGATATGCCCAGACCTCAATTTTTGCTCTTTGTTAGCAGCAGAGAAGCTGTGCATTTTAGCTGTTCCTGCCTCCTTTTTGCTTAAGTACACAATTAACCTCAATCCTCTTTTCTTTATACCACATTCTATTAATTTTCTTTATCTTCTCCATTGTCATTTCAAAATGCTGGAACCCCTCTAAACTTAAGTGATCAAAAAAAAAAATTCCTTCAAAGACAATTTTCTACTAGCTGTCAGCCTGATAGAAAAAAAATCTCCCCATCCCAAATTCTTAAATAATTTTCAGCACATCCTCTCATTCTTCATTTCAATCTGAGAGAGGGCAGAAAGACATGAGCCATGGACACATAAGGTTAAGGGATTAGTTCTATATAATGGGCCCACTGTGCTGACCCCCACATGTTTTCTCTTTTAATAAAAGCAATTTACCTGCAGCTCTGCCTGGCTTAAGTAGACAGGATGTGTTACATTCTTCAGGAAAAGGCCTTTTATCTGCAGGAGAAATGTAGGCCCCAAATAAGGCCAGTGAGAGGAACACAGTGATCTGAAGTGGGGGAATTTATGACCATTGCACAGACCAGATCACAGAACTCAGGGAGAGAAAGCTAATTCCTCTGACCATAAAATCTATAAGAAGGAGCTCCAATTAGAACCAAATGGCATAGGGGCTAAATGACCTGGAGTTGTCATGGCAGCAAGGACTTGAAAGTCTGATGTCATCTTGCTGTCAAAGTTAAGAGGTTAATGGAACTTTCTGGAAACTTCCATGGGACCCAAAAAAGTTGGTGGGTAGGAAAGATACACTCTTTCCTCTCTGAGAGGACCCTCTCTCACCCCTGAATGTGTTCCCTTTCCCCTTTCCTTTCTAATAAATCTCTTGCTTATTACTCTAAATAACATGCCTAAAATCATTCTGACTTGATCCCAAGAATAGGGGTTTAAAGCAGGGTGAGGAGGGGGTCTTCACACTGACTCAGTTTCCTGGAAGGCCCCAGCCCTGTAAAATTCTAACCTGCCTACTGACTCCTATACTTAAAGAGTCTTGATTACATGCTGTTATGGTTCAGATATGAATTGTGCCTCTAGAGTTCATGTGTGAGTGAGAAAGAATCATCAGAGGTGAAATGATTACATTATAAGAGGTATGACCTAATCAATGGATTAATTCACTGGGATGGATTAACTTGGTGTTAACTGTAGGCAGTTAGGGTGAAGCTGTGGGAAGCAGGTAACTGGGGGCATGCTCTTGCCCCTGGTGATCAGACCTCTCGTTCATCTGCTTCCTGTTGCCATGTCCTGAGCTGTTTTCCCAGCCATGCCCTTCTGTCATGATGTTCTGTACCATCTCAGGCCCTGAGCTATGGAATGAGCCAACCAGGGACTGGAGAACTCTGAAACCATGAGCCCAGATAAACTTTTTCTCCACTGGATTGTTCTTTTCAGGTATATTGATCATAGCAAAGCAAAAGTTGACTAAAACACGTGCAGTAAATATTTTTCAGTGGTCCCTTTGCCGATATTTTAGATTTTCACATCAACATTAATACTACTTCTAAAAATGAATATAATAATAATAAAAAAATATTAATAACTACAGCATATATCTGTATTAAATATTGTACTCACCTAGTGCTACTTATCCCTTAAATGCTCCCTTCTCAATCACTTAGATCATTTATTTTCTTCTGTTTCAGTCTTCGTTAAATATCTGTGTACTTTGTCAAAAGTCATAGACACCTCCTAATTCAAAGGTCTTCAATTAAGTGTTCAAACCACATTGATGACCACAGTTTTCAAGCATTTACCCTGAAACTTAATATGTAAATATATGTCTACCTCTCAGCCCTCTGATTTAATTCTAGTCCTATATGCGACTGCCTATTTGTGTTTCCACAGCAACTTCCTCTACTGGCTGTCTTCTGAATGAATCATACGATGATCATCTGATTGAGTTGGAAACCTAAGAATCCTTCAAGGTGCTTTCCTTTCTCTCCTCCCCCATCATTTCAGGGAAGCCTGAACTGCATTGATTTTGCCTCATAAATAGCTCTCAAATTTTCCATCTCTCAGCATCTTCTCTGCCAGTGTCTTAATCCAAGCTATCATCATCTGTTCCTTGTATTAAGGCAACAACCTGCTAAAAGTTCCCTCTTCTTTTTTGTCTCTCAAATCCTCTCTCTACAGAACAGGAAAATCAATCATTGACTAATGCATCTTTGAATGTGTTTCTTGTGTACAATCTTTCAATGGTTCCTAGATTTTCAGATGTGCAACAAAGTCCAGCATTATCTGTTGTCTTCTTCACTCTTCAGCTTTATCTTTCCAACATTCTACCATTATTTCTTTCCATATAGAACTTTCTTTATTCCTCCAAGTAGCAGTATTGCTCCTTGCCTAAGGCCATCACACACTCAAACACTTTCTCCTCAGTATATTGTCTTTCCTTTTTCTTCCTTTTTTTGTAGTTAATCACTCATCATTGAGATAATTTTTTTTTATATTGAGGGAACCAATTTATTTTTTATTCAGAGAATATTGAGGACATTAATCCAGATTAAGTTAGATTGTTCATTAGTCATACACTGCATTTGTTTTTCATAACAATTGTATTATTTTTAAGAACTGGTGAGAAAACTTAACTCTACTTTTTGATATAATAAAATAGTGTCTAGTTTGTCCACCATTAAATTTGTGAATTTTTCTAGGTCAAAAACTAAATTTTCTAGGAATATTTATTAAAGTAACTATTGTATTTTAGTTGGAAAGTACCACTCTCAGTTAACTATATTTCATTTAAAAACTACAATCTTTAAAATAAAAATACAAAAATAATTAAGCATTTTACTTTTTATTTTACATTTTATTTTCAAATGCAAAACCTAAAACATCTTTATAAATTAGAACCACTGTCCTTGGTTTAAGTCTTTTCTTTGAATATGAAAAAGTTCAATAGAAAACTTTTAGCAAGGGGAACTTTTATTATTCTATAACCTTAGGGGGCATCCAGTAAAAGTCCTAACTGCAGCCAACAACAGAGTACTATATTCTAAGAATTTTTAGGATACTATATTAACATTTGAAAGTAAAGAACTGACTCTTTTTTATATATTAATAACTGTGCTTGTGATCAAATTGAAGTCCAATAGTGAATACAGCCCCCTACTCTCCCACAGTGAAATCCAATTAGACTGTAATTTGTTTTATTTGGAAAACAATGGTACAAATATCTCCTTAAACAGCTTAGGGATGCATACATATCAAAAGAACAGGGCCAATACCAGCAGTTCTCAGAATCTCAGAGGTTCAGTGTCAGGTCACTAGCAACAGAATTTGTAGTAAGGAAGTTGAGATGACATGGTTAGCACCAAATTGCTGTGGATACACACCAAAAAAAGGATTTAGGCCTCTCTCATAAGGCAATAACCCTGGACTTGAATGAACTCACTTGGGTGTTCTTTACCACCATAGAAACAAACAAACAAGCAAATAAATACATACACGAGCCCTCAATGGACAGAAAGAAAGAGGAGACAAGAATAATTTAGGTTGATGTAGAAAATGTGAGATAGTTAGAGAAGGAAGGAAGGAAGAAATGCAGGCAGGAAGGAAGGACATTGACCAGTTCCTCATGTGAAAGAGTCACTGAGGAGAACTTTAAACTACAAAAACTATACATACATACATACATACATACATACATACATACATACATAAAATGAATAACCCCCACCTTAAATGGATTTAACTGAATCTGTATAGACACTCTCCTTGGCTATTTTTTTCTAACCACATACAAGACAAGATACATATTGTCCTCACCAGATAAGATTGGGAGAACATTTTAAATTCCCTAAAACTTCTAATTTGTTTTTCCTCATCCATAAGTTAGATTCCTTTTTCATATCCTGGTGTTCTCACTTAAATATGTGATACATACCACCCAGTGTCTTAGAAATTGAGTTGACCCAGTTGAGGTTATCTCAATATTATATATAAATATAATATTGGACCACTCTCCTAGCAAGTCTGAGGTCCTGGGTTCAATCCCCAGTACCAAAACAGACACAAAACAAAACAAAGTTTACAGAGTTAAGAAATTGAGTTGACTAACCATGGAACATGTTCCTTCATAAGATCCTTTATAAGTAAATTTCCAATTTATAAAATGAATAGCATTGTTTCTTGATGGCATAAAAATCAAAATAATATAAGGATATAAAAAAATAAATGTTTTCAACCTTTAAGATGATTTTGTATTATAATTTCTCAGATGCTTTCAGAAAATTTGGTATCTGAGTGTGTGTGTGTGTGTGTGTGTGTGTGTGTGTGTATTCATAATCCCTTAAATTTTCTACTCTAAAAATGGACTCATTCTTCTTTTAGAATATTTTTTAGTTATCAATTGACCTTTTTTAAAATTTATTTATATGTGGTGCTGAGTATCGAATTCAGTGTCTTACACATCTGGACAAGTGCTCTACCACTGAGCCACAACCCCAGTCCTGAAAATGGACTCATTCTGTAAGTCAATAATCTTAGAGAAAAGTCTTTTATAGCAGAGTCCATAGGCTAGAATCCCTTTACTTATATAAAAAGATTAAAACTAGGTAAGGAAAGCCTGTGCTCATTCTGGGGAAAAACAAAACAAAACAAATCAAAACAAAACTCTTACTCTTATTAAAATAAAAAGCTAATTTTCAATTGATCAGTGGCAAAATTGGATATATATGTTATCAGAGTCCTGGGATTTCTTAGTTCCACTCTCCTAATTTGCCAAAAAATCAATGAGTTGCATGGGGGTAGGCAGTGTCTCAATTCAGATCATTTGCTCCTGTCATCCTGCTTTGACCAGGTCTTGTAGGACATCAACACAAGCATTCTAAGAGCCATTTCCTACATAATGTGACTCTGAATATGAAACTATTTTGGATTAAAAAATGTGTCCTTAGATTTCATGACTTATCATATAGGAGGTTATTTCTTGATTTTCCAGATAGAAGCACATTTGTGGGCTTTTTAGATCTAATTTCAATTAATAAATAAAAATTATCTTAAAAAATCTGTGAACATTGGGCCTTTCTCTAATGCATTTGAAAAACTGCTCTGTAAACCTTCCCTTACCCACATATGTTTTATATTGCATTTGTGTATGTGTGTCTTGGTGTGTGTGTGTGCATATGTGTGATTTCTGTAGATCCATCCAACATCTACACTCCCAATGCTCACAGCATGTGGGGCTGGAAACGGATTATGGTGTCACCCAATAAGCATATAATTTGGCACCTAGAGTCATTGGGTCTTTTTCACTCATGAAAGGACATTTTCCTTTATCATCAAAGTATTACAGCACATCTACTCACCGTTCTGACATAATTTCCAGATCTTACTGAATTCCTGGGGTCTATTTTAACCTCCCTGGGAATTTGAATGACTCTAGCTCATGTTTCCTTTTGTTCTCATAGCATTTCAAACTCTCATCAGGATTTTTTAAAAAAATATCTATCTATCTATCTATCTATCTATCTATCTATCTATCTATCTATCTATCTGGGTTAGATGTTGTTTCTCCCCAAATCTCACATGTAAGACAATGCAGGAAGGTTTGGAGAAGAAATGATTGGGTTAGCATTAACCTAATCAGTGGACTAATCCATGATGGGATTAATTGAGTGGTAACTAAAGGCAGGTGGAGTGTAGCTGGAGAAAGTGGTTCATTGGGGTATATATTTGATACCTGGAGTGTAAAATCTCTCTCTCCTCTTTCTGATCACCATGTGCGCTGCTTCCCCTTGCCACACACCTTGCCATGATGTTCAGTGCCACCTCTAGCCCCAGGGAATGTAGCCTGCTGTCAATGGATTGAGATCTTTGAAACTATGAGCCCTTAAATAAACTTTTCCTCCTCTACAGTTATTGTGGTCAGACCTTTAAGTCTCAGCAACAAAAACAGCTGACTAAAACGTTATCTCTCATCTATCTCTGATCTATTTAATCTCTAAAAAACTAGCTAGTTTTTTTTCTATTTACATGAAATAAATGGAATTTTTCATGATGTGCATATTCCATGGTCACAACCCCCCTGACTAGGCCATAATCTCATCTAATAGCTTCATATAAATATCTCCATTAGACAAGTTATTATAGATTGGTCCTTCCAAAAACTTATACAGTTTGAGCTACTAATGGATTTAGTGGTAAGATGAGTTCTGGTTTGACATTATCCCTCCCCATCATCTCTCACTATCACTATCACCACATGGACAGTATGCTTCTGAAACACAACATCTCTCTCCACAAAGACTTTGTTTCATACTGCAAAACCCTCAGTAGACATGTACTACAATTCTTTCTTCTCTCTCATGCACTTATTTACAATGATTATAAAATTAGCAATTATTATTGTATAAAGGTTAAAGTTACATTAAATGTTAATGAGGCCAGGCAAAAGTGCTTATATATCTGTCACTAATTTCTATATTACATGGTGTGCCACTCTTCATAGCTAATTGTATTGAAAATTAGATGAATATAGTACATTGTACAATGAAGGTTCAGTTTTATTTTCCCACTGAGAAAGATATATGCCTCTAATTTGGACTAGCACTTATTTTCCTTTAATTCCTCCAATATTTAACTGATAATTTTTAAAATATCACTGTGATTGTTGCCTAATGTGTATTAACAAGAGATCTGCAAAATACGGACTTAATGATAGTTCTATTCTTAAAAGTGTTCTTCTAACAAGTTTGCCAATGGAACTCATGTCCTCTGCCTGTCTTTGATATACAAAAATCACCACTGACAACTTTCCTGCAATGATGTGAAGTAGAACCAGTTTTTAATTCAACAGAGTAGAGAAAATTGGGCAGGATCTGACATTTGAGGGGCACTTCTAGATGAAAGTAAGGGCTAAGGACTTGGTTACTTTCAGAAGTTAGGAAACTTAGTTGATAACTGTGTTACTCACCTCACCCATAAGATGGTTCCTAAAGATTGGATATTTTCATTACCTCTGGACACAAATTTCAAGAAGATGGAAACTAATAACAAAAATCCCTGTAGTACTAATAATCATATTCCAATGAGTCTGATAATGGACCATTACTGGCTGTTTTAGTTGATCACTCTGATTATGAAAAATAGCATAACTGAGATATTTTATCTAATTTTAACTTGTGTGGAAATGATCCAATCTTTATCTAATTTTGTTAATCTGAGTTTATTTATAAACTCATTTATTTCCCAGAAACAAGTTGCTTTTTTTTTCTTAATTTTCTTTTTGAAATTAGAGCATATACTTTGATTGATATTTGGTTTGATATAATAGTGTCATAATTTTTTTATTCTAATAACCTATAATGAAACTGAAGTTTAAAAATTTATTATCTCCATAATCAGGGATCATGGCTGACTGGTTCCCTAAGAAAATTTCTATGCCACTCAGAATGTTGCAGACTGTGTTCATATTGGGATAATCCCCTGGCAATTTCCATGGCTTTGCATTGCATACAATCTGGGTCACTTAGTCTCCCAGTAATTTTCTGACTTCTTCTGGCTCTATCAAATAGATTTTGAATCTCCAAGGTCTATATCCTACCAGTAATTATTTTCCCATTACTTATTTTTGGAATCTCTCTCAAGTCTACATAGTAGATCTTTACTTAGTACAAAGCTGGGCATATGGCCACCCTTCCTTTCTCTAAGTTTGTTGTCTCAAAATTGCATATTCCTAGCATCTTTCTCCATACAGTATAATAGGAGAGAGAGAGCAATATTATCAGTTAGCTATTCAACTTCCAAAAGTATATTGTGTGCACAAATCATGCACATTGGTACTTCATGGAGAATGACAATTTACTTACTCCAAGATTCCAGCTCTGTTGTTAAAGGAATCACACATCCAAATTGCCATGGTTGGCCTTAGTTTGTGTTAATTATTTGTATATAACTCTTGATACACTTGTCTTTCACTCTAAGAACTGTCCCAGTTTGAGCAATAAATTGAACGGTTGCCTATTTATTATAAATATGGTATCTAGGGTTGTGGGAAGCCACGCCTGAGCCATTTAGTGTCTTTGCTTGACCTTGAGCCAAGGAGATTTTGGATTGGCATTGCAAGTCATTTTGTTTCTCCTCCCACTTAACGGATTATGCAAGGCATGTGACCTCAGTCTTGGCTCAGCTAGGAAGGCTGCTCTCAGAGCTGCAAAAGAAACTGGGCATTAGCCATTGGGCCTCAACAGCCCACCTCTTACCTCATTTGGCAGAACATTCTATGGAAAACCTTTGACATTTCCCCCATACGTAATAAAACAAAGGCTCACCTCTCTCTCTTTCCAGTGTGGAAGCTCAACCCCTAAGGTCATAGAGCCATCCTGCCCTCACTTTTCAAAATTACCTTCTGTGTCTTGTGATTTTTTGCCACCTTCATATCTTAGCACCATTTTGCAGCCAGCCCCTTCACACAGAGGAAACCCAAATTCCATCGCCTGGGCAAGGCTGGATTTAACTTTGACTTCCTTTTTGTATATTTCTTCTTAAGACATATCTTTATATATAAACCCATACATTTCCCAAGGAGTTGTACATTACATTTGACACCCTTATTTCCCCTCATTGCCACACAACTTGTGTTGCCTTGGAAAGTACTGAATAGAACCTGAAAAGTGTTTATTATTTGCTAGAATTGTCCTATGTAGGTGCAAACACATTATATTATTGCTCTACCCATTTAGAATTTCCCCAGTTAAAGCCATTACAAAATATTTTTCAATATTAGTTGTTCCAGTTCCCTATCTGGGATCTCCCCTGAACACACTGCCAATACGAAGCTGACAAGTTATAACTAAATATCTACTTAATTCCAGACCCATATTTAGAGGATTAGACCATCTTTCATTGTGGTTGTTATTGTTTTTCCTTTAGTGTATCTTTTATTTTTCATTCATGCATGTATTTTTTCATCTTTCAAGTATCACATTTTACCATAAATCCCTTATTTAGATACTTTTAACATTGTCAAAACTAAAATACATACATATATATATATATATATATATATATATATATATATATATATATATATACACACATACATAAGAATGCTTTTCATTGCCTTTGAAATTCTTGTATTCAGTTGCCTGGTGAGGAAAAAAGTAGATTAAGAAAATAGCCTTCTTATACTTGTTACATGTTCTAAAACAATTGTTGGAACAAATCCTGATCAATTCTCAATATTCACCACCTCCATCTAGAAGAACCTGTCATATCCATCTGTTCTTCATGTAAATCAGAGAATAAGCCAAAGTAAGATTCAGAAATGAGAGAAATATAGGGAGAAGAGGAAACCAGAAAAAAAAAGTACTCCAGATATTATGCATTACATCTCCTTAATAGCCTATAACATACTGGACCAAAAATTGAACCTCTTTCCTTCACTTTGGTATTAATAACTTGGCTGTATGATTTTTAGTATGTACCTAAGTCTCTAGTTTGAGTCACATGGATGGTTACATTCATAGTGGTATAAACAAATTTTTGTTAACTTGATTTGTAAAATCAAGACATTCTAGATGCAGGCTTCTCAACAAACATTGCAATCTTATTTTAAAATGGGTAATTTTCCCATGTAAGTAGGGTCACTATTATAACCCTATCAATAATATGTCCACAGCATCATCTAATCTGGGTCTGTAAGTTTTACTGTTATAATTGGCATTGATATAAAACACAAAACACAGCCAAATTGGGCTCAGGTAGCAAAACAGTCAAAATAACTCAAAAATATTTCTGGAAATCCAAATAAATTCCTAGAGGTTATTTCCATCACAGTTTTCTTTTTGAATCAGGATTCTGTTCAACAACAAGCAAAAGAATAATCAATTTTGGAAAAAAAAAAAAAAAAATATATATATATATATATATATATATATATATATATAGAGAGAGAGAGAGAGAGAGAGAGAGAGAGAGAGAGAGTATCCTTAACCCTAAACCCATAGCCAAAAATCTAACACATTCTACGTCTCTGTTCAGACATCGAAATAAAATTCTAAACCCTTACAAATATATTTAGTGCTCCAAGGTATCACACTGCCTTCACACACTGAAAATCTGATGTCAAATTGTATCTCCAAGATTTTCAACCTCAGGCATAGGCTGAATATCAGGGACAGATAGTTATTTTGTGCCTTGGGTGGGGCTAGCAAAGTCTGTCAATGAGTATATGAAGCAGTCATCAGATATGCCCTAAAGAATTATGATGCAAAGAAGAACATCATCTTTGTGCTAAAGGCTAGTTCTTGATATACAAAATGAAAAAATGAACAGATCGAAATCCATTTTCCAGTCTAATAGTCACTTATTACTTTTTATATAGACTAAAACGACTTGGGGTGGGTGACTACTGAGAATCATTCTGTTAATTTTATAAACAACTCAAATTGTTACAAAATTTTAGAAAGTAATCAAACCCATTTCAGGTTTACTTATATTGAAGTGGGGGCAAAGGAAGTTGCATAGACCTTTAGAGGGGTAACCTAAAACAATGAATAGAGTCCCTATTCCACTTGGATAAAAAAGCATTCATCATGACTGCCAGCACCCTGTCCTGTTTCGTAGCTCAATGAACTTTGGTAACATACCTGATAGCCCATTCAAAACTTTGTACTTTCACTATCCATGACTTTCAAAACTGAAGCACTATCTTGAATATACTCACAGTCTTGACACATGCCAGATATTTCTATTAATTACATACTGCCAAACCAAGAACCTATCAGATAAGTTTTTAATAATAAGTATAGTTTCATTTTAAATTTAGATGTTTTAGTTCCTTTTATATTAAAAGTTTTATGGTTTGTAATACTATGGAAGCATAAAAAACTGACATAATTAACATTTTTAAAAAGTTTTAATTGACAAACTATAAGTTTTATACAACATATTTGCATGCCAAATGTAATGTTAAGCATAGAAAGACAAATCAAGCTAATATGCATATCTACCATTTCAACTACTTATTATTTGTGGTGAATCATCTTGAAGTATAAAATACTTTATTATTAATTATGGTCATCATGTTTTGCGAAAGATCACTACAACTTACTTCTTCCACGCAACTATAACTTTGAACCATTTGGCCAACATCTCTCCTTTCCCCAATGCCCACTCAGCTTCAGGAAACCACCATTGTACTTTCTGCAATATTGTATTGGTTTAACATTTTTTTTAGCTTCTGAATATAAGTGATATCATGTGGTTTAATCTGTGACTGGTTTATGGTTTATTTCACACAGCATAACATCCTTTAGCTTCATCCATGCTGTTGCAAATGAATTTCCTTCTTTTTTAAGACTATTCAGTAATTCCTTGTGCATATAGATCACAATTTCTTTATCAATTCATCTATTCATGGATTGTTAGGTTTTTCATATCTTGGCTATTGTCAATAATTCTACAGTGAACCTGGCAATACCGATCTTTTCCATAGACTGATTTTAATATCTTTGGGTATATATCAAGAAATAAAATTGCTGGATCATCTGGTAATATTGTTTTTTAGGATTTTTAAGGGGCTTATGCAGTATTTTCCCAAATGACTGTACCAATCTAAATACCCTTTAACAGAGTACCAGAGTCCACATCCTTGAAAACACTTTTTGCTTTTTATATTTTGAAAATATTCTTTTTTTAAAATTTTTTTATTGGTTGTTCAAAACATTACAAAGCTCTTGACATATCATATTTCATACATTAGATTCAAGTGGGTTATGAACTCCCATTTTTACCCCGTGAAAATATTCATTGCAACAAATTTGAGGTGATATGTCAGAGTGGTTTCCATGTGCATTTCCCTAATGATTAGTGCCATTGCATATTTTTTCCATATCTATTAGCCATTCATAAACCTTTTTTTTGAGAATTTTTTTTGTATTCAGATTCTTTGGCCATCTTTTAGTGAGGTAGTTTATTTTCTGTCTATTGAGCCATTAAGTTTCTTATATGTTTTAGATATTAGCCCCTTATCAGATGTATGGATAAAAACTATTTTTTTTCCCAAACTGGGGATTGCCTCGTCACTCTATTGTTTGCTATACAGAATCTTTTTAGTTTGATGTAATCTCATTTGCCTGTTTGTTTTTTTTTATTACTTGTTTTTAGAGCCATATCCAAGAAATACTATTCCAGACCAGAACAATATTGTGAGGCTTTTCCACCATTTGTCTATTTTTTTCTTTTTCCTAGTAATTTTATAGTTTCCAGTCTTAGGTTTATGACTAATCTGTTTTTTTACTTACTTTTGTATATTGTGTGAGAAAGGGATCCTATTTTACTCTTCTGCATGTATTCAGTTTTCCCAACATCACTGTGTATTCTTGATATTTTTGTTGAAAATCAATTGGCTGTGAATATATGGGTTATTTTCTTGGTTTTTAAAATCTTGCTCCATTTATTCATGTTTCTTATTTTTCTCTCTCTCTTTCTTTCTCCCTGCCCCCCCAATATTTTAATTACAATTCCTCTGTAATTTATTTTGAATCAGTAAATGTGCTGTTTTTATGCTCAAGATTGCTTTTGCTAATCAGAGTCTTTTGTAGTTCCACACAAATATTAGGATTTTTTAAATCTTTCTGTGAAAAATTACATTGGAATTTTAACAGGGATTACATCAAATCCATATATTGTTTTGGATAATATGGACATTTTAACAACATTATTTGTCCCAATCCATTAACAGGAGATATTTTCCATGTTTTTGTGTCATCTTAAATTTCATGTTACTTGTTTCATAATATTAAATATATTTATTCCTTGATTAAATTTGCTACTAAATATTTTTAAGTTATTACAAATGTGCATGTTTGCTTTGTTTCTTTTTCAGATAGCTTAGTCTTAGTATATAGAAATGTTGCTGCCAACATTACACTGGCTTCAGAGCCAGACAAGAACACTAAGAGAAAACTGTAGGCAGATATCTCTGATGAACACAGATAAAAAATCTATAACCGAATACTAACAAAGCAAATTCAGTAGCATATTATACAGATCAATCAAAATGGTTAAGTAGAATTTATCCCAGGATTGAAATATCACCCAAGATTTTCAAATCTATAATTATGATATACCCCATTAGCAGGATGAAGACTAAAAGTATATGATCATTCCTGTTGATTCAGAAAATAGCAATCAGACATTACAGTGCAAAAAGCATCTTTCAACATAGATCTTTCAGTAATTTTCTGACTATTTTCTCATCATAATGGATATTTAAAAGAGGGACTGTTAGATCAAATGTACAAAGTATTTTATTGTATTTTTAATAATTATTAAAATAGTCTTCTCTGTTAAGAATAAATAAATATTTTAATTTTTACATTAACAAATTATGAAAAGAATGTTATGTAATTCTTAGTGATCTCCAGCTTCATTTTTATAAATTATATCTTGGAAATATTGTTTATATAGGTAGAAAAATATATAAACATTTTACATATATATATTCACATATATGTGTATACACATAAACTTATATAAGTTTTAATATGCATGACTGATATGCAGTTTAATTTTAAAACAGCTAAATACATTCTGATTTGTTTACATAATAAAATTATTTAATCAATCTTTTAGTGGTGGAACTTGAATGTTTCATTATGTTTATTACTAATCTTGGTGCAATTAATAAACTTTTTTTGTGTGTGCTGGGGATTGAATCCAGGGCGTTGGGCTTGCGAGACAAGCACTCTACCAAATGAGCTATACTCCCAGCCCCCAATTAATAAATTTTTGCATACTGTCTTCTGTACATATATCCTTATAGTAATTCTTAGAACAAAGTTTGCTTGTTTAAATTACATTTGCATTTTACAATGTAAACCACTGATGAGGTCAGAGCACTCTCATGATCTGATCACGTCCCCAAAACCCCATCTCTGAACACTGTGGCACAGGGAACAGGCTTGAGCATATGAGCCTTTGGAGGGCATTTCGGACACAAACCATAACAGTGATACGAGCCAGTAATAACAATGATGTCTAAACAGAATTGGTATCATGGAATACATTGTTATTATTTTAGTTATTGATTTCTATTGAATTATTATGCACATATTTTTAATTTCCTTATATATTTTGTTATTTGACCACTCACTTTTAAAAATTGTAATGTTTGTAATCCCCAGCTTATTTTCTTCCATTGAGACATATCTTCAGTGTTAGAGGAAAATTATAATTTATTAAAGAGAGTTGTATGTAATAATAAATGTTTTCTGGACTATTTATATTTTTATATCCAGTGTATTCTGTGACATATATGTGGATTAAAATGTAATTCTCAGTTTAATTTTGGAGAACAAAAATAGTTCACTTTTTTCTTTTTACAAAACTATCACTAATTAACAAAAACATGTTTATTTACAGGTAAATATTTAAATGATCACCTATTCAAATATACACATTACTCAATTTCCTTGTCTAGTGAAAAAGGAAAAAAAATTCAAGCTTAATTAAAGTACAAGACAAACTCCAACTTCAAAATGAAAAACTAGATGAAGAATCTTGTAAGAGTTTGGCTAAACAGAGATGTTTTATAAAGAAAAAAATATATTTGGTTTTTATTATCAACGAGATTAAAATAAATTCTAGTTTGTAATCTTCTATAAAACAAAAATTTAAATTTTTCACTGCTTAAGTTTTAGCACAATGTTCTATAAATGGCATTGAATATTTGTTAAAAGAGGGAGGAAGGAAAGGAGAGAAAGAGGAAGAAAGGTAGGAGGAAATGGGTTAGTTAATACTTGTTCTAATGTAAGAGAAAAAACCTAACAACTATGACATAAAGGGACAGTGCTAATAGGAAGATAGGTGTAGACGGCTAAGGGAAAAAATGGGCCCCTAAATCGGAATATCTAGGAAATCCTTCCCCAAGGGAAGGCAGTTTAACTTGTTTTAGGCACAGCCAGGAATCTGTTGGATAGTTAAGAGCGGTGCATGTTCCCCAGATAGAGGAGACCACATATGGCCAAGCACACAGTAATTTGGGTGGAATTTTCTTTAAGTGGAGAATGAAATGAACATTTTAATTTGAGGGTTTCGTCAGGAATGCAATCTCAAGAGAAAGGGAACTGGGTAAATGAGACAGGGAAGGAGTCCAGGAAAAAAAGTGAAAGTCTCTGCTGGACAGTACCCAGAGTCTTATCACTCAGGAAAGCTTTGGGGAAGAAATTGCAAGGAAGGTCCTGCCTGGACTCACTCATTCATTCAGTCATTGGTAGAAATCTGATCCCAGAAGTGGGAGAGAGCCTCTGGGATGACTTCTGTCTGATTGGGATAGTTCTCTGGAGAAGAGGTGAATTGTTATTGGTCAGTACCCACAAAAGCTATGAAAGAGGAGAAACATCCCTTGTAAAGGATCTGGGTGTGCCAACAAAAGCAGTTAGGACATACCATCTTGACAATGCTTTTCCAGGATTCTGGTTTCTCATCCTGTCTCAGAAAACATACCTGAGGGGAAAGAATCTGATCCATTGTAGCACTTGCTGCTGCAAGCTCTTGTTACCTCCTTCATCCTTTGTCACTCATTTTGGATTCCCTATAAAAATCTAGATTCCCTTTCAAAGGCTAATGCTACTGCTTCTCTAGGTGGTTTTACAAGTGGGTTGTACCAGACCTTCAAGAATGATCATCCACTAGTTACCAGGCCTTCATCAATCTATCATGGTTAACTTAATTCCCTATTTAAAGTTACAACTGAAGACAAAGAGCACAAAGAGAAACTGTGACAAATAACCTAAGTATGTAGGCACCAGCAGTTGTGCTACCTCATGATGCTCAGGGTCAGTTGCATGTACCAGAACATTAACTCCTGTCTGCTCTTGCTGGTCTGTTGACAGAAGAAACCCCAGATGGCTAAGAGGGCCTGCATTTTAAGGTCTAGTGGACTCCTGCTGTATCTCACCCTGTGGAAGCACCCCTCAGATGGAAACTAAGGATGACAGGCAGGAATTCCTCAAGCAGATCCCTGGTAGTGCCCGTGATGTGGTCAGTCCTATTTATACTTTGTTTCCTAGACTCGTGTCTTCAACCTTTTGGAGACATAGTACTAATATAATGGCAATGGATGAATGTTTGCATTCAATTGTGAAAGTAGAAACAATTTCCCCTGGATGTCATTTACTAGCTGCTACCTCAGCTGTGCCTCCACAATGCCCTCCATCCCATCCTCTATCAGGAAGCAGTTTGACAATGCAGGATGTCGATGGGACAAATGGTTCTATTGTCACTTGTTACCCACCTCATCTCCTTTACTATAAAGTAGTTCAGTTGTAATCAGACTTATATTTGAAGATCCTAACAAAGACAAAGAGACTATGTTTTAAATTTGATTTGAAAACATTGAGTCTTTCCTTGCAATATCAAATATAAATCAAAGAACTAAGCTGTTGGACAATGTTGCACTTTTGGCAAACTTTTAGAAAGAAAAGCACATGAAAGCTATTGAGGATACTCATTTATTAGCTAAACTCACCAAGAAACCTATCACAAAAATATATCTGTTATGAACTAAAGAGTATGCAAAACAATTGCTTTAAATTTTATATAGTGGGTGATTTTATTTTTGAGAAACAAAAACTATATAACTATTAGATAAAAAAGAAAGTAATTTTTCTAAATGAGATGTAATTTCCAAAACATCTTTTGAGAAGATAGGAATAGCAACCTTTAATTATGATTGGGATCTGTACAGAAATACTGGTATACCAATTTAATCAAAAGCAGATGTTCTACTTTCAGTGCTTTTCCAAAATGGGAAGATGGACAATAACAACTTGGTAACAACATAATAGGAAATGTAATATCTTACTAATATTCATTTTTCTAAGATGCAGACCTTCCCATGTATAGAACTTTCTAAATTCAGCCTAATTACTATAATAGTTTGCTAATTTTGCTTTCTTTGAAGTCATTCCAGAAGCTTAAATTCTTGCAAAATGTTGTTACTCATTGTCTATCTCTTTTTACTCTCACTACCACTCCAACTGATGCTTTTTTATTTGGTTATAAATATCCTAAATGGGTCTATGACAAATACATTGGCCATATATTCTTTGCCGATCAGATTATCAATTCCAGGTTTTCTTGGGCATCAAATTTTTGTTTTCAAGAGGAAGGTAATATCTTTCTTCTCTTTAGTTCTCCACACTCTTAATTTCTTTTTCCTCTAATGCCAGCTAGAATTCATAGGGATTTGATATTTCTACTGCTCCATCATTTAGCTCTAAGAGGAACATAGTGTTTAGAACAACATCCCTCAGAAAAGTATAAAAAGATCTGCTTGCTGTAAAAACCTGCATTTTTTTCTTTAGTTCTTGCCACCTATGTTTTAAACATATCACTACTCATTTGCAACAAATGGGAAGAAGACAAATTAGAAAGCCAACTTAATAAAAAAAATTACATAATGATTCAAAGGAAGGAATAAGATGTCCTGACTCTAGACCCTTATTTAAAGATGTGAAAAACAGCAGCTAGTAAGCCGAGCACATTTTCATCCATCATATAAATGAACATGTAACATAATGCCTTTAGTATATTTGCCAAATACTATAAAGAGTTATGAAAAAGAAGTTTTATTTCAAACACATGCGTAAAATAGAAAAACTCAAATAAGTAAATTATATTGTTGAGGATTATAGGCAACATCATGCCAATAATTTTAAATAGCTTGATCTCAAAGTTAAAGAAATATTGATATATAATTGTTGAAGAGTATTCATGAACTTTTGAGAGATTTTTACTAAGACAGTTTGCATACAGAAAAAAGCCAATGTTCTAGGATGATGGCAACAGGTAGTGTTGACTATATAATGTATCAACAATCAGGAAAGTTAGATTTTAATAAAAGATTTATGAATGGCAAAATATGATAAATATTCAAATCAACATATTATATTAAGATCATATTTGCTATCACATTGAATCTTATTTGGTTTATTTCAACAAAATTCAGCAATTTTATATATAAGTATAGTTGGTTTAGACAAGCATTTCTTTATTTTCTCCCCTATTTGAACACTGAAAGCCAGTGTCATAATTGATAATTGGCTATTGAAGACAATTAATCTGTATAATCACCTATACCAGGAATTTATACTAGCAAGATGGCCAATATTTGTGGTAGACTCATTTTCTTTACTTTGCAGTTACATGCTAATGTACACTTTTTCAATTGTATGCATGAATTGATTTTAATCAGTGCAGTGAATTTTTATGTATTAGCCAATTCCCATGTTATTTAACAGTTATTAAATGCATATAGTTTATAAATTTTAAAAAATGTATAAAATTTCTCCCATTACATAGTTTGGAAAATTATTTCTTGGCTATCATTTGATTTTATAGAGCAACTCAACTCATATTTATTCAAACATTTTTATGGTAAGAATAATTCACACTATGTGCCTTTGTTTTTGTTGCTTAGAACTAAATACTTCCTTGTATGAAAAGAAAAATATGTTGTTAAAAATCTGTAATACAGAGATTTCAAACTTCAAAATCAGCATAGTCTACCACTAATGAATAAAAAGTGCTGATAATAATATTTGTTGTGTACTATGTTTATTGAAAAAAAATCCCAATTTCTTCTAATATGTTTTGACAAAAAATACATAAAAATAAATTTAAAATTTACAGGCAAAATATCAATCTGCTATATAATTTTAAAATTCTCATTCCGAAATACCAGGTTATCTGACAAATCACTCTAAACTGATTAATAAGAGTTTTTTCTATAATGAGTAACAAACAACAAGATCATCCGTATTAAAACTTTTTTTTACATTTTATTTATATCTTTTCATTATGTTATTAAAATCTTGCATATAAAAATGTGTTGACTTTTTATGTTTATTAATATTGATACATACATTTCAATGCCAGCATGTGAATATGGATCTTTACCTAAACAGTGTCCAGCATTGTAGTTTTGTTTTAATACCTAGAACGTCAACAATAAAAAGAAAGTTTTTCTTTAGTGTTTATTTTTTTTGAAAAATTAAATTTGAAATTGTTTTCATATATTCTTCCTTAGACATAGATTATTCATATAGCTTATGTATTTTATCATTGAGACAGTCATTTTTTATTGATTTGCAAAAACTCTTTTTACATATTAAAGAAACACTTTTTTGTGTGCTGCAAATAAGTATTTCTCATTCTACCTTTAAATTTAGTTCACCAGTTCTCAGACATACAAAAGTATTTATATATGTGTGTGTGTGTATGTAAGTTTTAATTTTTGAAATTTTTATGCTATTTTTATAAAATATTTTTATGCTATTTTTGGAGTAATGCTGAGAAAAAATTAGAGAAGTACTTTATGTATGCTTTTATTTCAGTGATTTTGTGTTTAAATTTTTAAAATTCAATAATTTGAAATTTTATTTCATGTATCTATTATACCTATTTTAATCAGGTTTAGATTCGTTGTTGGAATTTTCAAGTCCATACGCTTTGCTGTTTTGTGATATAATATCACACAATTTTCCTTCTGTCATTTGTCCATCTTACATTTTAGACTCACTCTATACATTGAAAAAGTAAATTCTTCAAAAAAAATTTCAAACCACTGACTGGTTTATGTCGCTTGCTTCATATTTTTTACACCATATGTCATACATACTAATTTGCATAACATAAAAAACACCACACAAATGAAAAAGAGGAAAGATGAAATTATATTGCATGTGAGATTTAGGGATACACTTAGGGAATGGCTAATGAGTAGCCATATATCCATTTCTGTAGAGCAAGGAAACCTACAGGGTATAAGTATATAAATCTGAAATATCCGTGTTCATTTCTTGTAGTTATTTGTAATGCTGATCTAAGATTAAAATTTTTAGAATTGTAGCTTTTCAGACCATTTCCTGGAGATTGACTTAGCATAGCATGAAGCAACTGTCAAACTAAATGCCAGTGGTACTCTAATCTTTTAAAACCTCATAAATGTTCTCATTAACCTGATTTTAAATAAGTTAATGTGTATATTAATGGTTGTATCAGAATGTATTTTTAATATTTGTTTTGATTAAAACAAATATTAAAAATACATATTTTAACTCAATTTTCTGTAGAAACGTTATTTTGAAAAAAAAAAATCCCTCAGGCTCATTTCATTTCTTGTTGCCTCTTCCTTGTAACTAAGTAACATCTGTCAGCCGAGATTCCCCAGGGAATACAAGCAGCTTCCCAAATTCTGAGTCACTCACCTAGGTAACAGTCGGATGCAGGTGGCAGTGTCCTCCCAAGTGGGATTAAATTGCCTTAGCTATTGCAGGCTATTTCTATGCCCCTATTCCCTCAAAACAAAGTATATCATTCAAATTTGCATTGGGCCACCTCAGTGGATGCCCTGGCAGCCTTGCTCTCTCTTTTCTCTTAGAGAGGACCCCTGTCCAGCTGGAGCCAGAAGGTACTAGAGTCAGGATACACATATGCATATATAATAAACATTTGCAACTATTCTAATTCTATAAAAAAATTTCATGTCTGGAAGAGTGATTCTTCAACTATTATTCAATCTGAGCATAAGAGATAACAAACATATGTCTCATGAAATTTCCTTGGACCTGATCGCATTATAGTCAAAGAGAAGGAACCATCCCTAAAATGCCTCTCTTTTATTTAGGACCACACATTTAGTATTTATATTTATCAGTAGAGAAGAATTTTCAATCTTTCTACCATTTATCCTTGAATTAAGGCTATATAATATAGTATGTCTTGCTTTTTCTGTCCTCTCTTAAAACAATTTTGAAATAATTTATTATACAAAGTTATTGTTAGTTATTATTACCACTTAGCAGCCTTGATAATCTACTTTTGTGTCGTCTCACATTTCCTTTTCTTCCCTTGATGTATAATACTTTTACTTAAAGTCGGGGAGGTAATGAGTGGTAACTATGGAGAATTTTAGATGTTATTGAGTGACCTCTGCATTGAAGAACATTGATTTTTGTGACTGAGTTTATACTCTTAGCTTTTTATCTACTCACTTTTTTTTGTCTATAATGATGGAGAGTTGACTCACATGTCTAAAATTTTATTTGTAGAAGCTTCTAAAGTCAAATGCCAACCACATTCTTCTATAGTACTGACAGTGATTCTTATAATTAGTGAGATGTGTATCAGAAATGAACGGGGGAATCTCACTCCAGGTTAAAGAAACAAAAGTAATTTTTTAGACCCAACCACAATTACCAAGGCTAACACGGCAGGCTTCACAGGGGAAAGCAGCCCTCTTCTCAGACCAGACTTGGGGAACACTCAGTGCACTGTCATCTCTGCGGAAGAATTGGGATCAAGGATTAAAGCCCTTTCCTGTCACATTCTTTGCATATTTGCATTCCTTGTCCCACTGTCTTCATTCTTAGGTCTCTTTATCTTTTTTAAAATTATGTACTGACAAATGATAGCTGTATATATTTATGTTGCACAAAGTGATGTCATGATTTTGAATAATGATCCAATCAAGTCAAACAAGCCTATTTGATCATGGGGTTTGATCACATCATTAGAGATGTCCATCACCTCAATCATTTGATACCTTCCATGATGAGAACGTTTAAGATCTACTTTCTCCAGCAACACTGCAATACACAGAACTCAACTCTTAGTGAAATTCACTACACTGTGCAGCAGATCTCAAAACTAAACAAAACAGAGAGTATTCCTCCCGTCTGACTGAGGTCATGCATTGTTTTTCTATTCTCTCTACCCCTTGCCTCTGGTGACCACTTTTCTACTCTCTTGTCAATGACATCAATCGTTTTATAAGTTAGAAAATGGAGGAGGTCTCTGTATCTTTTAAGGAAGGCTACAACACTTGGGACAAATGTCAAGGAGTCAGAAACTCTTAAATATTACAAGACTTTGAAGAGTCAATGTGACCAAAGAGTCAATTCAAATTCAGGAACCCATCAGAGCTGAAGGGACAGGAATTAAGATGGGTATAAAGTTTGCAGAACAAAGAGACCAGCATGACAAGGGTTTGGCCTGCTGAGAATTTAAGACATTTGAATGAGAAAAACACACTTCAGATCTCAGTTCTACTACTTTTTACTTGTGAGACATGCGGTTACATAAAACAGAGCTTCATTTGTTCAGCATCACATGGGAAGTATTAGTTAAAATTAATAAAAATGCCATTCAAGAGTCTGAAATGTATATTCAAGACATTGCTGATAAATGTAAATGTTAACTATTACTAAGACTGAGTACTGACCATCATTCTGCACACTAGAAGGCATACAAAGTTTAAAAAGACATGGTCTGACCTTCAGATTACTTACAGTCTCCTCGAGAAATATTTTTATGTATTTCCTACCATAGAATTTATTCTTCCTTTAGTTTCTGTGCTAAGCATAATTAACAGAGGTAATATCCATCTTTAAGCCTAATCATGTAGTTTGCAGGAATCCATTAAAGTTGAGGAAAGATTTGGAGGAATTAATATAAAAGTATTTCTGGAGATGATTATGAGCAACTCAAATGCAGACCGTGTTTATCCAGCCACAGGTCATGCTATTTGTAGTTTAGTGCAAAGGAAACTTTTGGAATAAACATGAAATTTATAATTTTTTAAAGAATGTCTTTTTGTTAATCTGATCCAACCTTGATTTCTTTCACGTAGGAGTTTGATCACTTCATAAAATTATGTATACTATCTATGTGTTAAACTATTCATATGGTTATACATTTTAATTACATGTAAAATTTTTCCATAGTGTTATATTACATAGAGAAAAATAATTTAAATGGAGATTTATACTGCTTTGATACTTTACTGCATAAGATTAAATCATTAGAAAGTTACTGAATCTGCAATATTTTTCTATTAGTATAAAAATGTTGTTAGAATTTTGAAATTTATTTAAAAATGTTATTTCTGAAACTTTTATTATTGCTTATGAATATTGTAAAGATATGAAATTGTACCAGAGAAAATTTTAAAAATTCTAAATTCTGTATTATCTACTCCTGGGTTTTTGTTTGAAAATTTTAATTAGCTACTTTGTTGATGACTTGGGAGAACTGTTTTTTTATTCAACTTGTTATATGATAAAATAAAATAAAAGCATCAGAAAAGAGAGAAATATTACCTCATAAGCAAAAGATAATTATTAGATAAAGAGAGAATTAATAAAAATACCTGAAGAAGAAAAGTATACTAGTGACACATAAAATCTAGACTCTAATTAAAGAAGATAAATGTAAATGTAGAGAGATGTATATTTCTGAATATACATAATCTACATCCTTGTTCATTTGCTGGTATATTTAAGCATAAAATGAATTTCTCTGGCCTGAATATTTCTTCTTTCTCTCCTTCCTTTTCTCATGAGAATGTAAAAATAAAATCTTATTTTTCAAGAGAAACTTCTTTCCCTCAGTCTCAAAGTTTCAATTTTAGATGAAAAGAAGAGGATTTTAAATTATTAAGAGCTGAGCCATTTTCAGGGGGTAAGTAATGCCTTTATAGACAGGACAGACTTCATACAGAGAACACGGAAATGGAAATAGGTGGTTCAAGGGAAAACTGGGAGGAAGCAGCTGAATGCAGAACAGAAAGCTGTTGAGACTGACACAGACCCACTCGGTTATTCTAGGAGCACCTGGAGGTTTCTAGAAGGTAATGGAGAAGACAAAGTCATCATTCACCTAAGCAGACAATGACAGGTGTGGGAAGAGACAGACAAGTCATGACAGAACATAAAAATAATTCATGTAATTTCCAGAAGCTCAGAAAATCTGCTTAAGAGGAAAAAAGTACAGTGTAGGAAATGCCATTAAAACACATAGAATTTCTTTAATTTGAAAAAATACAAAAGTATCCAACAGAATCCATACCAATAAACTTGGTGACTTTTGGAATGGTTTGAATCCAATGTTCAAGATAACATTAAAGTGTATAACCTTTACGATGATAGTTCTCCCCTTTTATACCTCATCGTTTACTGACACACATATTTCCTAGCAGATAGGACTTATCTGATATACGGTATAGTAACAGGATATTTTTCTTCTCTTTAATTTCTTTATTTATTTACTTTTGGTGAGACTGGGGATTTAGACATGGGCACTTCATCACCAAACTACAACCACAACTCTTTTTTTTAAAAATTAAAAAAACCCTTTATTTAGACACATAGTCTTATTAAGTTGCTGAGGTTGACCTTGCATTTGAGATACTCCTGCCTCACCACTTGAGTCACTGGATTTACAAGCATGTGCTACTGCACCCAGCCCAAGATGTGTTCATATTGCTTTGCTTATAACTGTCCCATCCAATAGAAATAAACTGACCATTGTACAGATTATTAAACTCCCTGTGGAGTCCAAAGCAATTCAACTGAATATTTAATTTTAAATATTCAATATTTAAAATGATAAAATACCTGACATCTATTTTTTTTTTCATTTTTTAGTCAACATTATAATGTGAAATAAAATAGACTTCTTGAAACAAGTGTGGGTTCTTCAGAGCTTTGAAAATGTTCTAGCTCCCTGAAAATAGAAATCTGATGCATAAATGTTGCAAATTATCAACTTTCTGGCATTTAAGGAAAATGACAGAGGACTATAAGGTTTATATGGAAGATGATCACCTTTGGATGAACTGGCTGCCTCTATGTTTCTCCACATTCTGACCTTGTTCTATTAAGTGATCAGAAAAATTTTGAGTGTCCAAAAATATATTATATTAGTAATTCAAGAAGAGTCAAATTAGGCTTACTTTGGAAGCAACTCTTTATATCTTTATTTATAGTTGAAAGTTGATAACAAAAAATTTCTGTAGGATAGAACATAATGTTACTATAATTAAAGCCTTGAGTTTGATCTGTAGGATAGCTAACTTTCCACTGTTAACCTGCCATAGACAAAATAATTAACCTCAATATAACATTAAGGCAGACTGTTTCCAACCTATGCCTTTGATCTCAAGGAAGACGCTGCTAAAGATACAGAGAGAACAATATAACATCTACACACACACGGGGAGGAAAGATCTTTCTGGATAATGGGTATCAGAAGTTTATAAACTCTATCATATTCATCTATATAACAGGGTTTTTTCTGGCTTCAGAAAAGCACCAATTTATAATAATTATATAGGCAGAAGGGTAAAAAATAAGAATTCAACATCAATGTATGAAGCATTTAAAAACAGAACATTTGGGGCAGGCAGATTCGCATTCCTTGGCTCTGCCAATTAATTTCTTTGTGAACTTGAGAAAATACTTCAGTGTTCAAGATGTTTAATAGTAAAATGAGGATAATAATAGTTCTTTTTGTTATTGGGCTGTTTTCTTATTTAATAGTTACAAATGTATAGTGCATTTAAAATGCTTAGTATGTGTTCAGCACTTGGCAAACACTCAACAATTATTAACTAAATAAGTACTTGTGTTTAAAAGTTATTTAAATGTTTTCAGATTTATCTGTATGTGTTTAAAAAACAATGCCGTTCAATAAGTAGGAGAAATACAGATGTCTAATGCATTAATTATTATTATAAATTGCATTATTTCATAGATCCTAAGCTCCTCGTTCCTTAGGGTTCCTAGGAGCACAAACTGTGTGTTCAACAGCCATATCTAGCATATTACTTAATATGTTATAGGTGAAATAAAGTATTTGTTGAATATATATGTTTTAATCATTCTTAGATTTTTGTTTTATGGAAAATATAGAAAAGTAAATTCTATTTATAAATAATTTTATATGCATAGGTCACTAGTTTTCTAATAGAAAAAAATAGGCAAATCCTTTACTCTCCTATTCATTTCATTTTTAAAGTATCACTACATAAAAATATTTTATAGCAAGATTTTATAAATATTCTTAAAATTCATAACTACTAAATGAAAATTTACAGTGTTTTATAAACTTGATCCTATGAACTTAATTCCTAAATTACTGTTTTCGTACTCCTTAATAATATTAGCCAATGTCTGAGAATTGTATGGAAAAGATGTCAAAAGCATGACAACCTTATTTTTTAAATTATCTGAACCATATCACCCTTCTTGGTTCTGGAGATCTTATTTTTAATATGATCCCACAAGAAATTGAAGACGATTGAGTGGCTTGTCAAAAGGCAAGTCTGGTACCACCTTTTCCAAAATTTCTTTTTCTCTTTTTTATTTCTTTTTAAATTTGAGTCAATTGCCTAGCTTTGTAAGAGACTTGGCAAAAGACATGTACTCATGTAATCTTTTGAGAAGCAGCTATCTATATTAATCTTTAGAATTCCCATGAAACTAAATATATGTCTAAACAAGGTCCAAAATCCCTTACTATGCAATGCAGGCATATAACCACAAATCACAGTAAATTCATGTGAATTGAATTAGGTATGGGTTGTAGTATGCATACACAGATACACGAATTGCTTTTAATAAACAGTAGCCATTTTTCTTCAGACTTTGTTTTGTTTTGCATATGTGTGAATAATTTATTATTTGAAGATTTGATGATTTTAGATCTGTAGAGTTTTAGTAGGTGTCTGTGATAGTTGAATAGTGTTTTCTTGTCTTAAAAAGACCCCTTGATTCTTTTTCAATTCTAAATGTATTATATATTTGAGTCATTGCTTTTCCATATAGAAAAACAATAGAAAAAATGGAAATTTACTAATTCTCCACTCTAATATTTCTCAGAGTTTGAGAACAGTAATGCAGAGAGTTATTAGTATAGAGTTAATCTAAATTTATACCATGATTTATGAATTGCCTTGTTAGTTACTCTTAAATTTATTCTAGGTAATTTGTTCTGATTCTAAGTATATATTTTCATTTTGACCTATTAGATTGGTATTTCACTACTTAATAGTCTCCTCAAATTTGAAAATTTTCTTACATATTTTCTTTTATAGGTGATATGAAGCCAAATCTCTCACCAACTCTATGACAACCTATCCACTAGACATCTCAAAGCAAGCTGTACTCCTTTCCTTACTATAAGCTTTCAGTTTTCAAATAGAACCAAAATAAATAAAGAAAGAATGTTCTTACTCAGCCAGTGACTTATTACAAGTGAAATACCTTTTAGAATCATTACAAAAAAGAATTTAATGTGGAAATTATATACCCATATCAAAATATTGATATTAAGATGATTTATTTTAATGAAGCTATACTGAATTATACCAATTTTTATGTTTTTTTTTACTTTTTATTCATATTTATGAAATTTTCCCAGAAAAAAATTAAACATACAGTCTGCAGTTCCCAGGGTCTTTCTCAAAGTCCTTCTGAAAAAAAAAAAAAAAAAAAAAAAACAAAGTTATATGAGAGTTATCTGCAATTCACCAGATAACTATTACAATGAACAATCCTGTTGAGGATACTTCAGGACTTTAGCACTGACAAATACAATAACATAATTTGCCTTGGATAATAGTATGCAATTAATATAAGCCATCCTACTCATATTTTACAATTTGACTTAGTTCTTGTCTAGAATTAGTTCTTGTCTAGAACTTGTCTAGAATTAATCTAGAACTATCTACCTAAAATAACAAAACTGGACTGCAAATCAATTTAATTGGACTGTCTAATATATAGTAACAGAAAAAAATTAGAAATTAACTAATATTTCCTTAAGTATATTCATTTTCTGTGGCCATTGCAGTGAATTATCACAAACATAGTGGCTTCAGATAATGGAAATTTATACTCTTACAGTTTTAAACATCAGAAATCCAAACTAAGTCTTTTTTTAAAGTTGTTGATAGACCTTTATTTTATATCTTCATATCTTTTTTTTTTACATAAGTATATGGGATGCTGAGAATCGAACCTAGTGCCTCACACATGCCAGGCAAGTGCACTACCATTGAACCACAGCCCCAAACTGAGTATTTATCAGCAAAAATCAAAATGTGGGCAGGGCCAGTTGCTGCTGAAGGCTCAGGAAGAGACTCCAATCCTTCCCTTTTTTGGCTTCCAAAGCCTGCCAACATTCCTGGGCTACTTCAGTCCAATCTCTGCACCCCTCATCACACTGTATCACTCTTCCTTTGACCTTCCTTCCTTCCTCTCATAAAGACCTTTGCTATTGCAAGGAAGGCTCACTTACCGGACCAGTTAATCTCCCATGATCCTCTGTCCTAACTTGTGTCCCTCTTACCTTGTCAACCCCAATTCATTCACAAATTCCAGTTTTCCAGGTTTAGGATGTAGAGGTAGCTCTATTTAGCCTACTACAATCAATATTAAAGTTTCAAGAATTTGTGACATTACTACCACCCAAAAATATTCAATTTTTTTTTTCTACAGAAACATCTGCCAAATAGAATTTGTATTCTATTTTTATTAATTTAGTGTGCATTACATACTAGGTACTGCAAAATATGACAATTTTCTAAAATAAAAGTTCAACATTCAATGACACTATACTTCCAGATCTATTCCCAATTTATTTAATGTAAACTTTCAAATCTGAAATTTCTTCTACTGATATATAATATGCTTGATGATTTTCATAGTATTAGAAAAGTCTATTTTCCAATTGGGTGTCAAATAATACAAGAGAATCATGATGGGATTTCCAGACACACAAACATGATTTGCATCACAACACGGTTTTCTGTCTTTTTAACTTCCCCTGCCTCAGTTTCCTCTTTTACAAAATAGGGAAAACAGACAATGTTCCAGGTATTTTATGTGTGTAAGTGTGTTAGTACAAAATGAAGTTGCTTTTGTAAGTTTAGCTTGGTTTGGGGTATATAAAAGATGTGCAATGCCTTTTAGGTTACTTACCTGCAAAATATGCTAGAATGGATAAAAATGTGCTTAATAATACAGCATTCAGAAAACTATTACTTTGTCATCTATTAGTAGAATGAAAAAAAAATAACTTGCCACGTAAAGTATGTTAGTTTTGCATTGCAACATTCAATGTTCTGCACTAACAAATAGCATGCTAACGACACAGAACATAAAAATATATAATTTTGAATTATTTACGTTATTGAGTTTCAGAATATCATGGTGGCAACACAATGACATTAATATTTATTAGCCAAACATAGAAGTTGTAAAGGAACACATATTTGTGCATATGCCTTCACCGTTTGCCCAGTATTTCCAGGACCATTGTCATGTAGAAGACAGTCGTTATAGCCTTTGACTATATTTGATTGTGACATCTGAAACTTCCCTGATAGTGTAAAATTTGAGCATTTTTAATAATGCATGAAGACAAATAAAAAGTATGAGACATTTAAAGTAATTTTAGATAAAATAAAAATAATAGAATATCGATGAGAAGACCCAATTATACAAATTTTTTGTCTGGAAATAAAATGGTCAAGAGTATATCCGTGATGTTTAAGAAAGAAAAAGAAAGGAAGGAGGAAAAAAAAGATTGTCAAGCAAACACACACACACACACACACACACACAAATCTTGTACAGAAATTGAACATTATTTAGGATTTACTATTTATTCAATATATAGATCAACAAAGGGCAGCTCCACAAAGCTTCCTCTGCCAGCTTCTTTCTCCTTTTCCTTTAACCCTCAGATTATGTTCTCGTGTAATTAATAGCTACAACAACACAGCCTGTGTTCTGCTTCCATCTAACATAGTATCATACAAGCTTCCTAGGTTGACAGGTGAATATTCCATTCTTTTTCCCCAATACTTAATATGCTGCCTGATGGGCTGCATGAATCAGATAATGTTCACAGAGAAACGGGAGATAAACCTACGTATGTGAGTAATAATTAAAGTCCTTAAATATCCTCAAAAACACGCACTTTAAAAGAACAAAAATAAATGCTTTTATTAAAGAAATATTTCAGATTGAAAGTACTCAAATAAATCAAGGACATGCAGATATGTTAAGAGTATTATTGTTGAGGGTAGAAATATCAATGCCATAATTCTAGGTACTTAGAAGAATAGTAAGTGATAGGCAAACATGATTTTCTCTAGATATTACAAGTCAGGAGATAATCTAATGAAGCATGACATCTCAAAGTTTTTATAAAATTTGATAAGTGAAATAAAATTGAATTCCTAACCTCATAAGCAAAAACATTTTCTTATGTGATCATGTTGTTCCAAAAAACTTTATAATTAAAGTGTACAGTGCAATTTTTCTATTTTACGGTATTTTGATTTATTTTGGAATCGGATGATGTGATTAATAAAAAATTATGGATTCTGAACAGTTCTGTTCCCAACTGTGAGAACAAACATACTTTGTATCACCTTATAAAGATGCTATTCCTATATATAACCACATAAATTTTTAGTCAAGCCTTCAATAAAGCAAGCTAGTGTGTGTTGCATTATAAAACATCTGATATGAAACCCATTATTTTGTCAGGTCTCAGCATTTACAATACTTTGGAAACAACAAGTATAATCTGCATTATGACCTTATTCTTAAATGGTTTATCAGAAGAATACTTGGATCAGAATTTACAGAACAACAAGAGTTGAACAAAATAAGAGTGATTCAATTTTCGGACTGCATTAAATATTCTGGAAAACCTACCTGTTAGATTGTTCTGTTTCACCCACTATTTTAATTTTGATATTTATCCATAGTAAAAAAAAGGGCTTCAACCTAAATGGGTGATGAGTGACTAAATGGTCATGTATCCTTTCTTGCAGGTAATTACAAAACCTGAGCTAGATATCATTTTTTTCATTATGGTCACAACTCCATTCTCTTACATGAAATACATCTATAGCTGTGGCTGACCAATTGATGTGATAGTGATTCTCTGTTTCTTAACAGGGAGGTAGCTATTCTTTCTTTTGAACAATTTTTGTATTTGGCATCTATCCCAGGAATAAAAAGGTTAAAAGATTATCATTCATGTTTAAGAAAGAAAAAAAGGAAGAATAGAAGGGAGGAGCAGGGAAGGAAGGAATTAAAAAATGTAAGGAAGGGTCTTTCTATCGGCTCTCCATCTTTTGAATTATTTTAACTTTTTTCTTTGAAAATCCTTATGTTGCTGGATGTTCTTGACTTCTGATGTAAATCTACCTTTCTCAAAACTTCTCTGATCCCACATATATATCCAGTCTCTTGCCATTATTAGGATTCCTCATTCACAGGAATTGAACTACTCTCAAATGCTGTCTCTACTATTGTACTAGACCCTTTGTAAGAGATCCCACAATTTCCCTGCTGATAATGACTTCCATTACCTTATTGTTAAAACTCCTTCACCGCTACTGATCTTAAAACACACATCCTCCTCAAATTTCCACCAAATTAGCCACTAATTTAATAGTAAGTATAACATTATGGGAAAAAAAACACATTTCCCATTCATGGATATCATGGAAAAATCATAGGCATGCAGAATTATAAACCATCTCATAAAGTGATATTTAGAGATAAGCAACAAATTTAGTGGCACACATAAAATTTCTTTTCTTTGAGTATACTGTTTAGAAGGTTGTGAATTATGAAGAAGGATTTTCTGTCTCAAGTATGAGAGAGTATCTAAAGGAGAGAGATGCCACTCTAGGGAAAGAGGCTTTATCAGTAAAGGCAAGAGGGCCCAAAGTGGCAGATTATAGGTTTCTATTGTGTGAATGTGTGCAGGGTGAAGCAAGGACCTTGCCAACGAAGATCTTACTTGCTATCTTAAAACCTAGGCCAGATTCTATTGGAAAGAAAGATACATTTGAAAATTTTTAAACAATGAAATGGCATGATCATATTTAAGAGATCACTCTGATAAAGTATGGAAGAATGAATGAAAATAGACAATATTACGGCAAAATGCCAAAAACCTTGATGAGGTTAGACGCCTACTGTATGCAAACTCAAAACAGATCAAAGAACAAGATATAAGAGCTAAAAATATAAAACTCAAAAGAAAACACAGCAACAACTTCAAGATGTTGGAATCAGCAATGATTTCTTGATCATGATACTACAGCACACTGAATAAAAGAAAAACAGATAAGTTGACTGCCTCAAAATAAAAAAACATGGTGCATCATAGAACAGTATGAACAGATTTAAACACCACCTACTGAATGGAAGAAAATATTTGCAAATTATTATAAAAGGAAGAATTATTATTAAAATATATAAAGAAATACTACATCTTAACAATTGCAAAAATCCTAATTTAAAAAAAAGTCTATTCATGGTGAAAGAAATGAATAGACATTTCTTCAAAAAAATATATGCAATAAACTCCTAAAAAGATGTTCAACATCAATAATAAATATGGAAATACAAATCAAAACCATAATGAGATACAAACTAACTCCCATTAAATGGCTAAGCTATTCAAAATAAAAAGAATGGGGGGCGGTGGTGCATACCTATAATCTTAGCTGCTTGGCAGGCTGAGGTAGGAGGATCACAAGTTTAAGGCCACCCTAGGAAATTCAGCAAGGCTGTCACAAAATACAATTTGAAATAAAAATAAAAAGGGCCAGGGATATACCTCAGTAGTAGAACACCCTTGAGTTCCATCCCTAGTACCAGTAAATAAATGAATAAATATTTTTAAAATGTTGGTGAGGAAACTGAGTATGTTATTTGTAGAAATATAAAATGGTATAGCTACTATGAAAATCCTATAAATAATAACAGTCATAATATGATGAAACAATTCAACATCTGAGATTGTGCTCCAAAGAATTTAAAGCAGCCATTTGGAGATATATTTATGCCCTCACATTCACAACAACATTATTATTTGTAATGACAGGACAGAAGCCAGTCAAATGTCCATTGATAGCTGGATGGATAACCAATTTGTAGTATATAAAGAAAGAGATTATTATTAAGCCTAAAATCAGAAGGAAATTCTGACACATGCTAAAGCATGCATGAACGAGTAATTTTGAAGAATTTGTGCTAAGTGGACAGATATTGTGCTAACAGGACAGATACTGTTTGCACTTTTATGAGATACCTAGAGGTATCAAATTCATTGATAGTAGAATGGCACTTGCCAGAGTACATGAAAAAAAGGCTCATCATCACTAATCATCAAGGAAATGCAAGTCAAAATCAAAATAAGGTGTCACTTCACTCCAGTAAGAAAGACTATCCCCCCCACACACACACATACAAAAAAGATAAGATATGAAGATATGTCGGTGAGGATGTGGAGACAACGGAACCCTTGTACACTGCTGGTGGCCTGTAAACTAATGCATAATGGAAATCAGTATTGAGGGCTTTAAAAAATTTAAATATATAACCATTACACAATCTGTTATGCCATTCCTAGATACATAGGCAAAGGGAACTGTACCTGTACTCTAGTTTATTTCAACATGATTCAAAATAACCAAGAAATAGAAACAACTTAAGTCTCCATCAACAGATGAGTAGATAAATAAAATGTGGTAAATGGGTAAAAGGAAATACTATTTATTCAGCAATCTAAAAGAAAGAAATCCTTCCATATGTGGCAACATGGACACAACCAAAAGTTATTTTTGTTAAATGGAGTGAGCCAGGCACAGAAAGATCAACACAGAATTTCATTTACATGGTGGTTCTGAAAAAGTCTTAGAAAAGATCTCAAAGAAGTTGAGAATAGAATGATGGTTACCACAAGCTGGGTAGAGAATAAGAGATAAGTGATAACTGCAAAGGTTATTAAGTTACATCTAGATATCAGTAAGAAATTCTGGCATGATTATAGATGATAATAATGTATTACACATCATTAAAGCTAGAACAAAGGATTTCAAATTATTTCACCAGCAAGAAATGATAAATGTGTATAACATGTATATATGTATCAAAACATCACAAGCTACTCCATAAATATATGCAATATTTATGCCTTTATGTATCAGCTAAAAATAAATTTAAATTTTAAAACTTTACAACCATAAAACAAGAGAAAGAAAGACCAAGAGGATAAATTTGGACTTCTGAAAAACACCAATATTAAGTGAAAGAAAAATGATAATTTCAGGATAGAGGAAATAATCAAACAGATGCAAGATGAATCACATGAGGTAGGTGGAAGCTAACTAAAGATATGTTCTTGAAATATGGGAGCAATTAACTGTGTGAAATGCAACAGAGAAGTCCACTGGACAAAAAACACCTTTACTGGTCTAAAAAAATAGGTAATTATTGGTGGCATTTGAAGAACGAAAACACTTGTGGAATCATAAATACAATTAACTCCAGTTGATGAAAAACAAATAAATCAACTCACATGAATCAGAAAATGAATCATAGGTCATGGTTTTGAAAAAGCCTAGTGAGAAGAAGACAGAAAGAGGGAACAGTCACAATAGCTATGGGACTCATGGAATAGAATAAAGCTTTTAAAGTTCATATAAATGGGATGTGTGCGTGTTTATAGACTTAAAGTGAAAATCCGTTAGAAAATGAGAGAACATACATAGAGGAGAAAGAAGAGAGATGAAGCATAAAGATTATGGCCAAAGAACAAAGTAGACCTGATAAGCTTAACAGCAGAGAACTAAACCGGTACCATTTTTTAGATTTACAAATCCTATTCAGTGTTTGTCCCAAGTCTTGAATTGCTTCAGTTGAAAACAAAACTTTTTAGCTCATGATTAGGTTCTTGCCCAAGAAACTATGATAACACTAACATTATGATTCAAATTTCAAGTCTATATTGCAGAAATGTACCATTTAAATATCTCTAATTATATCATGGCTTGTTGCCATTTTTCCCCTCATTTGAGACTCAAAAGGAAGACTGGGCAATGTATATCCCATTTTAATTTTGCTTCCTCTCTCAGGGCACATTCCCAGGGAACATGTCCAGGTTTTGTCCTAAAGTAGTGCTGCATCTGTGGCTCTGCTCCCAGGCTCCAGTTCAAGTGGACCAGCTAGCCAGAGCACCACTATCAAAGAAACAGTATCTTCTTGAATATATTGTAAAGGCCCTTGCAGAGATGGCTTCATTTTCAGATGCTGAGTTCTGATCCTACTCCTTATATTAGTAAAAAACTGTACAAGAGATTGAGGAATGCTTCATGGGTAAGAGAAATGCAAAAGAAGATCCTATAAGTAAAGTCTCACCTCCAGCACTGTGAGCAAATGACATCTCTTGTATTTCCATTTCCTCTTCAGGAAAAGGAACAGCTGAAATAAGGTTCCATTCAGCATAGACTATAAAACATGTTCAGTGAAATTCGTTTTTGAAAGTTTAATACAAAAAAAAATCTAATGCATTACTAGAAAATCATGGATAATGCTTCCTGGACTTTCCCGTTGAATATTATTAAATCCTTAAGTGTTCGAAAAGAACACCCAAGGAATCAGGCTAACTCAAGATTGTGTGGTAAAATCTTTGACAGTCATAGGGATATTTAGAAATAAATTCCCTTAGATGAAAACTGCGAGTCCTCTCAGAGTAATAAAATTAGAGAACTAGGAGATTCAAATAATTGTGTTAACTATTTTGTGTAATAAAATAAAATATGTAAGGACATACTTGCGATCCCACAAGAAAGACACAGTGTGCTTATCAAAGTTTATCCACATGGCACTTATATTGACTACACTTAGTTGCACTCAATGGAAAATACTAAATTTTAATCTGTTATGAATCTGAATGACAGGCAAAAAGTCACTTTTGTGTCTACAGGCTGTTAAGACTGCAAGCATACCCAAGAGGTATTTAAAAAAATTATGCTGATTTGCAATTCACAGTAATGAAATATTTCAGTTAATAGTTAACTATAGAAAAATCACCAAAACATCAGATAAAAATATTTATTTATTAGTCTCCATTCTTCACTTATGGAAGCATTATAACATACCCAGCAAGTTTTGTAGGCAGTTTTAAAAATTAATCAGCAAATGAGAGGGATAAGAAGAACATTATTCATACCAAAAGTTGGAATCATAAAAATATATTTCAATACACCTCACCAACTTTGGTCAAAAATTGTCACCCAAATTCATTCATACTTGACAGTTTCTCTTCTACACCCATTGCACTTATTTATTAATTTTTAAAAAATCTGATCCTCCCTGTACCAAATACTTGTAAGCATGAGAACACAAGAGAAACCAAACAATAACCTCCACACACACACACACACACACACACACACACACACACACACAAATCTGAACCACCCCATCTGTTTGTATAGCTTAAATTCAAGTGAACGTACTCTATTGTCCACACTTGATCATTGTTCTGATGTACTGTTTTTGGTAAATGTTTCCTCATTTCCTGTTTATTCTGTTTATTGCACCATCATTCTTTTTGCTTCTCATTGTTTCACACCTGGGTTACTAAAATGCCTACTTGATAGATACTTCTATATCCAATGTGTCTCAATTTTCAGCCAGACAACCCTCTTCTGAGTGACTTTCTTAAAAATATTTAACTATGTTAAAACTCTGCTCAAAAACTTTTAGTTGCTTTTCCATAATCTAAAAATTTCCCAACATGGATTTAAGGTTCTTCATGTTTAAATAATAATTTGATTTTCCAAAATGATCTGTCATTTACACCACTTGATTAATACTAACACAAATGTGAAATACAAGTGCTTTTTTCTGATATATTTTCCAACCCCTAATATATTTTATCTTCCCTTATTTGTATTCTCACAATTTCCTTTTCCACTTCAATGAGAGATCGTGGAGTCATCTTTGCTTATGTCTATTTGTCTACACAATCATCAGTTTCATTACCTACTGGGTGGCCTTGAAACTTTTATTTGCTATGATTCATTTTCCCATGACAAAGTGGAATCCATTATTTCTAGAATTGGGAGAAAACATGAATACAGAAATCAACAAGGCATCTATATCCACATGCTTGAAAAAATGCAGTTGTATATTTTTAGTGAATGGACGATGCTAAGATTCTTCATGATTACATTTGCAGTTCCTGGCTCATGTTGGGTCTGTGATCCATGTTTGCAAAACATATAGATTCAGATGAATGCCTCTTTTCCATGTACATCCTGACTGTCAAACAATAGGTATTAAATAAAAATCTAAAAATCTCAAGCACATATATACCAAAATTGAGTCTAGGATTACATCAACTTAGAATTTTGTTTTGATTAAGTTTTCCTCTATTTTCTTCCCCTGATTTCATTGACAAACATTAATAGATTTTAAAAAGTATGCAATATCATATTGCATTAAATGTTAATAATACTTATAGTATTATATTTTCCTATTTTTTCCTCATTGCCAAATATTCAAAAATTAGTTCCAGTGAAAATTCAAAAATTAGTTCTAGTGAAAGCTTTCAAGTTTTATTACTACAGGTAATTTTTTAATTAAAAAAAATTTCTTATTTAGCAAACCTATAATTTAGATGTGAGAATTGACTTTCTGACATATTTTCTTTTATGGCATAAAAATAAATTGCCCTAATGCAAAGAAAATGGTACATTGAGTATTGAGTATAGACAAATGTTAATAAATATAAAAACTCAAACTGGCTGCAGTAACACCTTATAAAAGTCTAGTGCTTTCCACTACCAATAAATGAAAGTAGTATTTTCAGAGGAACTTAGAGAGTAAACATTTTTTTTTTTTTGGTCAAGATACAGTAATCTAATTATACCTACAATGATATTGTAATGTGTACTTGTTATAAATACCCTTGACTTGGGATATAAACAATTAAAAATGATCAATAGTTTAGCATGATTCCTGGTATCTCAGAAGATCAAAAATTATATAATTTTAGTTTAGGTGTTTAATCAAACTGTGATATAAAATATTTTATATATGAAGTTCATCTTTTTCTGGATTCTCAAATAAATAGAGAAGATCTTTCTAAAAATTCTGTCAATTGTGCTGACACATTTTAGCTATTCACCTATTATTGAAGAAAATTTCCAATATTTCTTGAATTTTGACTCTTCTGAATTTAGGCATGAATCTACACAAATTTATAGAACTGAAATTTGAAGTTTTGAGATGTGGAAAGTATTGATGACTTTCCCATAGTTTGAGTTTCACTTACTTGAAAAATACAAAATTAGTGTATTAGATCAACTGGGTCCTTTTATTATATTTTGTCTCTCTGTCTATGTGCATAAATTTATCTGCTCACTTTGTGTGTGTATTATATATGCATATATGTATATACTTATGTACATGTATAACATATATGTACATATATTATATTCTATAATTATATATATATATATATATATATATATATATATATATATATATAGCTCGAGGCAAAGACATCTGAAATTATAAAGACATCATTCTAAAGGATCTAGAATACCTTTAATTTGAATAGTTAAACTATAGCAAAACTGTAAGTAAATTGTTTTTCTTGTGATCTATCTATTAGTGAAGTCCTATTTGGTTACAAACTATTCTTGTAACTGAACTCAACTGTTTCAAGTGCTTAGCAGCTAAAGGAAAAGAAGGAGGAGAAAGAGAGCACAAAGAAGGAACACTCTTGACTTTCCTGTCTTCCAGAAACAGTTTCTTTCATAGAGAATAGCTGATTCTCAGCAGTGAAGTCTTCATGAGATCCAAGCTATGACTTCTAATATTTCTATTATCAGTAATCATTTTCTGAGTATTTATTTCCATCCATTTTCTACTGCAATGTCAGAATATCATAGGCAGAGTAGTTTCATATAATAAAAAGGGGAAAGAAATGCATTTCTCACAGCTCTGGAGGCCGGGAAGTCCCCATCCCCTGTGTAGCATCCCGTGAGGGCCTGTAGGCTGTATCAAAACATCCCAAAGGCAGCATGCACAAAAAAGACGAAAATTTGTCTGCATCCATCCTTTTTATAACTAACTCCAGTATTAACAACCTCAGTACATCCATGAGGGCAAAGCCTTCATATCCTAACTATCTCTTAAGGATACGCATTATTCAATATAGGTACATTAGCAATTAAATTTCAACATAAATTTTGGAGAGGACATTCAAACAACAGCACATTTATTCTTTCCAAATAAATTGTTTATGGATTAAAAAGTAGAACAGTAAAATGTGCACTGGAACCATGATTTTAATATAAATAATAGCTCTAAATAAATAAATCAAAATAGTGGTTTTTTGCAGGGTGTGGAGGCACGGATCTGTAATTCCGGAGATTTGGGAGGCTGAAGCAGGAGGATCACAAATTCAAGACCAGTCTAGGCAATTTAGTGATAACATATTTCAAAATAAAAAAATTAAAAAGAGCAAGGGAAATAGGTCAGTGGTAAATGGCCCCACTATTTTAAATCCCTAGGACCTCAAAAAATTAAAAAATAATGTTTTCCTTAGTAGTGATTTTAATAGAGCAAATCAAAACTACTCAAAATTTTAGCAAAGGTGAATTAAATAGAACTATAAAAATAAAAATATTTCAAAGTAATAATTCTTCAAACTAATATTGGATTAACATCTAAAAGACACTATTTAGCTAAAATCCCAAATCAAAGTGATGATAGAAAACTATAAATTTGTCTACTGATATATTAAATCATATGTTCTACATGTTTCTCTATAAGTGTTTTGAACATAAAGCTATTTTTGATCATTTTTAGTATACACTGTTTGTAGAATGTCTCATTGATGATCCATAAATAAGGATTAACCTAATAAGACAAGACCTGATATTCACTTTTTATTTTTTTAAAAAGAATATAAACTATGGCCATTAGTTAAGAGAACAATAAAAATCGATGAGTTTTTAACAAGGACTACAGTAAGTTGTCAAGAAATGACTGATGCATAATGTTGCTGGTTTCTTTACAGAACACAAATTCAATCTTGTTTGATTATGGAGCCTCTTTGCTTTCAGCAATAGAAGTAATGGGCAAACACTGAGCACAACATACCTTCTAGCTGCATTATCATGCTGCTTCTTCTGAAAGTGGTGTGAATGGCTGTCATCTTACTTGTCACACGTGTAACGTATATATTACACATGCCTCTTTCTGCCATTTGGTGGCTGTCTTCTTATTTTCAGAAGGCATTTCCTTATCTGCCACTTTTCCTCTTTGCCTTGTGGTCTTCAGTGATTTTTCACAAATGCAGCTATTTTTTCTTATGAGCAAAGTCTGTCTGCTGCCATCATTTCATCAGCTTCAAATGGGATGACAAATGTTCATATGAAAATGCTGTGACTCACATGACAGAAAAAAAATATAGCTCCATAAGTTTTAACAAATCAGAAATTCACCCACAATCATGCTTAATTAATAAGTGGGCCACCTTGTTCATGACTTGGAAAATCATTCAATAAGATGTCCAAAAGAAATTAATGTTCTCTAATTAGAAATGTGTAAGGCCATGATGTACCCTTAAGGACGGATACAGCAGAGCCTTGTTTTACTGAGAGCTTAAGTTACATCCTTCTAATTAAAATTAAATTAATATTTTAAAATGTCATACTCAGAGATACAGTATTATTCATATTTATGTCTTTTAACAGAAGGAAAAACCTATACATTGTTCATAGTGTGATTTTTAAAAAGATAATGATATGTATTTTCAGTATCCAAATTGCTTGGCTGCAGTTGGTCCATAGATATATATGAAATGTAATGGTTATACCTTTTGTAACGTGAGACTACTTTCAAAGGTGTGAGTGTTTTAATATATAATTTGGTTTACCAACCAGTTCATCAATAATATTTTTAAAAACCTCATCATTTCAATTACTACATGAAAAGCATTAATATTTTAATGTTACATATATATATATATATATATAACATTAAGTTATATATATAATTTAACACAATTTAATATATTGTTATATAATATGACTTTGTATAATATTATATATATAAACATTAAAATCCTAATGCTATAGTCTTAACATATATTCTTAATATAATAAAATCTTAATATACATATATATGTACTCTCATGCACTTGTTATTTGCAAATGAAATGCTTAGCTGAGAAATGGTGAAAAATATTCAAAGAATAAATGTATAATGGGTTACTTTGAAATTTACTATCTGCTTCTGAAGATATATCTCTATTTGATATAAACAAAAATATGAAAACAAACTTTTATGTTGCCAACAAAGATAATCTAATTTGCAAGGCCCCTTAAATATTATATTGTATGAGTGTTATTACAAAAAGCCATATGTAAAAGGGGAGAGAATTGAACAACAGCAGAGGAGGTAGAGAGGGAAGATGGGAGGGGAGGGGAGGGGAGGGGGGATAGTAGGGGATAGGAAAGGTAGCAGAATACAACAGTCACTAATATGCCATTATGTAATAATGTGAGTATGTAACAGTTGTGATTCTGCAATCTGTATTTGGGGTAAAAATGGGAGTTCAAAACCCAATTGAGTCTAATGTATGAAAGATGATATATCATGAGCTCTGTAATGTTTTGAACAATCAATCAATAAAAAAAGAAAACTTGGAATGGAAAAAAAAAAAAAAACCAAAAAGCCATATGTGACAATGTTCAAAACAATTAAAAATTTAAGTTACCTGAAACATATTTTCAGTCAGTTTATAGGTTATTTTCTACTGTCTTCCCCAAATATAAAAACAATTTATATTTTCAAATTCTAAGAAACTAATTATATTTCTCAAGGCCTGCAGAAGGAATTCAAGGCAGGTAATATTAGATGAATATTAAGGATAGGAGATTAAAAAAAAATACTGGATCTGTAGAGCCAGCTAAGGAACCAGGGTTAGATCACTGGCTCCAGAAGGGAAAATTAAGGAAAATCTTGAAGACAATATATCATAGGCAATTATTATGTTCCCAATTTCTTCTTCTTACCAATGTTTTCCTCGGCTTCGATCCTCTTAATCAAGATTTATTTATTTTTCTGAAAACCACCAAATAAAAGTATACAGCTACAGCTACAATGTTTATTTGTCTAAAACAAATCCACAGTCATTCTGTCTGTCTATGCATCTATTTTTCTATGTATCTTTGTGGTTAAATAAATTTGCCAGTCTCTTTTTACTTACTCAGGAAGTAGTAAAAACAAACAAAACACCACCATCCATGTAAAGTAACTTAACATTCAGACTGAAAGCAAATGAAAAGACAGACTAACAAAAGCCATCTACATATCAGAAGGAAATATTGTCACAGAAACTAGTCCCTTACCTCCTCTCTTACCCTAATCAGGACTCTTTCTGGGAACAAGTTAATGGAAAAATGAAGCAGGCCCTGGAAAGCCCAGGCTTATGCAGAATTCCAAGGATAGTGAGAATAGGAGAAGAACTACCTTTTCCAAGTTAACATTTAGTTTTTGTTTGGTTTTTGTGAACTTCATTTTGACATCAATGGCTTCTCAATGCAAAAGCCTAAGGAGTCTGTGAGTTCAAGCTAATGTGAATTCTACATAGGAGATGCGGGAGGATTCACAGTGAGAATAGCAGGCAATTTCAACTGCAGCAGCAGAAACATGCTTGGGTTCCAGAACACTGAACTTTTGTGATTATTCCTAGATGGCCATCACAAAGCAAGATCTTTGAGTGCCTTTTATTATTAAGATACCAACATTCATAATTTAAAGAAGTTCACAGATTAGTGAATACTTTTTTGTCTGTTTGCTTTTGGTACTGGGGATTGAACCCAGAAGTGCTTTACCACTAAGCCCATCCGCAACCCTTTTTATTTTGCATTTTGAGACAGGGTCTCCCTAAGTGTCTGTCAGTGTGGCTAAGTTGCTGAGACTGGCCTGCCACGTGATCTTCCTGTTTCAGCCTCCCAAGTTGCCGGGACTACAGGTGTGAATCACTGTACCAGTGATTAGTGTAGATTTAAGTTCAATTACCTAAGTGCATAGCCACTTATAACCTAAACTAATTTTAGGAAAACTGGGAAACAAAATAACAGAAAATGACTCAAGAAAAAATGAACTGTTTATACATATCAGTAAGGTACCATTGGCTTTTGCATGATGTTTTATATTATTCACAAATGTAGTATTTTAAGTTTCTAGAGTACTCAAAACAATAAAGTTAAGTGAAAAATAAATTTTTCCAGTTTTCAAAATTCAGTTTTATACACATAAAAAAACATAAAAAAATAAGTATATGATTGCAAAAATAATTTTTTTAATTATTTAGTTTAGTAGGGATTTTCCAATTACCACATAGGTGATATTAAAAGATGGACTCAACATGACAAAGTATATCAAGGCAAAGGAAAACTAAAACAATCCATAGCAAGTGGAGCACTGGAAATAAAGATTGTAAGAAAGAAACTCTGCAGTTTATATACAACCTAATAATCAGTCTAAAGATGAAATACACATGATCTGGGACTATATAGTGATTGTTTTAGGATACTTCAATAAGTAAAATATTTTCTTTTTTTAAGAGTAGTAGAGAAAATTAGAGTTATGCAATTAAATAATTTCCAGAAAGAATGTAAAAAATAATCAATAATCTTGCTGTGAGGTATTTGAAATAAGTTATATCAAACAAGGCAAAAGGAAAAGAAAATGGAGACTAATTCACAGTATGAAGTCAATATTTCACATGGTTTTACTCTTTTACCTTATCTCTATTATATTACACCTAGTTCTAGTTTTATATTATTTGTAAAATGTATGGAAAGAGAGTTTTAAAAAAAGGTCAGTTTGGGCTGGGAATGTAGCTCTGTGGTAAAGAACTTCTGGGTTAAATTCTCAATGCCAAAAAAAAAAAAAAATGAAAACTGACAACAACTAAAAAACTCTATACACTGTCCATATTTGCTCACTGAAAGTCATTAATATTTTCCGGATTAAGGTTACTCTTTGAAACATTAGTATTTTTGACAATGAAGTACGAAGATGAGTGGATATTCTAACTTCATTTTCCCATAATTCAAGTCAGAGGGATGTATACAGTTGCTTAGATATAGCCCAAAATTGCCACATTAGTTAACACCCACTCTGTCCTAAGAATATGACCAATGGAGATTACAAAAACTTCTTGACATTATTTTCTTCTGGTGATTTATTGGGTAAAAGCCTTACTAAAAGGTCATGCTGCCCCTCCATTCAAATATTCAGCATGCTCTCAAACTGAAATGGTCATGATGGTTTACCAAATTTTTTGAAAAACAGAAACTAATAAAGCAAGTAACTCTTCTTGTAAAACTTAAGACAACCTGAATGTTTATCTATGATAGCCTAAGACACATGCCTAACAAAGGGGGACACCCTTTGCTTCTTCAGTTCTGTAATATTTGTAAACTCAAAAGGTAAGTTTATTGTACCAGTTTATAATTGTTTATCATACAAATTCTTCTCTATTGATTATCCACTGCAGTATGTTAACACACTTAAAAAACACTAACGGTACTGAATATTGAGAATATGAAGAGTATCTATAATCATTTTATTATATGGAGTTAGGTCTTCTTATAGAAAACTTATGCATGAAATCAAATTTTCTTTTCTTTTTAAAATTCCTATTCCTAAGACTAAAATGTTTTGCAATTAACATCACATTTTAAGTGAATCAGCACAAAATCTATTTTATTCAGAAAAGAATCACATAATCATATAGTTATTTAAGAATTATGTATTTGCTTCAGAAGCTGTTTAAATCAGGATGTAAAGGGTCAACTTAAAGGAGAAAATTATTTGTTCATTTGGATACAGCTTTCACAAACTAAATTGGATTTATGGAAATGGAAATAAAAGATTTATGTAACAGCAAATGACTCACAACTGAATAGTATAAAGCCCAAGTATGTTTCCCTAAGTTTGTATTAAGTAAATATACTTAATTATTATATCATCCCATCATGCAAAAACAAACCTATGTTTACATTCTTTGCCAGTTTTTAGAACCATAAACTAATTTCAGAATAAATTTAACTGCAGATATGGAAACACAGTTAATTATCATAAATGTATTCCATTTTTTTCTATTAATATCACAAATAGAAATAAGGCAAATAAAGCTTTAAAATATTTTTTAAAAGTTCTGATTTATAGTAATTAGAAATAATCAGATTTGGTGGATAAGATACCCTAAGTTTTCTTTAAGGTACTGATTAAATTCTATCCATTCTCTCCACCACCAACTTTTTATATTTTAACCAAGATGTAAAATATAAATCACAAGAAGACAGGTGAGTTATTGTCTTAGGTGCCTACATTTCTACTTGATTGACAGGCATGGCCTTCCCTATAAGATGAATGTGTTAATCTATACAGTTTCTCTCTAGTGCTAAATTGGGTCTCCTGCCTAGCATCTCCAACTATCACAACTGTCACATATCCTGCAGCCCCGTGGTTAAAGGTATATTCTTAACCTTGAAATCATGTTTGATCTCTGATGTACTTTCATCAGACTGTCATTCTCACAAAACAGAATATGATGTACAAATTAACAATTAGAAGAATAAATCAGTAACAACGTAAGCATAACTACCTTGGATGATAAATGTAAGGTTAAAATGAAAGCCAAAAGAATGATCAAGACAGAAAGGGAAGGTATGATTTATCTCCTTCAGCTTTCCTAGGTTAAGTCCAAGCCCTCAGTACAATTCCAAAAGTTCTGATAAACTAGAACAATGCAAATATAAAAAGAAAATTTTCAAAACACAGAGTTGTTAGTCAACAATTTAAGGAGTAATTACAATATACAGTAATATAGTATTTCACTAAATTAAATATTACCAACATGTAAAAGATTTAGAATCACTTTTAAATGTTTTTTATTTCCTTATATATACATATACCAAAATCTGACTCTAATTTATTTAGTTGCCAATTGTATCTGGTTCCTTGCATTGCAAAAAAATTACCAGACAAAAATGTTACCTTACATTTTGTTACCTCACATAAAGTGGATGAAGTGAATAAGGTAATCTTATTCACATACAAAGAAAAATAGGTTAAAGATTCATGAATCATGTATAAGTATAGCTATAGGCACTGTGATATTAAAACAAATGCATTCTAATATTAAAACAAAAATGTGAATATGGTTCATGTGGATAATTCATTCATAAGAACTTTAGTATCAAAGTTTTGTATCTATTGGAAAACAATAGGAAAAATGTGAGACCATCAAATCATAGTTAATACACAGGTCATAACAATATCTGTTATATTACAAGCTTATAATATATATACACACACACAAACACACACACACATATACATGTTTTATGACTGTATCAGTACTTGGTATACAAATGACTTTTTACTTAGGTAATGGAGATTTTCTTCACAGCACCAGTAGATCAATTAAATTGGTTTCAGATGATAGACCGAGATTGAGTTTTAATCACAAATGACTTCTAAAGGGAAAGCATAAGAGCAACTCTAACCACATTCATTTGAATCAAATCAAATCAAATTGCATTTGGTCCAGTACCTCTAATATTTCAGTGTATGAATCTAATAACAAGGTTACAATAGTTCTGATGTAGTAAGATTTAGAATTTGTTTTAAAGTATTTATCCAAAATTTCCATGTAGTTACCATTTCTGTTTATTTACTATCTGATAGATACTAAATTTGAAACTCCCTGAAACTAATTTAAGGTATATTATTTTAAAGGTTTTCTTAGTTTATTATATTTATATCCTTAATTTCCATTGATTTGTTGTCATCCCTCTTCATCTGCATGGAACATTTCCTGTTTCACAGAAAGAGTTTCAAATGACAGTGAATCTTTATTGGTAGCAAGTATGAGAAAAGAGCAGAACTAAATCAAACATTGTTGCTCCTGTTATGATGTTCACATCCTTTTTACTGTAGCGGCTTAGAATATAAAGAAATAATTTTCAGAATCTTTCATAATCTTCTGAAATTATATTTGAAAATGATTATATTTAACATGCATTTCAGATACTGGCATTTGTTAAAATCAGGAGAAAACTCTGAGTAAGGATATTCATTCTACAAATTGAGTACGAAGTGAAAAACCCAGAGAACAGATGTAGGTTAGAATTTGCCTCACTAAAATATTTTTTCTTATTCTTTTAAAATAAAAATTACTTCTTTAAACCATGTTTGTTTTCTTATTCTAGCACTGGACATAACATAGCCTTCAGTATTATTCATACCACATATAATAGACTAAATTTTAATGTGACTTTATTTTTACAACATTCTTAAATACAATTTATACCATGTAAAATTTGAATAAAATATGTACACATTATTTAACTTTAACAAAAATATTATATTATGAAAATACACATGTAGTGTAGTTTTCAAGATACTTTACAAAATATTCATAATCTGACATATTATGAGGGAATATTTTATCAATATAAAAACTTTTTTTCACTTATTTTCCCAGAAGCTTTCTTATTTTTCCATTTGGAAAAAAAAATGTAATTTCAATTACCAGAATATTTTGTGTGTATTCCTGCCTAAGAATAGCCAAATTTCCACTTAAAAAGACAGGTAAAGAGAAGTCAGTATCTCAGTATTGTGTATAAAATTAAGGTTCATGCAAAAAGGATTCAATTTAGTGAAAAATTGTGACTTTTTCATTTAAAAAAATGTTTGCTATGTACTAGCACACAAGCATGTACAATAGACTTTGCATTTTTAATTTATGGATTAACTGAAATGATTTTAATTAATTTTAGTTTGTTATTTGAAAGCACAAATAGATACATCAAGTTTTATTATGAACCAGTCAATCTATCATTTTTATTTCAAATAACAAATGAAGATTTTATTTTTACATAATAAACAGTAATTCAAATTAAGCAATTTCTAATGAATAACAAGAAAATAACAAGGAAAATAATTTGTTTTTAAGGAATAAGAGGTAATACCAGGAAAAAAAGACCTTTCCAAATACAAAAATCTAACTTTCTTTTGGCTTGTATTAAATATTCTAAAAGAATGTTTGAGTTTTATTCTTAATAATGCAATCACTACATTTTTCATACTTATCATAATATATTCATTGAAATATTTTGACACTAATTATGAAACAAACTTATTTACTATAGTCAGTTACTTAAGGGTATATTTTACAAGAAGAAATACAATGTAACTGTATTTCTATGTATTAAATATATATTATATAAATGCAATTGGTTTTATTTTGAAAAGAAAGTTAAAAGATTTTGTAAAAGAAAAAAAAAACAACTAAAGATTTAGAATCCAAAGTTTTGTAGTAGTTTTCTAATGTATTTAAATGGATGAAAGTAATTGGTTAGATTCATGAAATATATAAGTATTCAATACAATGTTGAGAAATTAAAAGATGTGGCCACATAGTGAAACAGTTTGGCATTCTCAACTCATAAACTCTCGGAAACAAGGGATGACAATAGGAAAATACTCTGTCATCCAAGTGTTCATCAAGTTTTACTTTAATAAATTTTGGACAGAGAGAATGAAAATGTGTATTTTGTCATCAAAAACTCAAAATTACTGAAAGGCAATTTGTAAATCAATGGTAATGTAACTGATGTGACACAGCAATCTGTATACGGGGTAAAAATGGGAGTTCATAACCCACTTGAATCAATCTGTGAAATATGGTATATTAAGAACTATGTAATGTTTTGAACAACCAACAATAAAATAAAAAAAAAAGAAAATATTAACATAAAAAAAAATCAAAATTACTTAAGAAATTGTGCTATTTGGGTTCATTCTTTCTTTTCTGTTTGTGTGTGTACATGTGTTTTACTGAGGACTTATCTCAGTGGTGTTCTACCACTGAGCTACATCCCCAGCCCTTTTTATTTTTTATTTTGAGATAGAGTTTCCTTAAATTATACAGGTTGATCTTGAACTTTAGATCCTCCTGCCTCAGCCTCCTGAGTAGCTGGGATTACTTACATGGGCCTTTGTACACAGCTTATTTGGGGTTGATAAGTGAAATTCATAAAGCATTCTTCACTTAAGCTTTCTGTTTTCCATTTCTAAGTTTATAAAACGAATGTAAATTGCATGTAAGCAATTTTTTCATTATACTTCAAATAATAAGACAGCTATAATGTTCACAAAAAATAAAACTGCCAAAATTATGATTGGTGCATAAAGAAGCTTAGAAAAATATGTCAATATATAATTTTGAAAAATACTGTATCCTGTAGTCAGGGTGCCTTATGACAAAATGCAATGATATCTTAAAATATTAAAACCCTCCACTGAAATATACATGCAGTTAGCCTTAGAGAATAATGTATCCCTGTGTAGGCAACTGCCCTCAGGAATGTATTATTCCTTCTGGATTACTTTTTCCCTAGAGGTAACATTCTCATTAAAAAGATGAACTGGTTTTCTCATACCCAGGGAAAATACATTGTGTCCAGAAAAGCTTAAATAGATAAACACCTCACCAGGCTTGAAAACACCAGTAGCATACCTGCTGAAATATGTCTGAAATTTTCACTAGTATTTCCATTAAGACCAGCCCTAAAACAGTAAAGTGATTGCAGAGTAATACCTATTATTTCCATATTATTAAATTTAAACAAAACTTGTCAACCAGAAATAAGCAAAATGAAGAATTACAATTTAACAATTGGGATAATCTTTAAGTACCCAAATATGATTTTCTATTTTTCCTCGACTATCCAAAGTTTTGTTTTTGGAAACGTGTACTAAAAGGGAGCCATTTGAAAAATATTTCCTGTGTACATTATATTTAACATTCAATAGTGACACACCTAGTGATATGCTATAAATCTGCATGCCATGTATTAACAGTCATCTAATATTCTTACTGACATTCTAAACATCCTTATAGCTTATGCTGAGATAAATGGTGTCAGGAAAATATGCTATTCATTGAATTCTCTTTAGTCTGTAGACATCTATAAATATACATTTGCTAATTCAATAAGATAGTGACTGCTGAAGGCAAGACACAGTTCCAGGATCTGGTGATAGCTATAGCCAGCATCTCAATTCTCCCTTGTTCCCTCCTCCGTTTTCTACAATAAATACTACTTGTAGCAGTCCCTTTTTATTTAGATGAATTTTGGTCAGTTACTTAAAAAGAAGAAAATGACAATCCAAGCAATTTTGGATTAACCCTCTTGCTTGGAATAGAGACACAAAATCTGTGTCCTACAAAAGTCAAACATTGTATAGTACAAATATTGTAAGTTGCCTATGATATTCACTAAGATCTTTTTATTAGTATGAATACCTCCAATTCCAGTGTCATTTAAGACATTGGTTTTAAGTAATTGAGTTTTTCTGTCCATTAATACAGAAGGTATGATTTCATTATTGCTTTTGTAATGAATTAGCCATTGTGATTATTTTAAATGCTAATTATTAGAGTTCTCTGTTTATAACTCTAAAAATATTCCCCTAAGCATTTGAGGAAGAACTGATTGTCACTGAGACTAATAAGCTGCACCAGTAATGACATTTGAGAATACTGAGAAAAAAATATTTTAAGTACTGGTTTAACAGCCAAACTTACACCACACCAGATAAAAGGAAATTAAAATGATCTATATTAGTAGTCATTATGTAATAGAACATTTACCAAAGTTACAATATTAAAATTAGGAATAATACATCATCCATTTATTGTACTTTTTTGAATTAACTGCAAAAATGATCTGAAGATCCTTAATATTATAAGTATACTCAGTATTGCCTGAATTAAAACAAGAAAAATAAAAATCATCTCAGACATAATTCCGAAATCTATTAAATCCAAATACAATAAGAATATGTGAAAAAAACACAAATTTTGCCTAATTTGGAAAGTATTCTAAAATTTTAGAAGAATAAATAATGATCATGTGTTTATAAAAATACACTGAAAGCTCAATGATGTCATTTCAAATGGTAAGAATGTGTAAAAAAGTAAAAACTTCCTTTGTGGGAAGTTTAAATTTATAAGTAATTGTCTACAAGTGACCATTTAATGTTAAGTTGTTAAGGAAAATTTTAAAGATACCTTTGAAACTAATATTTTACAAATATTATACCCACAAAAGAGGTTTTCATTTAAAAGATATAATTTTGATTTTTGTAGGTGCACAGCATAAACCATAATGATAATTAATTACCATGTTGCTAATTTTAGAGTCACAATTGAGAAACACCCAGTAGAGAAAATTTGCAATACAAATTTGTTTCTGATCTTCATAAACTGAGTTCCTTGTATTCATTTTAACAGGACGGAATTACTGCTGAAACCCAAAGTTGTCAAAGGTCACACTATCAATCTATGGTGAAAGAGAAACATAATTCAGAATCCTAGGACTATGGTTTTATCTTTTAGCCACTGGCTACCATTTCATATAAAATAACAGCAAATAATTTGTATCTACTCTTTCATTATTTCACACACAACATATTTCATTTTCAGTGAAGGAAAAAATAAAGATTACATGATAACTGGATCAAATCAATAGTAAAAACAAATATCTTACTAATAGTATATTTATGTAACAAAGCTGATTAACATTTTGAGGCAAATGATAATAAAGATAAAATTCAAAGTTTTTTTACATTGTAGGTCATTCTTTAGTCTCAGAAAAGTGAAAAATTAAAATAAAACAAAAATATAGAACATATATATATACCATTTACAAAAAAATCATGAAAAATTCAGCAATATGGCAAAATACATTTCTTCCACCAAGTAGTCTATTCAAATACATCGAAAAAAGTCTTGGCAATTCTGTCTCATCCCCTAAAAACATTTTTTGGTCCTAATTCTATAGAATAATAATTTTCAAGTTCTACCTTCCAGCCTAGAATTGTTTCTCACACAATGTTTTTCATATTTTCATTGAATTGAGTTTCATCATTCTTCAGGTACATCAGTGCTAGACATTTTGGGAAAAGTTTCTAGTGTAAACTGCAATCATAATTTTCCAAGTGTACTTCTTAAGTTACTGTTTTTGGTTCCCTTATGAGGTCTAGGGCCCTGTCCGGGAGACAGTGCATTTGGTTAAATCACCTAAATGTCAGTCATCTTATCTGTGGGAGACTCCTGAAATGATAAATCGTTAACATTAAGACATTTGTATTTCTGACAGACAGTAATACATACTAAATCAATTCCCTTTTTAAAATAAAAAATATTCATTCTGATATTTATATTTAATTTTGATTTCTTTATAAATCTACATAAAATCTGCTACCTTATATATTACATATAAAGCATTGATAAAATCCAAGTTTCTATAGAGCAAGACCTGAAAATTTATGATTCCAATGCATCATTTTTAATATTAGAGGGACAAAATTTATTTGAGCACACTCAGAAGCTCCAATGCTCAAATGAAGTTGTGAGGTTAAGAAAATACCAAGGTGCTCATCCAGCTAAACACAGTCAACTATATCTAAAACAAGGAAGTAAACCTGCTCTGAAAAAATGAAAACAGATTTTTCAGGAGTTAACTCTGGGTCATCAATTGTCAATCACTTCATTAATGTTTAAAAGCACACAAGGATGGCATTTTGTAAACTACATGAGCCACTCAGTTAACCAGAGTGTTATTTTAAACACAGTAACAAAGAAATTGACAACTTTTACTTTGTAGATCTGTTGTATTTACGATGGTTATTTGTGAGTGACAAGTCAGTAGATGCAATTTAAATCCATACCCCTTCACTCACATGAAGTCCTGTTTACATCCTAACTTCAATGTTACATTAGGAATAATGTATTTTTTTTAAATTTAACACTTATGAGGAGATGCCATTAATTTGACTGACGTTACTCTTAAAATTCATGTAAATTTGTTAACTGAAGAACTATACCAACTTTTTTTTTCAAATACAATTTTTTGAGGGAATGATTTGAGTTGTAAGAATTAAACATAATAATAAAGATCATTTCAGTATGCCTTAGACAAAGAGTTTTTAAATGAAGAGTGTAAGCCAAAAGCCATAATGGGCCAAGATGACCCAAGTACATGCTATTCAAAAAATATATTCCCTGATAAAAATTATTAAAGGAAGATAGAGTCACTGAAAGTCCAAGACTATACAAGCCACTGATAATAAGCAATTTTTAAAATTGTACAGAGACATTTTGTCAATGGTTTTCCGTATGTAAAATTTTGTTAATTTTGGAAAAGATATATTAAATTATTACTCTGAATACTCAATATTTATCTTTAGTATTTTAAAAAATTCTAGGAAGATAATAAATTTTCATCCAAGAATTGAACATCTTTAAGAATCACTGATAATGAAAAGATCATTATAGTGGTTTAATGGATTTTAATGACTGTATGGTGAATGTTTTTGAATATTCCCTGAAATATATAAGTAATTTCTGTGTTATCATTTGGAGGCACCTATATGAAAATTCTATTCATCAGCTTTAAAAACTGGAGGATATTATAAAATTGAGGAATACTGTTTGAATGAAAAAAAAATTCAATTTAACAGTGCTTGTCCATAACTATGCATTTTAATATTCAATTTTTAAATGCTAAACAAACAAAAATATAAAAAACAATATATGTATATGTATATTTTAGGAGAACTGCAGCAAGGGGAAAATTCAATGATATAAAGAAAACATGGCTATAAACTTTATATTTAAAGTGGAGATTTAAAGAACATGTTAAAGCTCAGATTTAAATAATACTATAGCTATAAATTTTCCATTATTATTAATTTTTCACAAGAGAATTACCCTTTTGATTTGGGACTTCAAGATTTTCTATAGGTATAGTTTAAAATAGGTATAATTTTTGTGTAGGTAATTTATGTATATATATATTATTATAGGTATATTAATTGATAAAGTATTAATTTTCATATTTTGATCTTTATATTTTATATTTTAAAATTTAGTCTGCATGACTCCAGTGAACTTCTCATTGAAGCATGATGGTTAAGGTATTATGGCTTCTGACAAAGAAATCTGCTAATTAATTAAATTGGTTTTATTACTACCTTTTGTATTTTATATAAATAGACTCCGAACCAACTGAAATATACACTGATTTTGGTTTCAACATATCATATTAAGTTTTGTTTTTAAATGAACTGCAAAATAAGATTCTTTTAAAAGTATTTTAGTTGAAAACATGATAAATTATCACTGATTTATAAGTAAAAAATCTAAAATATGCACACTAAAGTTAAAAGAATTTTCCTACTTGTATATATATATATGAATATAACTATGGATCAGTATTAAAATATATCAATTAAATTTGAGTTGAACTTATATGGTGATATGTAAAAAAAACTTCTTAAAATGAATGCTATGCAAATAAGCTTGTCCAAAGTACACCAGGGTACTATTGAACATTCAAGAATAAACCAAAATTTTCATCTCTACATTTGTTAAGCTATAGAACCCCCCCCCAAAAAAAAAAACAAAACCAAATTAATTAATCCATTATAGAGTTACTTTGACAACAGTTTAGTTACGATTACCATAACATGATACCAGTATCATAACATACCAATATCAAATATTGGTTCATAACTTCAACTTTTAGAAATACATGTGAATTTTAACATGTAGATATTTGTTTTGTAGACACATATAATATTCATTCATGTTTACTGATTGAGATAGCTAATTTCAAAAAAGTAATTGGAAGATATCCAATCAACGTATTTTTGTACTACTTTTCCTATGAAATAAGTTTCCTACTATTTAGTAAAAATGTGTAACACACTTTGCATTATGCAATATACCACCACATTTTTACAAGAGACAATATCAATGCCAAATTATTTCATATTTGCATTACATCAGTTTTCTGTAAAATATTTATATTCTGATCTACAAAAGTATTTCATAGAAAATAATTGAAATGACTCAAGCTTAATTAACCTTAAATGTAGTTCTTAAAAAAATGTATACAAAAAATTTTTACTGGGTACAGATACTCATACAGTTCCATAAGATATATTTGGCTTGTGTCTTTTAGCCATGTGGTCTGCTGAAAACAGAAAAAAAAAATGCTTGTTTCAAAAATACTGCACCACTCTTCTTTCCTCCATGCTAACATTCCTGAAGCATGAAACATGAAAGTATGAATGAGAAAGTCTTAGAAATATTAATACATATAACAAACCCTGGATGAAAATTGCGTATGTGGTAACTCTCATAATCCATCTGCTTTTGTATGACATATGTAGGTTATATAAACTCATGGAAATATACATGGGTATTGAAGTTATAAAAAGGCATTACATTGATTTAAAATCAATGATAAACTGTACCCTATCAAATAAAATATTAATGAATATAAGGTTTATTTATATATTGATGTTAGATTGTTTTTAGGCACATGACTAATAACTGCAAACCAAGGGGTTTCGGAACGTTAACCATAAGTTAAAAAGTTACTTCAATAACAGTTTAGTTACCACTGTCATAACATTTTATTCCCTTTGAATATCAATTAATTAAATGTGCCTGGTTTGGAGGGGTTGAATCTATTCATTTTTTTTTCTTGTCCTTTGGTGTAAAATTTATTCTTTAAAATTTTGCCATGCCTGCAAATATCTTAGTTTGGAGTCATCTGAAAAATGCAAAGAGTGTATTTCCATCAGAATTGAAAGCATACTTGTGTCTGGTTTATTTTCATTAATTTGGAGTCATGTGACTTTGGGAACAATCCACTGAGCCCTTGAAATTAAATAGCCAGTCTTTGGCATTTCAAACAAGGAGTAAACTATTCTCACTCTTTCTCTTGCCCTACTGAAAAATAATGAAAGAAAAGAGAAGGAAAGAGGGAGGGAAGAGATGTACAGAAAGAGAATCAGGGCAGAGATGTACAGAAAGAATCAGAAATAATAGAGTGGGGAAAGGATTTTATACATATTAATTTAAATAATTTTACAACAATACATCCTAGTAACTAGCATAGCACATATATAAATTGAGAATCTGCAGTCTTAGATTAGGTAACTTTTCCCACATTTTACGTAGATGTTCTATATAGTTTAATTTCCCTACTGGGGTGAAGGGAACAATGGTAAGAAACTGACTTCCACACGCAGCTCAGTTGCCAAAATTTTCCACTTACATGTGTGAAGATCATAATCTTACCTAAACAAAGCATGTGCTCCAATTATGATATTTTTGCTGAAGTTGTATAACTCATAACTTAAATCAACAATGTAAATCATTTTTATATAGGTATACAAATTATCTTCATCTACATTAAATATATTTAATTTATCTGAGATAATTTAAATAGCCACACAATAATCATACAGAGATAAAATGATGCTTCATAATATCTACCTGGAACTATGTTTACATATGATTATGCAACATATTAAATAGAGAAAGCACAAAGAGTAAGTATAGTTGATATTTGAATTTTAATTGATGCCTGAAATACTACATATAATTACCCAAATTTATATGGAGAGATTTTGTTGGGTTCCTTAATCTAGTAATGTACCAGTGATATAACCAGTCTATTTACTTAGTGAAAAATAATTAATTTTTCATTTTGTACAATTTCATGATTCATTTAATACAGTTTCATGTCTCTGACAGGAATTTTTTTTTCATCCACCATGAATTTATGTTTATCCCCCTTATACATTTGGGAAAATATAAAAATTGAAAGTAACCTCTGTTATTCAGTTAGTAAATCATGTAATGTTATATTTCAACTTTAAAACATGTTGGGTACCTTAGGAAGAATAAAGAGGAACAAAACACCTAAAGAGAATATTTGGAAAGATGATATGGAATTGTACTGATTTTAAAAATAAAAGTTTGTAAATCTTGAAAAATACATTAATGAACTTTCTTTGGAAATTACTTATATTTTCCATAAATACATCTTTAGCTTTGTGTAAATCTTACCTTATCATTTTATATATCAATTAAGAAATAAAATCTAGTTACTTTTGCACTGATATTTTAGAATTTATAAAACACGTTCATATTTATATATAATAATGTTGAGGAAATGATACATTTTTAAAAGGAAAAATAATTCCCATTGTGAAGAAAACTTAGTAACAATCCCAGATATGTACTCAAATGTTAATATTTATTTCTTCTTTTCTAGTCTCATATCTTATATAGAGGAGGTAGATGAAGAGTAAGAGATACATTTTTTTTCAAGATAATATCATGGCATTATTAAGCTTATTATTTTCCCCTTAAAAAAATTGGAAGGAAAAATGTTGCAAAGAATATGGATAGTTTACTGTACTTGGTCAAAGTAGCATTACAATTTTTTTTTTTTTAATTCTTCAAGGAAACTTACCACCTGTTCCATCTGAATTCAAGTAGTTACTGTCAATTTACTCATGGGTGAATGCTGCCTCTTTGTGGCAGAATGCCATGGCAATTGTTCCTTAAAGGTGAAGTTCATGAACAGCCCTTGATATTGCACATATTCCAGGTGAGGTTATGGGGAGATCCACTCAAAGAAATGATACACAGGGCTTTTAAAGTTTCAGATTAAGTCAAACATTTCTTGTCATTAAACTAATGAAAATCACCAGCAAACCTTACTCAGAGGTGAACAGCTTATACCCAACAACATCTTGAACATTCAGGGCATTAATCAACTTTAGATAGAGTATCGATCATAACTGTTGAAGACAGTTTACATAAATTAATATATGGAAATTATAGAAAATTGTAAATTGAATAAATAATACTGATATGATGATATACATGATATTGAGAGAAAAATAAAAATGTAGTATACTACTTACCATGTTCCATGTATTAGTTGAATACTCAGTGAGGAAACAGCATATACAATTGAAATGTCATTAATAAACATATTAAGTGACACATTCAGAAGAACATACTTCCCTGAACCAACAAGGTCATATATATATATATATATATATATATATATATATATATATACACACACACATATATATATACACACGTATATATACACATATATGTATATACATACATATATATTTGAAACATAATTATGGGAATTTCTGTTATGAATGAAGTTTAGCAACTATTTCTTAAATTGTTAATATTGGAGATTCCACCAATCACACATAGCTAGGTCTTTTGCACCTCAAGTAAGCATTACTTCAATCCCTCATATTTGACATAGTTATCAAGTGTTTATTCAGAAACTATTTAAAAAATTACATGTGCTGGGATACATATGAGACTTTAACAACAATAGCCCCATCTTACAGAGATCCTGTTCTTCATTATCATCATTGCTTGCTGCCCAGAGGGATAAAGACATTGTATAGATACTTGTACAGTCCATCATTTGGTCTTCTGAGGTGCCAGTACATGTGGATCTGTACAAATGCAACTGGGTTTGGTTAAACAATCGAAAATTGGCTACAATAGTAGTCAAATCAATACATCGTTTTGGTTCACTAATAAAAATACTTTTAAATCTTCTCTAATGAAACCAAAAACTTGCACAAAATTCTCTTGAACGGCCCAATTAATTGCCCTATTTTTTTTCTTTTATACAATGGGATATAATCAGCTTTAAAAAATTACAGGTAGGTCCAATTGGGTGGCTGCATTGGCTTTTAAAGATTTTTGCCATTAAGTGCTCCACATTTTGAATGATTTAAAATGCCTTCCTGATATCACTTCAGTCTTGGTAATGCAGTTCCTGATACAATGCGATACCTCTGTGAAAATCATAGGCTAAATAGTGAAGGAAAGAGGAATGCTAAATGTGCATATAAAAATAGGTGCTACAATAAAATATTTGTATATTTCATCAATAAGTTATTTTGACTAATCAATTATGGATCATATAGCTCTGTAATTTTAATGATTTGTCCACATCTATAGTGATCTTTTTCTAGATCACAATATTTTGTTTTTCAATTCAAATGTCCAGAATGCATACAAACACATCCTTTAAAAACAAAGGAAAGGAATAAGAAGGGTGGTGGAAAGGGAGGGAGAAGAATAGAGAGAACAAACTTTCTATTAAAGTTGGGGTGTGCTAGTCTCTCCACCAAAGCCATTTAGACCCACCCATGGCTTAAAGGGGGAGAAAGGGAGGAGTGTGGGAGCAAAAGAGGAATAGCAGGATCTATGGGCTGTCATCTTCCACCATTCTTAACTAAAAAACGACTGGGACCTTTAACATAAGTCACCCTCGCAGCAAACTGCCCTCCATAAAGCCCTTCTCCTCTCCTCCACCCCACACACAAGAAGAGAAAGTGATGTGCCCAGTTTACACAAACGTTTCCCACGTGTAAAATGTAAAGGAAATTGCACACCCTTTCTGAATCTTCCGCCGAAGCTGAGAATCCCGTGCCAAGGCACTTCACCCTAAACGTTGAAACAACACAATTAATCAAATGTGTTCACCTTGTGTGTCTACTTGCTTGTTTGTTTTAAATGCAAAAGCTCCAAGGGAGTTTCTTTGCTTTTAGAACTGGCTAAATGTGGTCTGTTTTTCCAGCACTTCGAGGTAGTCCGGTTCAACGTTTAGTTTTGCTTTTAACTCCAGATATTCGTTCCGGTTGGGTTCTACAAAGACAGCACTCGGGGGGCTGTAGAGCACCGGTTCTCGCAGCCTGCTGTCCCCGGCCCCCGGGTGCAAATACTGATGGGGGCGTCTCAGGTCATAGTTGGGGGAGAAAGTGTAAGCAGCGGGGCTGCAGGGGAACTTGGGGTATTCCGGGAGGCTGTTGCCGGCGGGGGTGGTGGAGCAGTGTTTTTCTGGTTCTAAAATGCCCCTGTAAAAGCGGTCGGCGTCCTGCACCGGCGACAGTAGGTCCTCCCGGGGCTCAATGGTGCTGACGCTGTAGGCGGGGCTCCGCAAGTGGTGACTTTCCCGCCTCTCCTCCTCCCCGGGCTGCAGCTGCAGCTGCGGCGGGGGCTGCTGCTGGGGCTGCGGCGGCGGCGGCGGCTGTTGCTGCTGCAGGTGGTGGTTGCTGCTGTAGGTGACCTTGAGCTCATGCAGGTCTTTGTAATCCTCCACGGAGTTGCCTTCTCGAGAACGGTAAATTGGGTTTTTACACATGTGGCCCAATGGATGGGGGATGTATTCATACACGTGGCCCGCGGGCGTCTTCACCTTGGGCAGAGCCGGCCCACGATGGTGCACGTGGGCGTGTGGGTGGCCGCCTGGGCCGCCACCGCCGCCACCATATACACTGTACTGCATGTTGAAGGAGCTCACGTCGGAGTTGTTGGTGCTGGTATGGTCGCTCTGGTTCTTCTTCCTGCGCTTCATGACCAGGACAAAGAGCCCCGCGGCCACGAAGACGGACATTATGAAAACCAGCAGAAGACTGAGGATCAACACCGACAAGGGCACGGAAGATGCACCTCCGCTGGCACCCAAGCCCGCCGGGGCCCCAGTGCTGTTCAACCGGACCGCAGGGGTCACGGCGCTGGTCCTCACTGGTACTTGAATAGAGGATGGTGTGGGTGTGGAAACCACCACATCCGAATAGTCTGGGCACAGCAGCTCTGACTTAATGGAGCGCATGTCTGTCTCTGCGAATTTCTTGGGAGCCTTACAGATCACTTCGTCTACTAGAACGCCCACTTTTAGCTGCTCAACCCACAGCTTCATGCCCACCACCTCGCAGGTACAATCCCAAGGGTTGTCATGCAAGTCGATTTGGATGAGTGACTTCAACTGGTCCAAAACTCCACTTACCGGCAAGGATGTGAAGTGGTTACTCCTCAGGTTGAGCCTGAGAAGGGTCAGGCCAGAGAAGACGCCTGAGGGCATGGCCTGCAGAAGGTTGTTATTCAGGAATAGCAGCTGGAGGTTTGGGACTGGATCGAAAGTCCCAGATTGAATCTCCCGTATGAGATTGTATTGGAGGAAGAGATACTGAAGACTCTGCAGGCCATAAAATAATTCTGGGCTCAGTCTCTCTATCCTGTTGCCATTCAGGTAGAGGCGTCTCAGGTTGCTGAGATCCCTAAAGGCGCTGTCTTGGATCATTGAGATACGGTTGTTACCCAGGTGCAGGAGGTCCAGTCCGGTGGCCTCCAGGAAGTCTGTCCTGCTCACAGCAGCGATGTAGTTCTCCGTCAGATACATTTTCTTCGGATTGTAGGGCTTGGGCTGCAGCTCAGCAATACTCTCGATCTTGCGCTCTTGGCAGTTTACATTTAGGCCCAGATCTGAGATCTGAAGGTTGCAAGTGCACGCAGTGGGACACTCCAAAGGCACCGGGGATTTGGTCTGGTAGGCGATGCTGGGGCCATAGTTACTGTAGCCCAAGTCCTTAGAGGGCTGCCTAGAGGTGGGGCGCACTCTGGGCTTGTTGGGTTGGCGGGTTCCCTTAGGGGGCTTCAAGGGAGGTTTGTAAACAGCAGAGGAAGAAGTGGCCACGGAATTTACCGAGGCCGGGGTGGTGTGTAAATACCCCGTGGTGCTCAAAGGCGTCTGTGGCCTCATCTCATAGTCCGAAATAAGTTTCCTTGGGCAAAGTTCCTGCTTGGATACCTCGTCCAAATCCCTGCCATGTAAGCGGAAGGGGGTCTCACAAACCACATCCCCCACCAGGGCTGAGTAGGAGATGCTGTCCAACCAATCCTTGAGAGAGATCAGCTCACAGGAGCAATTCCAGGGGTTTTCCTCCAGCTGTAACTCCACAACTTTATCCATGTGCTGCAACAACCCCACATAGGGCAAAAGTTTCAGCCGGTTTCCCCGCAGGTCCAAGTGCGTTAAGGGCACAAAACGGAAAAGATTATTAGGTAAACTTGACAAGAGATTGTCATTGAGGATAAGCACCTGCAATAAATGCAGTTTCCCAAAAGCATTGGGTTCAATGACGCTGATGTAATTGTAATCGACTTGTAGGTATTCCAGGTTCTCCAAGCCAAGAAAGGTATCATCTCTAAGAAGTTCCAGTTTATTATTGTTCAGATGCAATCTCCTCAAACCACGAAGCCCATGGAAAGCCCCAGTCTCAATATCTTGGATAACATTGCTACCCAGATGCAAAATTGAAGCCCCAGTGTAATTGACAAACTCATTGGGGTAGAGACGATTCAAAAGGTTTCCAGACAACAAGAGGTGATAGATTGGGAAACGGGGAGGGCTAATTTCAGAAAGACTGATGATTCCCCGGTTTTCACAGCTCACAGTTAAAATGCCGTCCTTTTCCTCACAAGGACATGCATTGTCACAGATTTCCCCATAATAATCGATGGTTTCTGCACACGAAAGGACGAGAGATGTTACAGCAAACGCTAGAGTCTGCAGCATCCAGCTATGCATTTTTCTGTGGAGGTCCTGTTCCAAAGTTACTGGGGGGCAGCAAGTGTGCATTTTACCTCCTGCAAGGGAGAGAGGAAACAAGGAAACAACAGAATATGACAAAAAATTAAGAGATTAATCAGAAAGTCTCTCTTCCCTAATACTATTTCTGGGAAATACAAGAGGGGATAGGAATGTCAACTCCCACCCCCACCCTATTGGAACAACAAAATTCAGCAGATATATTAAAAATTGATATTCATTTTGATTTAAAGGTTCATTTCATTTTTCTAATGAGTATATCACAGAAGTACTGCACAAGATGAGGGCAAAGTCCCCTTTTAGTGTTCTTCTCTACTTCCCCCTTTACAAAATCAACCTATAAATATACATAAAATGGCTGTCAGTTCAGTTTTGTGGTTCTAATTTAAGAGAAAAGAAGCATCGTTTTACAAGGTTCCCCTCCTCACCTATATGGAGCACCCCCCACCTTCCTCTCTTTCAGAATCCCTTCGGTTAACAGTTCACCATGTAGGTCTCCCATTTTCATAAAAAAGCAAGAACTCACAATTCTTGGACTATTTTAAACCACAGCAAGAAATGCCAAGGTGGAAAGCTAAAGAATACTTTTCAGAGGCAAAAAGAATGCAAGATAATGCATCAAAAGGAGACAGAAGAAGCTCTTAAATCACCAATTGTCTTCTAGAGCTCTAAGTATGGAGAAAAAAGGGAGCGCATTCGCTTTGATGGTGGACTTCACTACCAGGCTATTAAGCACATCAGCGTCCTAATTGCATGCACAGTGCCACTTAGCAGCGCTTCCCTGAGAGCGCCCTGCGACCACTTCTCCTCATTGATCCTGTCAGCAAAGGTACCAAACCGCATATTTAAGCCACTGAAATAGTTGTGCACGATGGATTACAAAGAACTCAGCGAAGGCATCCGCAATCTCAGAACACCTCTGAATACCTTGAGTTTAAAGAGGACATTCCTACCGCTTACCCGGAATCAGCTAAAAGTAATCCAGGGACCAACGCCAAAGCCTCCCTTACCTCGGGCTCCGCGTCTGTTTGCCACGGTATGCAATACTAACCCTACTGAATTAGCAAGATTTGGAATGAACTACCATCTCGCTAACATCTCCATCTTTGGAGTTGCTTATTACATTTGCAATATCCCCTCCCTCAGTAATGGGACTCTGGGGTTCATCAAGAGGCAAAATAGAGAGGTGGAAGGGAGAAAAGCAAGTGACATAGCTCAGTGCTCTAATACCGGAGATTTCATCTCTCTTAGGAATCAATCCAACCCCCTCCCCCTTTTCTTTCTTTTTGTCCCCTTGAATGCTTCCTTCGACTTCCTACTTCTGTTCCACAGCAACACTCTTAAAGGGAGGACATAAATGGAGTGAGTGTGAGTGCGTGTTGCCTCGGTTAGCCAAGCGGCGGGGTTTGGCGGGGGCGGCGGCGGCGGAATGGGGGGGGGGGTGTAGGCATTTGATAGAAACGTTGGGCTCTGGGAACCGATGCCTTTTCTCTAGTCAACATTGCTTTTGCCTCACCACTTAAGTCTGGTGTCGACTCCTAACCAAACTAAGCCAAGATGTTTCTGACGCACAGGTTCAAGCTTAGAGACCTCTCTCTTGATCTCCAAGTGGACTCCAGTCCGCGATATTAAAAGCGCCTGCATTCACACGCACATGTGCAAGTGTGCCTGTGAATCATTCACGTTTGGCCACCCAGACGTGTCGAGACGAATCGGGATCACAGTGTTAAAAAATCGCTAGTATTCCCGACCTCCCATCACAATGGCAAACGTCTCCCAGCTTAAAGCACCCCCATGGAAGCAAAACGTTTACCTTGAAATTTCGGTTCTCCGCTGGATCAAATCTGCACATCCATTCAGCTGGGTTGTGTCCCCTCCCCCTCCCTCCCTCCGCATCCCCGCCCCCATTCACCTCCTTCACGATCAGAAAGCCCATAGCAAATTGTGTCCAGCCAGTATTAAACTCCAGCGTTTACAACTTTAATTCAGTTCTGGTTAGCAAGGGTCGAAGAGCTTCCACTCGCTCCACTCCCTTTCCTCTCCCCATTGCCATCAAAGGAGACAGAAAATTTGAGAAAATAAAGTTGAATGAGCCGGGGAAGGCTGACATTCCGACTGGGAAACGCACCATCGCTGTAATTTCCCGGGTGCGCGGCACATCCTCCGATGATCAAAAATTTTTTGGAAGGCGGGGGCGGGGGTACCGAATTTGTTCTCTCCCAAAGAATTTAGACGCTGGATCACCGCCTAGCACATCCCTGCATTAAGCAGCATGGAGCCGCTCGGGCTGGAGCCCAGCACCCAGGCCGGACCCGAGGCTCCGGGCACAGCTGCTGGAACCGTCGCCCAGGCAGAAGCACCGGGAGTTCCAGGACGCGAGGCTCCCCCTCCCCCACCCCGCCCCAAAGCGAAGGAAGGGTAAAGGGAGAAAAAAGGGGAGGGAGTAGAAGGAAAGAAAGCCATCCCGCTACACACACACACACACACACACACACACTCACACACTCACACACACAGACGCAAGCCTCTTTTGCAAAGTAAAAGACAGACTTACCCCGTCTCACATCTCCAGGGCCCACTCATCATAGCTACCCTGAACAAAATACCTCTTTGGGGTGTGCACCGTTTTGCTAAAGCCCAGGCAGAAAGAGAAGGCAGCTTTCAGTGCAGTCCGAGCCGCTGGAGGAAAGAGGTGGCCGGACGCCTGCAGCCCCGGGCCGCCGCCGCGGTGGCGACCGCGGGTTCCGGGGTTCCCCAAAAGGCTCTCCCCCGCGCTCTCCGCGGTGGTCGGAACGGGCAGCGGGGTTGGGGGTGGGGATACTGGGGGGAAATCTCGAGCGGTGGGATGGGAAGAGCGGGGGAGGGGGCGGCGAAGGACGGGCTGGAGAGGCGCCTCGCGGTAGGGGCTGGGAACAGAAGCCGGGCGGGGCGGGGAGGGGAGCTGTTGGGAGGGGAGGCGCGCAGAAGGAGGAGGGGGACGCAGAGAAGGCTTCTTTGCACTGCCGGCCCCGCCAACGTGACGGTCAGCCTCGCCGAGCGCTCGCACTAGCTCACACTCACTCTCACTCTCACACTCATTCCCACCCGCGCTACAGCGCGATCGCGGGGTCCCAGGCACCCTTCGCCGCACTCCCCCCAGGTGGGTACTTACAGTTCCCATCTGCATAGGGGGCAACTTTCTCCGACCCAGCAGTGGCCGCCGCCCCCTCCAGCTACCGCTGGCTCCTCGCACCCTCGGGCCTGGGTTCGCGCCGGCCGGCCCTCCCCTCCCCCCTCGGTTCTCTCCTCGCGGTCTTCACCACATTTCCCCCTGGTCAGTGGCGCACGCCCGGGGAAGAGCCAGAGAGAGAGGGGCTCGAGGGTGTGCATGCATAGCCCGCCTTCTTCTTGCAGCGCACACTGTACATGGTAGTGAGGGGGCGAAAGAAGGTGGTACTGGCCCCTCGGTTGGTCTGGCAGCGGCGGCGGCGGCTGCGGCTCCAAAGCCGTCCTCCGCCCCCAGCGCAGCGACCACCGAGCTGGGATCCCGCCGCCGCTGTCCCCGAGCCGATCCCGCCGCCGCCGCGGCCCCTAATTAGTATTTGAACGGCTCCCGCATCCTCTCGGCTGTTTCTTCGCTCCCGGTGTTTGCAGGGTTTTTTCTCTATCTCTTCCCCAGATGCGGCGCACGATCGTCATTATTTGGAACTCTTTATCTCCGACATCCTTTGGGGGTCTGAGGGGCAGGAACAGCGTTGTTCTACGCCTGTGGCGTGTCCTGGCAGCCTGGCGGTTCTAAAAAACTCAGAGAAAGTCGCGTCTTCTGTTCCGGGCGCTGAGGAGGTGGCAACGCGGTAAGCATCGTCCGGGTCTCTGAGACATCTGCTCCGTAGCGGGTGCAGGGCCCCGTCCGGTGCACTTGTTTATTGTCGCGCCGCTGGTGCGAGCCAAGCTGCAGCAGACATGATGGGCCCGGGGCGAAGCAAGCGCTAAGTGACCGATAGATGGCAGCCGAGGGCGAAGGTGTCCCTCGGCTCCCGCGGCGCAGCCGGAGCACCCCTTGGATGTCACATTCGTGGGAGACCGCGGAGTCTTGGACCATGTGCGTAATAGGAGCGTGGGAGTGTGCAATTCTAGTATAGGAAAAGGGAGGAGTGGGAATAACCCTGACAGTGCTAAGCTTGGTGGTGGTCAGGGACAGATGATTCCAGCCCTGCGATGTTCGCCTGCCTTCCTCTGCCATTTAGAATAATAGAGCCCATGCTGCTGTCTCATGTACATACTGTAAAAAACCCTGGAAGGGGAGTGGCTTATTCTAACTGTAAAGAGGGCGCTCCTTCCCCCCCCCCTTATTTTGCTTTTTTTAAGACTTATGTTTTATAAGTATGTCTGGGAAGATCAAGGAAATGTGAACGACTTTCAGAGAGAATGTGAATGCATTTCGTGTGAACTATAAAGCTGGAAAACCCCTAAATAGATGCAGTATCGATAGCGAGTTTCTTGAAGCATCACCTGCTAAACTCCACTAGCGACATCTCTACAGTAAGTATCCCTGGCTCTTTTCATGAAATCAGTTACCTCCCTCTCCAAAAGGAGGTTTTGTACATTCATAAGATGTTTTCCGTGTTTGCAGTATTAGGCCTGCAACCCATCCCAGGAATACAAAAAAAGTTGATCTTAGTAAGTGGCCCAGTGCAGGCTGAGAGCACATGTGCATGTTCTTTGATAATTGAGTAGTTTTATCACGTAAATATATTCTGTACATTTTATTTTGGAATTATGTCTTAAAACATAACTAATCCCTGATTCTTAGTAATATTTGGGATAATAATAATTAATCAAATGAACCATTTGATTAATATTAATGAAGACTCAGTGGAAACATAACGTCTTTCCCTATCACTTATATATGTTGAATTAGAAGTATTTGTCTAGAGGAGGCAAATATTACAATCTCCTGAGATTTTGTAACATTTTAAGAACTTCCTCTGAATCTGTTGTGAAAATATTTTAAAACTAAGGCATAAATTCTTTATTTACAATATTGTTTCTTTTGAGTTAAGTTTGGATCTTGTCCAAACAAGAGGGAGAAAAGAAGTAATCTTTTGGAAATATATTATAGGGCATCCTGTTAAATTTAGAAACATTTGGTCTAGGACTGACAGCCACTGCTATAGGTACCTTATGTAAACATATAACTTAAACTTTATTCACAAAAGGCTATTAATTTATTTTTATCTATTTATTATCTTCTAAATATTTTTGAAAATATTTTAAATATAATATAATATTTCAAAGTGAAAACATAATATATCATTTTAAAATTAAATGTTAATCACAGAAACCTTTGGCATAGGAATATTGAGTCCTATTAAAAAGTTCTTTTTAATAGCTTTTAATGTTGATTAACTCTGTGGAAATTATAAAATATCCTGAAACGTTTTCACTATTAGGATTCCCAAAATAGCTGAGATAAAGTTACTTTAATTATTTTGCTACTTTTCAAAATTCTCAAAATTCCATTCAGTACAATTAATTTATAAAATCTGCTTTTTAAAATTTTGTATTATTTTTAAAGGTTTATTGTCCTGATTAAAATAAAATTTGTTAAAATAACCAATATTAAGCACGTTTGGAATTAACATAGCTTGTAGTTTTGTTAGAATCGCTTGCACTAACATTCCAGATTGCCTCTTGTGGTTCAAATTAATAAATGATGAAAACTTTCTATCATCAAGTCAACATTAAGGACTGCCATAGATGCCACCATTACCTTTTACCACTAGGTGTCTCTATAAACTGCACTGCAGGAGAGTGAATTTTGAAAAAAATACCTTAATGTGAAGAGACTAGAATAGAATATAGGAGGGAAAACATCAAAGAAATAAGGAGAATCCTCTGTTTTTAGGCCTTAGAGCTCTATTTGCTTTTATTGATTATTTTTAGAAAAGATATTAGTGAATCATGTAATAATGATAAAATTTAAGGCAAGATTTTTACTCACATGAAAAAACATTGTTTGAATCTGTACTAGGCAACATATAGTTATATGATGTGCATTCATGCTTTCCCAGGATGTATAAGTAAACAAAAATAATTACATACAAGAATTTGGGCACTAGAATCTAAAATTATTGATCAAATAGGAATTTCCAGAACTAAGGTTATTAATACTAAATTAAACATGATTTGATTGAGTTAGATGTATAAAATAGAGAATGTTCAAATGTTTGTGAATGGATTTTGGCATTTTATGATTAGCTCATGAGCTAGTACCATAATAAATATATATTAAACATTAAAACATATTTGGCAGTATTTAGTTCAAATTATAGCAATGATAATACCTGTATATTAAAATTTCAATTTAAACTGTAGTTAGCATATTGTCACTTGAAATGGATTATATATTTTATGAATTCATACTTATTATTATCTAGAATTCTTGTCTTAGTGCTTTATAAATTCTTAAAGAAATTCTTATGTTAAAGACATTACTTAAAGTATTTTATTACATTTTATTTGTGAATTGTTCTGTAGTATTTTTAGGATGTTACAATGCTTGAGACAAGAACTTTGATCTCTCATGAAACAACCTAATGTGAATTATAAACAAGAAAAAAATTGGGGGGAACAACTGTAAGCCTTCACATCATTATTGCAACCTCATGCCAGCAGAGCTTCCATTTCTTTTTGTTATCCTAAATGGTGAATTATGATTATGGAATTCTAATGTTGAATTTCAGTCTTCTCCTAAACTGGATCTAAGAAATACTTTTGTGACAGTAATAAATAAGAAGTCAGTAAACTCCAAATTAATAAATGAACTTTTGGGAAATCTAAATTAAAAGTTAAATAATTGTTCATTACATCTTTGAAATTAAAGTTATATAAATTATACAGCTCTAAAATAAGGAAATAAAAGTTTCTACTGGAAGGAGGAAAATTGGTCACCCTTCATGATTGTCTCTCTATTACAATACTAAAATAAATAATTGCAAGGCATATGCCTTTGAGTAGCCTGAAACGTGGAATTAACAACAATCAAATATAACATGTAGTGATAGTTATAAATCCAAATGGTGAGCATAACTGACTAATATCAAAGATTATTTATTCACCTTTAGACTTAAATAATTTAAGTATTTTTAATCTTAGAAATTTGTTCTAAGAGGCATAACAGAAGGATATACATGAAATAGTTTTCTTCCTCACTTCATAGCATTCCTTGTAATAAACATTTTTGATACAATTGTGCTAACCTATCTTCATTGAAGAACCAACTGTAAATATCTAATAAAATTTAAAATTTATGTCTCTTTTGAGCAATTACTTTTTCAAGAAGTAGCTTAGAGATGTACTAAATTAAAATATACAAAGCAGTATGTAGGAAGATAATCGCTGCAACAGATGCTTACATTTAAAAGTTATTAAGAACAAGATATAAATGTCTGACTAAATGAAAAGTAACACACATCTATCTACAATTTGGAATTTTATTGTACTAGAAGCAACAGTGTGTACAGGAATACTGTCCTGCCATCATTAATAGTGTATATAGTATATAGCATCACCATATACAGTACAGAGAGAGAGAGAGAGAGAGAGAGAGAGAGAGAAAGAGAGAGAGAGAGAGAGAGAGAGAGAGAGAGAGATATGCAGATTGAGATTCTTTCATACACAAATCCAGTAGTGGTGATCACATCTCAGAAAGACTGGAAATCTTAAGTAGATTTCACCATCTACTGTAGTTTTATTGGTTGAAAATTTCTTTTTCCTTTTTTTTTTTTTTAGTTGTAGATGGACACAATACCTTTGTTTATTTTTATGTGGTGCCAGGATCAAACTCAGTGCCTCACGCATGCTAGGCAAGTGCTCTACCACTGAGCCACAAACCCAGCCTCCCAAATTTCAATGTATGTGCACCTTTACAACAAAAATTAAAATTAAAAAATATGTCTTTGAAAAATAAGTATAATATTTGAAAGAATGATTCAAAAACTGATGAAGTCATTGAAGATGACTTCTCTATGTTAATCTCTATCTTGTAATTCTCAAAATTATTGTTTATAAGATGCCTTCAACACTATCAACTGTCAACACCAAATATGTTTCTAAATATCAATGTATATTAGTTTAAATTGTTTCTTTTCATAACTCTTACCTGTGACATTTAATTCTTGCTTTGTTTGTTTGTTTGTTTTTGGTACTGGGGGTTGAACTCAGGGGTACTCCACTGAGCTATGTCCCCAACCCTATTTTGTATTTTATTTAGAGACAGGTTCTCACTGAGTTGCTTAGTGCTTCACTTTTACTGAGATTGACTTTGAATTCTTGATCCTCCTTCCTCAGCCTCTTTAGTCAATGGGATCACAGGTGTATGCCACCACGCCTGTCAATGACATTCAATTCTTAGCTGCCAATATCAACTAATAGTAATTAATAGAAGCCAGCTTCCAATCCAGTATCTTCACTTTATAGAACCATGTCATGTACTGGGAACATTAGTTTTTTGGTTTTGTTTGTATATCCTGATGGTTAAAGGGGAAGAAATGATTCTATAGGTAGAGAAGATAACTAATTGAACTTGAAGCTGTCTGCAGTTCCTTGCTGCTATCTACATGAAAATGAGTGTGTTCTTGTGATATAATTTAAACATGTAAACTACAATCAAAACCCATTAGAACAGGGTTGCTGTCATCTCCTCTCCTAGACTTGACGGAGGGATTTGAGTGGAAAGGAAACTTCGTTGTATAGCCAAATTAGCTTTTCTATGTAACTCTCTATTAGAGCTGTGGTTAATCTCTTGGAAGGCACTGGTTCTTGGTTTTTCCCATTCCTCTGGTTACTTTTAAAGAACAATTCCAAGCAGGCACTGCATTATGCTTATATTTTCTGTGTCCCTTTTGTTTCTTTCATAGAAAAATTTTAATCACACTAATATACAGTTACATTACAAAGATTTCAGAACTACTTCCTATATGAAAATGTCTAAATGAATGAACTGTATTCAACTTTGTCAACTGGGGCTCTGGTAATCTCCATATTATCTTAATATTATTGGCCTTTTCCCCAGTTCTAAGAATTTGTTTTCTACTGTCCTTTCATCTAAGAGTACTTTTATTTTATTTTATTTATTTTTCTAGACAATTTGCTGTAAGGCCTCTTCCCAATTCATTCTAACAAACTAACTTATCTAAATATCCTCTTGCATTATCTGCAACTTCATCTACCCATGTTCTATTTTCTGCATAATGTGTTTATTTTCTTCAATAATAGATTATCATTCATTATTGGGATAAGAATGTGACTGTTTGTTATTCTTTCTTCAATGACAAGAAAAATGAGCCCCAGAAAAAATCTTTTTACACACAAAATACTTCTCAACTTATGAATGTATTTATTCAATAAATATTTATTTAATACTTATCATGTGCTAGATGCCATCTTTTACATTTGAGATAAAATGGTTTCATATTTAATATCAGGAAATTTGGATGATTACAGAGATATTTTGACTGGACAAATCAGCTATATTTCCAGTCAAAGTAAATGGGCTATAATATATAAAAATTCTATTGCACAAACTTTACTTCTGTAGGACATTTGTTGTACCACATCAATACCAAGCCTCTACAAGAGGATAATCAACAAAACTTTCTGTGATGATGAAAATTATCTTTATCTGTGCTATCTAAAATAATAACTATTAGCCATATATGACTATTGAACAAATGAAATGTTAGTGGTGTCACAGAGAAATTAAAAACTTAATACTATTTTAATTCAATTTATTTAAATTTAAATAGACATAGTTGGCTAAAGGCTACCATATTGGAATGCATTGGTCTAGAATATAAATTCATAGAAGACTGAAACTATGTTTCTTGTGCAGTTTCTGAGATAACCTTGGAAATTCAATCAATATGAACAGCTGTACTCGTAAGTAAGGACGATGATTATGACACCCTCAATAAATAAAGACAATTCTGATTCACATTTGGCAAGGGACCTGATTTGCATTCTGTGGAGGGTCTCTATTCAATTCTTTCAAATTGCATTTAGTTGAGAGCCTCTACCATTCTTTTAAAGATTGTAATGCATTTTAGAGACATTTCAAAATTCTTCATTAAACCCTCATTATACCTCATGAAGAAGGAAAGGTAGATTATTTTAAATCAATAGAAATTTATTAGAGAATAAGTGTCTTTTTGTGCATAGTGAAGTACTCTCAAAAGCACTTTTCTCTATTTTTTAGAGTGGGATGTTAGTAGAACTGGAAAAGAAAGTCCTCAATGAGTATTTTGCATTAAGAATTATCTAGAAGATGTGTTGTGTGCCAAGATGTCCATCAATTAGTAAAAACAACTTCACTAGAGCTCTTGCAATCCATCTCTTTTAATACAAAAACAGACTTTGAAGTTCAGAGGGGTTTGTACAATTAAATTCGATAGAGTTTGAACAACAAAGTATAATTAGTTCATTTGTAGATGCATTAGAATAGTCTGATTTCCATGGAATGAGGAAAAGTCTGCTTAAATAAAATTATACTCATATTTTTGAGATAAAGATACAATATCTTGGTATCTAGTCCCTGTCACAGCAAATTATTTTCTTTGTTCTTCAATAATATCTCTAAAATATTAGTATCTAGTTAACCTATATTTTTGGTATTATTCATTTCTCATGGAGAAAATCATTATAATTTAACAAGGATCCTTTATTGCTTAGGGACTGAAATTCAAAATAAGTAGTTAGTGACTTGATCCAGGCAGTAGAAAGATCCTGAAAGATTTTGAATCTGATCTTGACTCTGATTTTTCATCTGTTGAGCATTTATGAAAATTCACATTTTTCAAAATACTTCCTCTGGGTAGTTGACAAAGTTACTGTGCTTTCCATATGTCTACCATGTGAGTTAATTAAATTCTAAGTATTAAAATGCAATGTTTTGGGAAGAAAACTGTTATTTAAGTATTAATTTAAAATTACATATTTTAAGTTATTTGTTTTAACCTAAATTTTCATTATGCTTACTTACACAAATATAAATAATTGTGTGCTAATTTCATGAAAAGTTGCCTTCTGTGAAAAATAGGTCTATGCCAGCTCCGTTTTTGTTTAACATTACATGATGCATTTTCCATATTGTGTTTCTATCAATCTACTGAATCTTTCAGTGACAGTGGATTCACAGTTACTGTCATATGACATATTGCAATATATGATGCAATTTTAATTGATTACTACATATCCCACTGAACAGAAAACCTATCTGATTTGTAGACCCAGTGTGAGATACATGATTCATTTTATTATCCAGCTGTGCCCTTAATTCCTATATTATATGAGTAGAGTTTTCAATGCACACACTTTGATTAATGTCCACACTGATACTTTATCAAATAATTTTAATAGACATCTAGATATTTGTATATAAAAATATTTAATAACATTGTTATAGTACTACTTAGAAGGAATCTAGATTTTAGAGAAAGGATGGCTTAAATTGATTTGACCCAAAGAAATAGAAATCCATTTGACTGGACTTTTTGACATATAATATGCCATTTTCAGCCACAATTTATGCAAACATGCATGGCAATTTACACATTATTTTTAAACCAAAATAAAAAGTAAGCAATGTGTATACATGCATAAATATAATTATTTACTATGCTTACCACTTTATGTAGACTGTTCTTATGCTTTCTTTTAATTATTTTAACGATTTCATGAGGTATTATTATTACTTACAGATGACAAAACTGGGTTTCTTTGTAATTGGTGATATTTCATATTTCATATGACAGTAGATAGCAGATCCAGGTACTGTTACGAATTACAAGAACCCTAAGTAACTATCTGTTAGACTTAACTATGCTCATTCAAATTAATACTTTTAAACATTTATCTCAACTTAAAGAAAACAAAAGAAACTAATATACATAAATTCTCAGTAATTCACTTAAAGGAGGATAGTAATGGATTCAGTATTTCTATAATGCCAAATATGGCTTAAAAATCAAATATGCTTAGAAAATCAAACAGTAGAATTATATTTCAAATTCCTAATACATAATCCAGATCTTTCAATTATTAAAATAATGAAATATATCTTAAAGAGATCATGAAAGCATCTATAAATCCTCTGTATTGATGTAATTTAGGAATATTAAAAATATTACTAACCACCCAAAGTGATTATTTCAGTTACTCAAATACATATGGTGAATAAATCACCACTTATTTGTATAACAAATTATAATTTATGTACATACATAATAATTTTCCTTAGTAGAAATGTCTTTAATAAGAACTTATTTCCTGTCATTCCAATTTTTAATTATCAATAATTTATATTTTAGAGTTAATAAACCTGTGGTTGAATAAACATTATAGAGGTCCTAAAATATCAATACCAAAATGTAAAAATTGTTTGAGAAGCACATGCATCAACTCTTTCATGTATATGTTCAGGAACACAACTCTATAAACTTTGTGCTATGAATCTATTATATAAATAATTTAAAATTAAAATATTGAAAAGTTTTCTATTTATTCAAAAACTACATACAATGAGATAATTGTGTGACTAGATAAGTTTCTAAATAATTGAAAATGATGTAATTTGTGAAAATATTAATTATGAATGGCTAATATCCACTACCATCTGTATGAAATAATTCTGTATTTTCATGACTCTAGCATGCATGCGTATCTCATAAAAAACAAAGAAAAGTTTTTGAGTGTTTGCACATGTCAGTATTTTCTCTATGCAAGTACAATTATATGTGGATGGATTTGACATGATTGTGAGTCTCCAAATATTGAAAGTTCATAAGCCTTGTTTCCATTATTGGTTAGCATTTTGTCTATTTATGTCTGTGTTGAAATACATGTTTTTGAAGAAAAAATACATGTATCTGGCCACCTTAGCCATTCATGACGTTTCTGACCATCTTCTAATATGCACTGAGTGCCTGCAGCGCACTTGAGACTGCCTCTTGGAGTTCTTCCAGAAACTCTGAGTCAAAGAGCGATGTCTGCATTCACAAAGAAGCATTCACAGCTGTCAGAAGTTAAATGTCCATGAGACTCATAGTACAGCTACAGTCCTTCCAGTACACTGACAATATCTGTAGAAACTAGAATTTGATAACTACTTCTTCCATGGGAAAAAAAATTACAGAAGGATGGTTGATCTTTGCCTGACTGATAATAAATAATTATGCATTCACAGCACATGAAGCACCATTGCCCTGGAACATTACTTTGCCTGCAGAGCTTTTGCAGTTACATTCTAGTGCCAGAGAAAGTATTTTTGTTGCAATAAACTGTTAATGAACTTCTTGTGGGCAAACACCTGCTGGCAGTAGGTGCACAGATTTAGGATTATAGAAATTGAAGAATAAGACAGACTCTGCAAAGCAGTGTGAGGGAGTTTGAGAGGAAGCATGACTTAGGGAATGCACAAATGAGTGTGTATTTTGTTTTCATTTATACTTGATAAACTGAATAGACTGAATCATCTTCTCAAATGTATAATGTAGTTAAGCAGAGTAATACAAAAGCAAGGCCCATTTGCAAGTAAGTTTTTCCATTTGCAGTAATGTACCCCAATTTATTTTCCACTGTTTCCAGGACAAATGATTAGTATGCTGAAAATGTTTATTCATATACCCTGTAAGTCCATGAGGAAGAACAAGTTATCCAAATTGTAATTACTTTTGTTGTAAATAAACAAATAAGCTCAGTTTGCTTTTCTGGAAATGTCTGAAAAATTCTAAGGGAGATATTAAACCTCTGGTTCTGTAATAGTTTAGGTGACTTTATTCCAAATGGATTTAAGGAGAGTAACTCATGTTCAGAAAGCTATTCAAATTTATGATTTAAATGGAGGAACCTAGTTGACAATGCACTGAGTTTCAATTCTTGGATCATTTAACAGATCAATAGTGTCTGAATATGAAAATCCGGTTCCTAAAACCTAGTAAAATATTCAAAATTTACTTCAAGGGAACATTTTATTTTACTCACATCCAAAAGTAAAATCAATTAGAGCTTTTTAAAACACTGATTTTTGAGTTGATTTTGGAGTTATTAGTATGAGGATTATGAAAAAAAATGGAAAGCCAATTGCACTGAATTTAATAACTGTCAAGTCCCTTAGAGAAGGTCGCAGAGTGATACACCCTCATTCAAAGTTAGCAAACAGAGTGAATGTTTTAACCAAAGTGAGTCACTTCTTATTGAAAAACTGCCTAAGTCTCACAATTTTCTGACTCTTTGTTCAGTGTACCTTGTACTGAACAAAATGTGTAGCTAAGTTAAGGTGATAACTTACTCTGAAAAAGCTGGATGACAGGAAACTGCCTACTGTAGGTGCTGGGATGTTTTGGACAGCATGCTATGTTGTTTGCATAAGACCTTCAAACACCCAGTGGATTATCAATGTAAATTCAGCTTGGGTAACTGAAAATGTCCTTAAAACCAGTAAACAATTGGTGTGTTTTAAATTTTAGTCTTAACCGTATTCTTACAGAAGAAAGTCAACCCAATAAGTTGGTAAAATTGATGGAGATAAAATTCCCTTGAATGCTCTATAATTTTGGCCACCTGTATATGTGTTCAGCATATTGGTGCAGTGATTTAAAAGGGAGGCACAGAGATGTAGCTCAGTGGTAGAACACTTACCTAACCTGATCATGTCCCTGGGTTGGATTTCCAGTATGAGAAGAGAGAGAGAGAGAGAGAGAGAGAGAGAGAGAGAGAGAGAGAGAGAGAGAGAGAGAGAGAAGAACTCATATTAAACATTCTTTAGGCTTCCAATGCTTTCTCTGCCTTTTAATGACTGTTTAACAATATCAGTTAATTTGTTTAAATCAATGCCTGTGTTTCTTAATAACACCTACTTTTGTGTTATGTGTGAAGTTTAGTTGAGCTAATCCAAACAAAATGCTTAGCACACTTCCTAACACATTGTAAGTAATACACATGTGTAAGCTATTATTGTTCTGTTGTTATTTTATTAGTTGAAGCATAAATATAGTTTCAGTCTTTGTGGTAAAGCAAACAGTTGGAGAATGCGACATACAATCTCAGAGTTTGTTTCTGGAACAGATATTATTCCAGAAAAGTTGTATTCACTATCAACTGATCTTGAATACTTATGGATTTATGGCATCAAGAGTCCACCGTAAGCACTGGCTTTCTTGCAATTTTGATGAGATCTTTTTGGGTACTGGATGAGAAAATGGGAGTGATTGCCAGACCACACTGCTTAGTGATGTATTTTATGAAATTCATGCAGGCATCTTGTTCCAAAAGATCTGTAGGACAGAGTAAAGGAGAAAGTACACTTTTGTATTGTTGTTCACAATGTCACACAATGAAAAATAGGGAGATTATATGGGGAAAAATTCAAGCTTGAGTGTAAAACATTTGATACACTAAAGAAAAATTATGAAGTAATTATTGTAAATTTTAATGTTGACTATATAATATGGATGTATTTAAAACAAGTTTGCATGAAAGTCAATACTTAGATATTAAAATAGAGAAAAATAAAGAAGAGTCAGTTAAGGATATTATGTTCTAGTGTAAACCATTTAATGTATCCTGCCTATAGATCATTACATATGCATCAATTTTGGTTATTGCTCAACTATATTATTTATTAAGTTTTGTCATTATATATGAAAATATATATTGGCAATTATATGGTTTGACATGCTGCTTTAAATTGAAATATAGCCATACATGGTGGCATATGTCTATAATTCCAGAGACTTGGGAGGCTGAGGCAGGATGATCCAAAATTCAAGACCAGATTCAGAAATTTAGTGAGGCCATAAGAAACTTAGCAAAATCCTGTCTCAAAACAAAAATTAAAAGGGTTGGCAATGTAGCTCAGGGATAAGGCGTGCGGCACCCCTGGGTTCAATCCCTAGTACCAATGAATAATAATTAAATAAATATATTTGTTTTAGATATTTTTTTGTTGCTGTGACCAGACCTGGCAAGAAAAAATAGAGGAAGAAAAGTTTATTTTGACTTCAGAGCTTCAGTCTGTGGTTAACTGACTTCATAACTCTGGGCCCAAGATAACGCACAGTTATGAAGTCAGACAACCAGATACTGAACTGAATGACAACTTTGCTTTTATAGTTGTGGAGATGGGTAGCTTAGTGTTCTCTCCCTCTCCCTACTCCCACCAATCTCTCTTTCACACACACACAAGCAGAGAGTGAAGGAATCTGAAAACTGTTTTTATCAGACATGCAATATACAATTTTGAAATATCACTAACATAACAGGATGTCATCCTGAAAACAGCGAATTTTGGTTTTCTTGACTGTCAAATTCAGAACTCTCCACATGGATAAAAAGAAACTCTTCATGTGTTCTCAACATCTTTAATTTCCTCGATGGTAGCAATCATATTGTACTAATAGTTATATTACCCGACAAACTCTTTGTTATTTTTTCTTTTTACAGTATATCTCACACACACACACACACACACACACACACACACACACTCCCCTACTCCCCTTGCTGGCAATCTAACCCATGGCCTTCCTCAGGCGTGACAAGCATTCTGTTACTGAGCTATATCCTCATGGTGACAGGAGATCATATGAGAGAGATGATTATTTTGAAACTCTTTCTTGACTGAGGTCCACATGAAAATTATGATTTTGCTATGCCTATCATTTCAATAGCAGTTATAATATGAATAAATTAGTTAGCTGAAAGAAAGATCTAGTAATTCAGATATTACTGCATTTTGGAAATTTATATATTCATAAAATGGTTATTGCTTTGATTATGAAATCAAGCTCATGTGTTGGGATTATATTCAGATGTCCTATTTAGGCACAATTTCTAAACTTGTTTTATCTATTCCTTGCTGCTTTCTGAAACCTAAGGATTTGTTTCTTTTTATTTTGCTTTTCAACAGTTTATTCCATAATCCCTCAGACATATTCATGCAAATTCAGAATGAAACAGTCTTCTGAGCACAATCACACTCAGGAAGAAGAGACGGAGGATACCATAAATAGAGCTGTGGGAGCTCAAGGCCTCTTCCAGCTCTGGGAACTCAAATCCTCTTCCTTTCCTGCCAGAGGAAACCCTTTAACTGTACACTGCCTCCATACATCATGATTAGCTGACTAGGCAGGTTGTAGCAAAGCATTTATATTGAACCATGCTGGCCTTCTGCAGAAGCCTTCTGGCAGCTTCTAGGGCAATTAGTTCTAGGATGCTTTGTCTAATAAGAGCAATAGGTGACTTCGAAGTGCTAGGTGCTCCAGAGTTCCAGAATTTTCAGTATAAAGTTTTAGGATATTTGGTTGAATACTTCCACAAATTAGTACACTTTGAAATGTATTTATTTGGGGACATTTCTGACTTGTGTTATTTGAAAGAGGATTTGGGTTTCTGCCAACACATACAGACTATATAAAGAAATTTACTCTTTAAGAGAAAATATAGTCAATATGTAAAAGGCAATATTATTATTTTTTTAAACGGTTGATCACGTACTAGTAGTAGATAATGCAGTTTTAAGAGCAATAATGGCTTTGGAGAAATGTACATGTGCCTATATTCACTGGTTACATTCAAGAAATGCTCAAAAAGTACTTGCTTAAGGGGTGATAAATATTCAGTCTTTCTAAGTCGATATTCCTTAAATTTGTAACCAACCCAGCTTCAAAGAGTATGGATTGAGATTGCACTTTTTAATTTTAACTAATTTTATTATGTAGCTTTTAGAGTTATCCTAAAGATCCCATAGTTTACCTTTAATATGACCTCATTTCTAGTTTTCTTTTGAGGATTAATTAATAAAGTAATTTTTTTAGAACCCATAAACACTTGTAGATATTACATCAAGATATAAGTATTTATTATTGAATGTATAATTATTTCATTTCTTCAATATAATGACTGAGCCATTTATCATTTAAGTCATGTATTATGTGGGTAATGAAATAGATTTTATATATAATTATTCATAAGACAATGTTAAATCCACACAATCAGTAGTTCATATGGTACATATGTTTTTTGTAATTATGCCTAATTTTTCTCCTATATTCAATTTAATTAAAATGTGTGAAAGTTTTAAAGCTTAATATTTATATATGTAAATATGTATGAATATATGTATTGACATCTGAGTGAGAGGTTTTAGGTTTTAATTGGAGGTTTTCAGTTCTTCTAGATTAGGTAATTTAGATGTACACTATTAATATGTTCATCAGCTTTATTTATGAAGCAAATAATGCATTTTCATTGTCAGTTTTAATTTATTTATTTTAACTTCTAATGTCTACTTTATCAAATGACACTAATTATAAGTGTTTATATTTTCACAAATCACATTCTATAATTCTACTCATCATTTAAACATTTAACAGCGATTTTCCATTTCCTTAACATATATAAGGGTCTCTGTCAAATTTCAGAAATATACTTTATAACAAAGCCAAGATCTCATGTTTTAGGGAGCTTGTGCTCTAGGGGAGAGACATATACAAAAAGAAATCTATAAAATGTAATAATTTAGGTACACATAGTTGAACTAACATGGAAAAAGAGAAAAAGTAATTTCACAAAGACTGTGATTTAAAGGAAAATTTGATTAAGACACTTCTTATCATTTAAGAAAATCTTCCAATTATTTTTGAGACAATAGAAAACAGAACAAGGGTTAGCAAGTTTTTTTGTGTGTGTATATGTGTGCATGCTTATGAGAGGATATGTTTGCATGTGTGTTAGAGAAGAATAGAATATATCTAAGTTAAAAATAATCATAATTTACATTAACCCTTACCTTTCCTGGTTATGACAGAAAAAAAGTAAAGATATTTAAATATGAAGGTTTGAAAATTATGATCATAGTGTGTGCTTCTTTAAATACATAAAACAAAAATGCTGAAAAGATGAAATCAATTCTACTTATTTCAGTAGATGTGAATGCTAACAATTAGATCAAAGCAAATATTTGTTTCTAATGTGTTTATTTTTAAAAGCAATATTTCTTATGAAATAATTAACATTTTCATTGGGACTGGTAGGGTTTTTTGGCTTTGAAAACATTACAAATAATTTTACTCAGATGACAATATTCCAGAGAGAGGTGAATATACAATTTTTCTTCCCTTTTATTTTACTGTCAGTAGTTATTAGAAAACGGTGGAAACATTAGAACTTTGATTTGAATATTCAAATGTTGGAAATATTTTACAATACCATTAATGTGTATAAGAGGATTTTCTCATTAATGGGTTTTTATATCATAATGGTATTTTTATATGCTCTTCGGAAATTTACAAATGGAAACAAAATGTAATTTAAAAATGGATAAGCAAGTTCTGTGGACTGAACAATGTCCCTCCAAATTCCTAAATTGAAATGCTAATACCTCAAATGATAGTGTTTGTAGTTGGGGTTGTTGGGAGATAATTAGACTTAGATGAGCTCAGGAGAAGGGGCTCTCAGGATGGCATCAGTGCCCTCGTAAGAAGAAAAGTAGAAACCAAAGCTTTCTCTATATCTTGTGGAAAACACAGGAAGAAAGTAGTCATCTGCAGAGGAGGAAGCATACCCTACCAGGAGCCATCAGGCCTGCTCCTGAATAGTGAGCTTCCCAGCGTCCGTAACTGGGAGAAGTAAATTTTTGTTGCTTTGGTGTTTTGTTATAGCAGCCCAAGCAGGGTAACATAGCAAGTATGAATATTTCTTTATATAGGTGAAATATTGGAACATATCATCTTGAATTTAACAGGTTTTTCTTAGAATTGCTCAGTGTTTCTACTCTATCTCTGTTTCGTATTCTACTTTGTTTTGTTGTGTTGTTAATGTAAAATAAATACAGTAGTTGTGTATTTTAGGAATGCTGAAGACGTTGTTTTAACAGAATTGGGATCAGGATGTGATGCATACTGAGAATCAAGGCATGTGTCAGTTGTTGATTATTCTAATACTTAAAAGTCACTATTGTGGAATGGAGATAATTTAGCTTTCATTTTAAATTAATTTAAGATATGTTTTGTAGAGAAGCATAATATTTCACTGAGGAATTCTTCTGTATAAATAAGGGGAATATAATACAGGCATGAATTAAGAGGTGTTAAAAGTCACAGGTGAATAGTAGCTGAGTATAAATGTGGATACACGAACTTCAGAAGAGGAAGGGTTTGAAACTCATCATGAGACATCAAAATATACCTCCCTTCTTACTCTCTCTCCTCTGTCACTCTCTTGCTCTTATGTTCTCTCCATCTCCTTCTCTGTTGATATTTCACCACATCTACCATGGTTCTTGCTTGAATTAGTAACGGGCATCAGTGGAAGTTTTTGCATAACTTTCAAGCAATAGTTATCTGGCTGTATTTATAAGATACCATTGAGTATAAAATGCAGCTTTATTTCCACAATGAAAAAATGTAAAACAAAGTATTGGAATTGATAACAATATGTTACTTTTATAATTTGAATCTAATTTAGGGGTTAATGTTCAAAACTCTAAAAGAAAGAATTTCTATTTACATGCTTTCTCTTTATTTGAAATAACTTCTTCCACACCTGTATCTATATTAACACTTCAGCTCAAATATTTTCAAACTTATGTTGGAAGACTTTCTCTGATTCTTCATAAAACTGACATTCGCTTTGCTTTAGAGAAAGTATGCACCTTTTTGTGGTCTCTCATATCGCAGAAGGACATGATGATTTATTTGCTTTATTGTAACATAAACACTTTGAACTGGCAAATTCATCAAAACTGTGACAGCAGAATCAAGGATTACATATAAGCAACACATGATAAAGGATTAATTAATATCTGTTAGTTTAAAATTTAATGATTAACTAGACAAGCAATAGATGTTAAATATTTTTATTATCCATTTACAAAAGAGAATTCGAGACTCAAGGAAGTTGAATGATTTTCTCAGTAATGGTGCCAGGATTCAAACTAAGTTCCTGTATATTCCAGTCAGAGAGCTTTCTCCATTATTCAGAACTAATTATTTCTTAATCATGTTGTGGTTTCCTACTGCTAATGATATGACACCAAGTTATCACACATCAGAAATTGGCTTAGGGACAAATCATGGCAGAGAAGGAACTACTTTGAGAATTAATGTTTTGGCAAATTAGGTTGTGTGTGAATTCTGAACAATTATGTTTACAACAGCCATGGCAATATACTTGGTTGTGGTACAGTCTTAACGTTATATGTCTTTAGGGGATATTCAGTGGATTCCATCACATAAGGCTTATAGTAAAATAACTTTTGACTAAAAATCAGATATTGGAACACAATAACAACTAAATTTTGCATGTATAAACTTACTACATAATAATAATTTTGAAATAATTTAAAACCTCAGATATATCTTGATTTATGTCCTAGAACTTAACTTGGTTTTAATTTAAGGTTTCTTTATCTTACACATTTGTGTGAAATTGTACAAATTTATGAGCTTCTATACTCTTAGTTTCTCTCCAGGATTTTCATCAAAATTCTTAGCTCGAAGTGTATGTCAACAACATAAAAATCTTATAATTAATATTATATTCCTGAACAAACAGCAATGCTTCTTTGAAAACTCTTGAGATTTTCAAATGCTAAGAAACACATGTAAATTACTAGAGAAAAAATGAATAATTTTGCTTTTATAAGTTCCATATAAATTTAAACATCTTCCATGATAATTATTCCTTAAGACAAGCAGGTGCAATTCATGAGGTTGTTACAATATTAGCCTTTCTTGTCTTTTAGGAATTAATATCTATGGGTCAAGGATATGTTTTCTAACATCAATGTCATTAAGTCTTACCATAATTAGAAGAATGATATTAATATAAAAATTATAGAATGACATGGAAAATGGTCTGAAAATGTTATATTTAGTTAGCTTTCATAATTTGGAGATATTTGATTCTAGTGTATGAGCTTGTAACAATAAAAGCAATATTTTATTCAAAATTTGAAATATATTACTGTCACAGAAAATGTATAGTCCCCAGGACAAGTAATTTGTATCAGAAGCAAATTTATGTTTATGGGCATTATATATTTTTTCACAATTTTTCAATTTCAGTTTGTGGCATCTAAGAAATAGCAAAGTGAAATATTCAAATAAAGCTGATAATGAATGAAGTTTGTGAAAAATAATATTTTAGATGGATTTTTATGTAAAAGTCAACCTTTACTATTAACTATTTGTCCACAGCAAAGATTACTTTTCTCTGGAAAACATTGTGGAATCTATGCCAGAATTTAAGTAATATAAAGTAAAAAAGTTTGCAATCTTATAGCAGTGATTAATTATCTAGACACCAAGAACTCTCAGATATTTTTATTCTTTAAGTATAAAACAGGGATTACAATTTATATCTTGAAGAAATTTGTAGTAAAAACCTCCTATTGTATTCAAAAGCATTAGAACATTCTTTAACTTTGTTAGAGGAGGAGAAAATTAAAAATAAATGGACTAACAATGGGGAAAATCAACAGTATATGTAAAAAGGCATGTTTATTATTTGCTTAATGAAATCTGAAGCCCTCAAAATTGTGACTACTTGAACAAATCCTGTTTTTGTGCCAAAGAACCTGGTCTTATAAGCTGTTTTAGTCTGTATTCATTTGACTCGTCATTCATTAAACTAGATTAGAACTCTTTAGTATAAAAATATGATATATTATCATTTTCAACAAATATTTACATTTAACTATGTATTTTGATGATGTATATTTTAATATTATTATTAAAAAATTTAAGCATGTACCCCTAATTCCTGGTCTTTCATAATTTTCATAATTTTATAACATATTTTCCATTTGCCTATATATTCAACTGCTTGATTATTTTGAGGTAAATATCATACACCATTTCATTTCACTCTCAAATATGTAGGCATTAATATCTAAGATAAAGATTTATTTTTAAAATCATAACCACAAGATCATTTCACTCTTAAAAATCAGTGTTTCCTTAATGTCATCCAGGAACTAAAGTTCAGGTTTTCCTGATTGTGTCATAAGTTTTTATTGCTGTTTTAGAAGATCCAAATAATATCCACACATTAGAATCAGTGTATGCTTTTTAAGGTTCTTGTCAATAGCACTGATTTTTTTTTCTCTCTCTCTCATCCCCTTTCTCCGTCTCTCTCTTTCTCTTGCAATATATCTGATGAAGAATTTGTAACATTCTCCTGTTTGGGTTATACTGATTGCCCCTTATGGTGTGATTTAAGATGCTCCATGTTTCTCTGTAACTTTTGTAGATTGCTAGCAAAATTGAGAAGATAATGGAGCATTTTGAAAATCTATCAAAATAATGAAGGAAAGACAAGAACTGAAGAGTCAGATATTTTTCAGGTGTAAATGGGATGCAGAGTTCAATTTCCCTATATCTCTGAGGTCCAGAGATATATCAAAAGTCACAGTTTGTTGATGGAATAGGTTTTAGTAGATTCTAGGAGTCCTGAACACTATAGATAGAAATAAAAATTTCATTCAGTCAACACAAAGTGCTTTGTAGCTAATAAAGATCCATAGGATATGTGAATATAAAAGTTGAAGTTAAAATTTGAAAAACCACTGTGTCTTTCCTACTATATATTGAACATATGATATTAGGCAAGTTCTGGATTCTCCAAGCCTATAGAAGACACTAGAATAGTTAGGAACTTTCTTTTCATAGCAAAAGCATGGAGATAGAAATATGTCGTCAAATAACATTTGTTTATCTGTTAAAGAATGCAGTGTGTCCTGGTGCCCACCTATAATCCCAGAAACTTGGGAGGCTGAGGCAGGAGGATCTTGAATTCAAAGCCAGCCTAAGCAGATTACTGAGGCATTTAGCAACTCAGCAAGACCTGGTCTCTAAACAAAACATATTTAAAGAGGCTGAGGTTGTGGTAGAGCACTCACCTAGCAAGTGTGGGTTCCATCCTCAGCACCACATAAAAATAAATAAAATAAAGGTATTATGTCCAACTACAACTAAAAAAATATTTTTAAAAAAGCATATTAAAAAAAAAAGTCTGGTGATTCAGTTCAGTGGTTCAGTGCCCCTGGGTTCAATCCTTGATTAAAAAAAAAAAAAAAAAAAAGAAGTATATTTATCTGGACTTCTGTGTGTCCATATTAAATTTAACAAGTGTCACTTGAAAGTAAAGCATTTCATATATTGAAGGCATGATTGCAAATGCAGCAAGTTTCAGAGGTGGGGCTTTTAGGCAATGATTAAGGCACTTACCTCATCAGTGGATTAATCCATTTGCTGGATTTATATATTGACAGGTAAATAGACAACTTGAGTGGTAACTATAAGCACAAGGGGTTATACTTGGCTAAAGACAGTAGGTCACGGGAGGCATTATTTGGGAGACTACATCTTTTCCTTGGTTCCTCTCACCACCTCCCTTGCTCTCCCTCTTTTTCTCTGCTTCCTGGCTTCCAGGTGCTGAGCAGCTTTCCTGTACAGTGCTCTTCCTCCATGATGTTCTGACTCAGGCCCAGAGCAATGGAGTCAGCCAGTTGTGAACTGAACCTCTGAAACCATGATCCCAAAGTAAACTTTCCCTTCTCAAAGAAAAAAAAAAGTGCAGCATTAAGGGTCTCCTCAAACCAATAGAAGCCAGTAGACCTTTATAATTGTTTTTGTATAGTTGACTTGAGTGTCAATAACTAGGTTTTGAGATATATTAAAGAGAACACTTCTAGCTAGAGTTCTAGGTGTATAGGTATTGGCTCCTTTATTTCTGTCTTATTATATTTTAAACATTGTATTGAATAGTATGCCATTCAATCTCTAAAGATGTCACTAAAAGCACATAGAATTTCTGCTTTTAGATTTCCTAGTAATTGAAGTTTCTTAGTTCAGCAGTTATCCAGAAAATTGGCCAACCTGAGACACATCCATTATATGAAACTCCTCCTTAAAGCCTCAATTTCCTCATTTATCATTAAGGAAGGATGCAAACTGAAAACTCTCTGTGACCCCTTATTTTTACAATATCTCTTTTCTCACTAAGTGAAGAATATCAGTCAAGAATTGTTGAATCCAAAATAATCAGCAAGGTGTCATTGCCATAAAGGTGAACACTGGAATTTGAAAGGTCAAAAAGCCCATTGTCGCCATATATTTTCTGTATTATTTTAGATTATAAGAACAAAAATAAATCAATAATTTATGTTCAGGATTGCTTCCAGAATGCTCCTATTAAAGTAGATATACTTTCCTAAATTTTGTGGCCATTTCTCACTTCTCACTAATATTGTTAGGATAAATGAGATATGATCAGGGTCTCTGAGATTTATTAGCAATTATAGATTTGGCCTCCAAGGACCCAGAAAGACAAATGACTGAAGTGGGTTCTCCTTGTTCATCTGAGTGATATTCAAGAAATTGGATAATGCTGTGTACACATAAGGTAGGTTAGATAAGGATACCAAAAAGGTTAGCCAGAAGTTTATAAAGATAAGGAAATGTGGTGATCTTAATTACATTTTTCTACTTTCTATAACAATTTTGTCTAAATCCAGGCTTTGTCTTTCTAGGATCCCTCCAGTTAATCAGAGCTGACTTCATTGACAGCTTGCTCTGGTTAATTACCACAGTGTTTTAACTGAATGCCCCAAGGAATTGATGTAGCCAACCATCACTTCAAGCCTCAGAACACAAGAAATCTTGGCAGAACTCTGGAGACAGTTTATCAATATCTAAGGTATTTATTATTTTCAGAAAAACTGCACAAAGTCTCTAGATAGCTAGATAATGACATGACAGTATTTACATAATACATTTAACTATTTCTTGAAAATCAAAAATTATTTCTTGCTAATATTTGAGCCAAATACTTTGAAAAACTATTGATACACTTTTTATAAGGTAAATCTTAAATGACTGTTTTATTTAACAATTCTGAAAATTTAATATAAAATATCATTTTATTTTTAACAGATATTTGGGTCACTGAAATAAGAGATAAGATTCAATTATTGTAACAGATACATTTTTGGCCTGAGCATTGGGAAACATAAACTTGTAGTTTACAATTGACTACCTGTCATCTGTGTGACCTTGGCAAGATAGCTTACTCATTATGAGAGGGAGTGCTGGTTCATTTATTTATTTATTTTTAATCCCCCATCTGAAATGCAGCTTGCTTCCATGTTGACCTATTCAGGTTCATCTCTCCCACTGCCTCCTAACCTCTCCAGGTTCTAGGCCAGAGTGCTGCAGTTTCTATAATGGTCAGACTTGCTGATGTCCTCTAGCTTTTAGGCCATTACACTTGCTTATCAATGGAAAGTTTGTAGGCAAGATTCTGCAACACTCTCCCCCATCTCTACCTCACTTTCCCTTGACTGTATATTAGCGCACCTTTTTAGTGTGGTGTAGATGCCCCTTCCTTCCTGGAACATTTCCTGATTCTTCTCCTCTCCATCCTGAGGTGGTTGGGTGTTCGTGGGTGTTCTCCCATATCTCTAGTATGGATATACATCCTGTTTCCAGATGTAGTCCCAGCTCACATCTGTCTTCCTAACTGAACTATGTATAGTGACTAATTTCATCTCAATTTTGTATAACAAATTCTACAGCTACACTACACAGCGTACTTTTTAAATTCTTGTCCTTCCATTTTTAGCTTTGTGTAGTAACTGCCAATTTAAGCACCTGTTTTTTTTTTCCCCAGAAGTATGTAAGAGACTTAGAACCAGATGAATTGTGTCTCACTGGTCTCTCTATCACCAGAACTTCTAGGAAGTGTCAAGCTGTTGTGTCTACATATCTACTGTAGCTATGGATCAGGTTACTGTTAACATTTCTATTGTTGGAAATTGACAATTTTTAAATTCCAAACTCATGTTGGAATCCAGGGCCAAAGGGCTATTGATTATACATTAGCAGTAAAAAAGTAATGTGTGCAAACTAATATGCATTTAATTATTTACATGCTATATAGAAAATATAATCTATTAAAATATTGCAGAATTATTAAATTTATTCATAACAAAATAAAAAACATAAAATAAATATTGCATAGCGAATGTAATATTTTCCTATATCTTATTGAACCATATTGAATATTTCCTAGCATGTGATTTTATTAAATAATTTTGTGTAAATAACCAAAGGGAATGTATAAGGACATCCCTTTTCTAGAAAAAAGATTCTAAATAAATGATTATGGTTTTTATTCTTAAAGGGCTCCTCTCTCTAATCACAATTATTAAATAAGGAAGAATAGGAAAAATCAACACAGGAAAGCTTCTGATACTCATAAATAAATTGAATGTTTGAAAATAATGAACCTAGAGATAGTTTTTCTCTATATTATAGAACTTTCCAGGGAGTTTTAAATTCAGTTTTTGTATTTTTTTCCCTAGAATTCATCATATTATCTGGAAATAAAGGAATTTATAAGTTAAAAAATTGTAACTATGCCTGTCTAAATTATAGTAAAAATTTTATGGATACTCTAAATTAGAAAATTTAGAGTATCTTTGATAATTTAAAAATAGCCAAAATTTTGATCTGTGTTATTTGATTTTTTTTTCTTTATAAGGAACTTGTAAGAGAAATAGAGAAGAAGTTATTATTTTCATATTTTGGCAAAATTGACCTTAATTTTTGATGTTGCTAAAAAGTATTCTCATAATAAATGCAGGACATTTTTTATTCACCATTTCCCTAATCATACTAATTATTAATACATTGATTAGTATTAATGTAGTCCTAAAGTTCTTAAAATAAAAACTTCCCTTCATTTTCATGAGCTACAACCAGTGCCTTAATTCTTTTATATCAATGATGTTTATAACTCATCCAAGTTAGAGAAGTAATTAACTATTATGACAGTTACAGTATCAAATTGGTAAAAGGAATTCCTTTAATTAAGATTTCCCAGAGATTATGGTTGCAGACTTTCTATAAAACCATTTTCTATTCTTCATAGATTTAACATAAACTGGCAGCCTCAAGCATGATGTAGAGGGAGGCTAAGAATGCCTTATTGTGTTGGGGAACTGGGGAGTTGAGTGAACTACCTTTTTTCCCCCTTTCAAGTTTCTCAGAATTTAAAATAAATAAATAAATATATAATTATAATTGGACATAATATGGACATAATACATTATTTTATTTATTTGGTTTTATGCAGTGCTGAGGATCAAACCTAGTGCCTCTCACATACGTGCTAGGCAAGTGTTCTACTGCTGAGCCACAACTCCAGCCTCAGTTTCTCAGAATTTTATTTTCATTTTTTATTATGAACAAAAAAAAAAAACAAGTTTTTTTTTTTAAATGTAGCTCAATAAATTGGTAGTCTAAATGAGATTTTATTGGTAATTTGTATCAGTGTGAGAACAGATGTCTTTGTCAGTTGAGATAGAGCTATTAAAAATTGAGGTGATTATCCAAAAGTTTAAAAATTGAGGTATATGAACTTGAATGAATGTGATTCTAATCACATTTAGCAGAGAGTTTTTCTATAACATATAAGAGATAAAAATAGAGCGCCATTTAGGAAAAAAAAAAAAAAACTACCCAAAATATATTGCCTTATAATTCGTCTTTAGATTCACAAAAGAAATGCATTAAATGTTTAATGTGTTTAGAAAAACACTTTTTAAGTTTTTCACTGTTAAATTATTTAGTAATGAAAACTTCACTGAATGCTAATTTGTAAATAATGGATTTATAAATGCTGAGGAATCATTCAACTTCCTAGTTCTCATCAGACATGTCTTGACTAAATGTTAAGCCCTGACAGGTTTTCCCTCAACCAACTTTTCCATGTCCACAGTATCCTCATCAAATCAGGCTCCAACATTTTCCTTCATGGAACTCATCACTATTTATTCTGTTTTTCCTTTACAGACTTCATTACTGTCTTAAACTACCCAATATTTATGTTTAGCAAGTACTATGTTATAGTTTTACCTTCCTGGAATATACACCAAATGACGCCATATTATTATATGACAATATATCACAAAATATTAGCCAAATAGTCACAAATGATTTTTTATTACCCTGATAACCTAAACGGTATCAAATGTGATTAAAATATTTCTGGGTTGAATGAGTGAATAAATGAATAGATGAATGCTTAACAGTTGTTATAAGGAGATAGTATTATCGGAAGGATATAGAATGTAGAATCAGATAAAACTTGGTTTGTGTCATGGGCAAATTATGTGATCTATCAGTAACTCATGTAACTTTAGTTGGGGCAATAGTAACACTTTTACCACAGATCCAGCAAGAGTATTAAAATGTCAATATGTCCATCCTAACATCCCTGGATAGTTGTATATTTTCAGGCTTATTTAAGGATACACTATAGGATAATTATGTAATTCTGTAACACTGCCTAGAATCAAATGCTTACTCCAGTCCTCAGAATGTCTGTGTCCTTGAATAATTTGTCTAATTTATTTTGTCTCTATATTTTCCTCTGTAAAAAGAAGATGTAACATTTCCTAATAGGTTTTTTAAAAAATAGTTCATTATTGTATTAATCATTTCAATTATAGCTATTAGTAATCATCTAGCATTTCTTACTATTTATTATCCAGGAACCATGTCTAATGTTTATTTTTTAGTAGTATTAAATTTTATTTTACTTATCTTATTGAACTTGGAGAAAGTAGTGAATTTAATTTGAATTTATTGAATTTGTTGTTCTTGTGAAAATCTCAAATGTCTATGTTCAGGGATTGGCATAGTTATAAGGCTAAGAGAATGGCTTATATCTGATATTTTCTTTTGGTGGCATCAAGGTCCATTAAGGCTGCTAAACATCTATAGTATTGGTGGCTTATTCACAACAGAAATATATTTTTCACAGTCCTGGAGGCTGAGAAATCCAAGATCATGTCACTGGAAGATAAGCATTTGAAGAGGGCCTTCTCTCTGGTTATTTCTGGTTTGTAGATGGCCCCTTCTAGCTCTGTGTTCACCTGGTGAGAAGAGAGAAGGCAGCACCAGAGTTTTTTTTAAGAGCACTAAGGGGTATTTTCAGGTACTGACTGAGATGGCTAAAAATGTATGCCTTCTAGCTTTTCATCCCTATCATATAGGCCATGCCTCAAATTTGATTTAAAGTTTTCTGACCATTAATATTAAGGGATTGTAACTATTGGGTAGTACTATGAATTGTATATGAAATATAGGCAAATCTTTAGGAGAAATGAGACTATTTTAGTTTTGTGGAAACCACTCAGAAGTGCTCATAAAGTGAATCCTTCCTGAGTAATGAAATTAAGAGGGCGTTTTAATAGATAGTATTACAGTTTACACACTGATGAATTTTCAAGAATTACGTTGTTACTCATTATGAGTAATGACATCATACTAAAACAATTCTCTAGCTCAGTGATTATACCATTTAATCAAGAGTAAATTTGAGAGCATAATGAAAAAAATGGACTACATATATTTTTATATTCTGTGTTTAAATATTATTTATCTTAAAAAACATTGTATTAGGTAAAAAGTGATGAGAAGTTCAAGACTTCACTGTCTGGCTTTTACATCTGCCATAATTTGATGTAATTTTATTTCATTTGTGGTGCTGGAGATTGAACCCAGAGCTTCATACATGCAAGGTAAACACTCTACCAAATGAGCTATGTCTCCAGACCTTGTTGTAATTTTAATGCATAAGTATATAATTAATTATTCAGCTAAGTTGAACTTTTTTTGCTTTTGCAATAATTTTAATGTTGGAAACTTCAGAGCTATTGTAAACCTTCATTACTTAAATGAATTAATAAAAAAAAACCTCAGCAAAAAATAAATGTTTTATTTTTGAACATAATTACTTTTCCACAATCCATTATAAACTACTTTTTGAAATTAAGCCAGATATTGAAATATTTGAATTTTGTTTTAATCATTAGCTATAAACCATTTAAAGCTTTTAAACTTCTAATAATAATGATTGCTCTAACAATAATTAGACAGCAGGCTAAAATTCCTCCAAGGCCATTCAAGTGCCAAGTTCTAAAAAACAAGTTGTTTTGGTATCACAAGATGCTTACAGTGTATTCTCTATAAATGGAAACATGACTTTGGATCATTTTAGGCACATAAGAAAAGGGCTACAGTCTTGAGGTTGTCTGTGTACCCAGACACTTTCTGAAAGCAAACTGAAACTTAACCTGGATGCATTTCTCATAACTGACTTAAAAATAAATTGAGCCTCTCTGATCAAAAGGAGCCAAATTGATTATATACCCAAGAAATGCTTTTTAAACCAAATGAGGCAAATTCCCAGGGTGGGAGCCAGTCAAATAATTTATTTGCTTTATTTTTCATTCATCCAGGTAAAGTTTGCTGCTAATATTAATGAAAGGAAGCTCTCTGAACCTTTTTCAGTTTTAAATGTTGCCTCCTTCATGAATTGTTCTTTGTAATAACCCTGTTACATTTACTTTGTCAATTTTTTTTTATTTAACTGTCACCAAAAAAAAAAAAAAAATGAAAAGTGGATTGAAAATCCAGAACATGTCCATACACTTATTCTATCGAAATTTATAAACCCATGTGCCTAAATGCCATTCATATTTATACTCATTTCATACATGGTAGTCCCCCTTTATCTACACATTTCCTTCCTATTGTCTCAGTTACTATTGGTGATATCAATGGGAAATTCCAGAAACAAATTATTTATAAGTTTTAAATTGTATATCCTAAGTAGCATGATGAAATTTTTCTCTGTTCAGTCCCACCTGGAAAGCAAATCATTTCTTCTTCAGTATATCTAAGCTCTGTGTTCTACCCACCCATTAGTCATTAGTGGTTGTCTTAATTATCAAATTGAATGTTGTCTTATTGCAGTGTTTGTGTTCAGGTAATCTTTATGCAGTAGCCTAACACTAGATTGCAGTCCCTGTGTCATTTACCTGTCTGATTCTTACCATGTAGGTGTTATAGTATCACACATCATCATATGAAGATTAAAAGAGAGATATATCAGATATATCACATTCACATCACTTTTATTATAGTGCATTGTTATAATGTTTCATAACTGCCTAATTATTTACTAATTTATAAGCTACTTCACAACTACTATGTTTTACTCTCTATTTTCTGCATTTTATAATAGTCATCAGTATTCCGATGTATTTCTAACCTTAAATGTGTATTTACCTAATAACAAATCAAAAGTGGTACTTTCTCTGTCTAGAAAGATATAGATAAATAAACATATAAGTTTTCCATTGCAAATAGATATAGCAGGTAAAACTTTGAAATTGTGTTTCACCATACAATCATAACAGATTTTATGTCAATTGTTTTAGCAAAAAAGTGACATGCAACTCTATTTGTGCCATTTTTTTAATTGTGCCAGCATCACTTGAAAATCATTTATTACTAAACTGTCTTTGTGCAGGATTAGGAGGCACAGAATACTCCATAGTTGTTCAAAGACAGGTAACTGATCTCTCCTATATATTATTGTTAGAATTTATGCCTTGACACAAGCTGATCTGTGAAGAGGAAAAATTTGGTTTCTGGGTTCATGGATCAAATTAACAATTCTTCACTGATAACAACTCAGAGTTTTTAAAACATCATCAGTTTAATAACAGTTTAAACTCACAATTAATGATTTTAGTGTTCAGAAGACTAGCCCAATTTCTCAAGGGAAATCTTATATTCTTCTTTTTAATTTCATTATTTTATAAATGAATTAAGCATTTTAATCGTAAGATTTCTTTGAATAAGTATAAACATCCTAAAACATAAATGTTCAGTTTCTGAAATAATTATTTGGCCGAAAGTCTTAAACTCAGAACTTAATAGAAAAAAGCCTGTATAGTTATTTCTAAAAATAGATATATATAACAATAGGAAATTACTTTCCCAAAATGCCCCTATTAGTTTTCTAAGGATTTCACAATATATATGTGTATGTACTTAATCAATAATTTTAATACATATATTGTTTAACTGTATAAAGCTTTAAGTATGTAATACATAATGTTTATTTGCATCTATATATGTGTATATATAAACTATGTCTTATTTCCTATTTCTTTAGAGTGTATTGGAATGGGAAACAATTTACATTTTATGCAAACCTATTGTGGTATTTTGCAGGTCTTTTCTAAACTGTTTTGTGAAAAGGATTGGAATTGACAGCAACCATAAAGAAAAGAAATCTCCATATAATGGGCATTTACAATATTGAATTTGAATCCAAGAGAATTTGAGAAAAAAACATTGTCCTTTCTTAACTTGCTTTCCTATCTATCTCCTAATAGAGAGGCAGATGTCTGAATAGCAAATCTTTGCTACTTTTCCATTTCAATACTAGGATTGCATAAATAAAATCTATTGCTGGTTTTGAACTGACAGAAAGATAATTCAGTATGATATTTCATCCAAACAAAGTTATTATGTGTAATAATAAAATAATAGCAGGGATTATATTTTCCCCATCAAGGTAAACTTCCTCCCCTTGTATGATACATACACATTAGAAACTTAAATTATAATATGGATGATTATTTATCATTGTACTTAGATTATGTTTAGTTTTACAAAGTCTTTATAAATATTTGAAATGATTGCTGGCATACTACTGTTGGAGAGTATTTACATTTTGTCATGAAGAACAGATTTACATTTTGTCATGAAGAAGCTATTCTATTAACATAGAACAAACATATTTGTGTCTTTCCACAATTTCAGAATTTATTGAATAACAATAAATTCACAGGCTACACCACTTTCGGTGTAGAAGTTCATCAGATACCCTTGGGTCATCTAATGATAGTAAGTTGGGCATAGACAAGTTTTTTTTTATTCCAGTCTTAACTATTAATATCTTTAACATTTCAAGTCACATCACATCTTACACTATGTGTGTGTGTGTGTGTGTGTGTGTGTGTGTAATCATATACAAAGTTTAAGAAAGGGTTAAGTGACCACAGTGGTTCAGAAGGCTGAATTGAGAACACAGGCAGAGAGCAGTTACAAATAAGTAGAGTCACTGTGGGTTGTCAGGTAAGATTAGGAATCAGCCATAAGAACTTGTTCAGGGTACAGAGCTATAAAATGCAAAATTTATTCTAAGCCAGTGTCTGGACAGAAGGCAGTTTCATAGTGTCTATTTGGAGCTTGAGGTGTCATCTTAGAGTAGGTCATACATGGTCAACTCAGGCAAGGGAAGACTTGCTAAACTAAAGTCCAGAGACAGAAATGAGATTTCTTCACTGTGGCAATTTTCCTGGGCAAGGCTCATGAGGAGTGATCAGGTGATGGGATTAATGTACCACCATTGTGTCTAGTGTTGGGATCCTTCTCCTTTTTGGGGGGATTGCTTTATTCAGTGGGCTGGTGTTTTTGATAAGCCATGGGCCTGGTTTTTCTGATATTGGATCAATACGCTCCTGCATCTATGTCTTGCTGAGTTGCTTAGGGCCTTGCTAAGTTGCTGGGGGTGGCTTTGAACTTTGATTCTCCTGCCTCAACCTCTGGAACCCCTGAGGTTATAGGACTATGCCATAGTGCCTGGCTTTCCTTAGTTTTTCTGCTTTTCAATACTTACTTTTCAGATCATACTTCACTGTATTCTTGCTAACTTTACTTTTATATAGATGAATTAAATATTTTTATTTAATTTTCTGTGGAACACCATAATTACAACAGCATCCTGGAGCTATACAATGGGATAGCACCCAAGGTTGTTGCCATTTTCTCCATGTTTCTTTTTTCACTCATTCTTACTATTAAATGTGCTCCTCTTGTAGTCAGCCATACTTTTTTTTCTTTAGTCCATTGATTTGTCACCATTATCTAATCAAAAACTTGCCCTTGACTCTGTTCATCTATGTATGAAGTGAACCTAAAAATATAACATGTACAATAAAAAAAGTTAGAGCCTTTGAAAATTGGAAAGTTTAAGCCTGATTTTAACATTCATTATCTCTTTAACCATGAGCTATTTATTGTTTTAACCCATTGTTTTTATGAAATGGGCTCAAAGTATTAACACGTAGTAGTGTTTAGAAAAGTGTCTCTTGTATAATATTTTAAAATATGCCATTCTGTTTTTCCTGCACTGTTATAATCTGTAATTTCTTATTAACCTCTATCAAACACCATTAAACGTAATGAAGCAGGCCAGAGACCCCCACCCAGAAGACCCCTGCCATAACTAACCTCCAGAGACCCTTCAAAATTATATTTAGCATAATTGTTCTTAGACTATCAGCAAGAATCTCTACAACAGAGTTTTCAGGTAGAGGATGTGTTTGCAGAGACAAGAGTCAAATACTCAGGGCCTCCAGCCTAGGTCTGGAGCCTACACAAAGGCATTTGCATCTCAAAGGACTATAGTGGGGTCCAGCTGGTAGGAAGAAAAGGGAGGGCAACTCTCCCTTTCTCAGACACCTATTTTCACAGAGAGTGTCCTGGGACTAAATTGTGCCCGAAACAGTGAAAAAGCTGCTTCTATGTGAACTTCTACAGGTTATGAGCCTCTGCACCCCTCCCCTTACACACTGGGTATAAAGTTCTAAAACTTGGGGTGTGGCTGTAGCTCACTGGTAGAGCACCTGCCTCACATGTGTGAGGGTTCTGGGTTTGATCCTTCGCACCACATAAAAACATCTACAACTAAAAAATAAAAATAAAAATAAATAAAAATCAGTTTGAAAACTTTCTGAACTCAGGGTTCAGAGGAGTGATTTGATGGCAGCAAAAATCCCCCTTTTGAACATGGCTGCAGCCAATGAACCTACTTCCTTCTATTCCTGAGTGTCCAGCTTTGTCTGTCCTACTTCAGTTAGGTAACCTTCTGGTACTCAAAGATTTCATTATATTTTACTATATACTCTTGTCCAAATCCATAAGATCTGATTTCTATTGATCATCTTTTTTTTTTCTTTCTATGTACAGCAACCGCTGGTCATCTTTTTTATTTTATTTTTTTTTGAAAGTTCCATCTCAAAATCTACTCTGAGATCTCTTTATTCCACATATTTTATAAGTATCTGTTGAATGTGGGTGTAGTGTATTCCATCATCATTTTCATTGATTTTGCAGCATTTGACATTGACCAATATCTTCCCAATTTGAAACTCTTCTCTTGGGAGTTCATTTTATTTCATAACAATATTATTTTCTTCATGGTTCTCTGATTCACACACATCCTTCTGCCCTGATTTAATTTATTTTTCCATCACCTCTTACAGATTTTTGTGCTTGGAATTCAGTTTGTACATTTAACTCTTTCACTGTAATTTCTTAGTTCTTCCCTGGTCCCACAGTGAGCTTCAGTTCTTCATTTCTATCTGCCAGCTGGATACTTCTGAATCACACTATCTCAAACTCCATATACCTCTATAATAATTCTGTTTTTCCCTTTGACACGAAGCCCCTGAAATTATAATTTTCCGATTATTATTATTAAATCAGTCTCACAGTTGGACATTTTTGATTCTCATCTCTGGTACCAAATAACTGACAAACACAAAGCACTGGAGAGAGTGCTGTAATGACATTAGAGGAAGAGGGGCACATGAATAGAACTTTTTTCTTAAGATTTTCATAGCAACCACTTTATGTATTATTTTTAAATCAATAAGAGGTAACTCAGATTTACAAAGATTTCCCCCCATGCTTTATATAAATAAAATCAAGAAGATGTAATTTAAAATTGTTAGCAGTATTTTCAATACTGTACAGGATGGCTTGTAGAAAAAAAAATGGATATAAGGAGGACTTCAAATCTCCTGCCATCTCTCACCTCACTATATCCCAGAGAATAGTCACGGATACATGCAACTGTTCTTCCTACTTCCGTATTCAATTGTTTAAGAAGCACACTTAATTTATTTCACACAATGTTTCACATCTGTCCCTTTTCTATTACCAGTGCGACAAACTAGTCTCAAGGGTTCTGTGACCTTTCATCTAGAGATTTACAAGAAACTTTTTATTTGCCTCCAAACTTTTCCTCATACTATCTACCCAGTGTATTTCTAAGGCAAAATTTTGATGCAAAATTCAAGGTTTTAAAAAAAAAAAGAAGAAAAAAAATCTTGTCTCTCTTCTGTTCACGAATGTTTCTCCCATTCTCTATTTACCTTCACACCTTTTCTTTCCGGACTTGGAACTTTACCTCTTTACAGAGCCAGCATATTTGATATAATTGCTTATATAAACTACACATGTATATATGTAAATATGTACACATGAAGTTACCACATGATCAGATCATCCAGTGGTGGTACTAAGATTTAAGAAGGCCTTGGTGTTACTTCTGAAGGCTCCATATTTTATGGCGATTTTAGCATATCACATGTGCTAATCTTGACAGTGTTTCTAGATAATAACCTCCCCTTTGTTTCTCCTTAACCTGTACAAAGAAGAAGGTAAATATGAAAGAACTAAAGCATAAAATTAAATTAATCCTTATGTTGAAAATAATTTTGTGAAATTAAGCATATAAAAACATTTAATATATATTATAGAGATCGCTTATTTAAAAAAAACTTTATATGACTGCTTCTAACTGAAATCGAACACAGTTAGTGTTTAAAAAAACAAAAGACAAAACTTAAGACAGGGGTTGTAGCTCAGTGGTAGACCACTTTCCTGGCATGTGCTAGGCTTCAGTTGAATCTCTAGTACCACAAAATAAATACATAAAGAGATGCAGACTCATATTGATGATACTGGAAAATATTAAAATTAGGTAAAAAGGCATATTCATCTTTAAGGTAAATTAATTAATTACCTACTTAAATATTACTGTTAATAAATATATCTTAGTTATTTTGTTCATAACTTTATATATATTTCTAATTAATGAGCTATTATATTACATAATATTGAATATTTTAAATTAAGTAAAAGTTACATTAAGGATTTATTCATTTTAATTGATAATAGAAATTCAATTTAATTTCTGGAATATTTGTTAGTCCTAAAATGTTATAATTAATCATTATTTTTTTGAATCTTATAGTAAATTTGCTTTTTAGTATGCTGTGTTTATATGTACAAAAAAGTTATTTTTAAATGTATGGAGCACTTCAATGTTAATTAATTAACAATTTTTATTTTGGTTATAATGATTAAAACAGATAAATTTTTTTTTTACACTCAAATGATTCTTTATTAAGTAAATTTTTCCTTCACACAGTAATAAAATACATGGATAGAGTATTTTCATTTTTTTAAAGGAAAGAACAAGAAACTAAACAGATAAATAAACTAAGAAAATAAAGAAATAACTTAATAAAAAACAAATAAATAAAGAAATAACTTAATAAAAAACAAATACAACTTAATAAAAAACAAATCATCAATTTGAATATCCATTTCACAATTTAGATAAGTAATTTTCTCAATTTCTTAAAAATAAATGATGCTGATTTTTTCTTAATTTAATAAAGTAATCTATTCTTGTAAGTTTAATGCCATTTTGAATTGATTTTCTTATTCATCAGATTTATATTATTTTCTGACATATTTTTGCAAACATCTTTCTTCCACAACTTTAAAAATTATTGTAGGTAATGATGATTACCGTAATAATGTTTACAAAATATTGTTAGTAATCGATTTCAGAATTTCAAAATTTTATGATTTTCAATTTGAGGTAAATTCAGCACCTGGTATTCTCTCAGTTTATTTGCACATATTATCAATCAAGAAAATCAATATCAGTACTACTTATCCTTTAAAGATATTCATTGCAAATTGATGTGAAACCTTCATTTTAATTTTTCTTTCTCCTGGGTACTGCTAAAACTGGAATTATATATATATATATATATATATATATATATATATATATATATATGCCAGATTTCTGCTTCCAATTGCTATACTTTTTATATAAGAAGTTTATATTCATATATTCTTCATTTTAAAGCATTATTTATTAATATAAAAAACTGAGTGATGTGATTAAAGGTAAGCTCTCTCTTCAAAAAACTCAGACTAATAAAGAGACAGAGTTAAAAATAAAATAAGTTCATAAACATTGTGTACTGTGAAAAAACATTGGAAAATGTTATGTTGTATTGATGGTGTGATCAGATTTGGCTATTGGGTAGATTGATATTGTCACGATACCCAAAATACATCAGATACAAGTTAAAATACAGAAAACTAATTCACAGTGTGTTAAAGTAATTCCTACAAATAATGACTTGGGGCCTGAACTGGGAAATTTCTGGAAATTCTTTGGACTAAATTGATTAAGGAACTATTGAGAAGATTAAATTCGAAAAATGTGATTCAAAAAATACAAATATGAATATGAGAGTCATAAAGAACTACTACTAGATTTCTGACCAGGACAGAAATATAAGGAAAAAAATGTACTTTTTTTGAGGGAAATCAATTCAGTTTATATAATTTAATTTATTTTGGCTACGGGATATACAAGTGAACATATCCTAGAAAAATTAAATAAAGCAATGTGTAGGATAGTATTTTGGTTTAGATTTATGAAAACAAACCTTAGATATTCTGATTTAGGCACATTTAAGTCTATGTCTTTTTTTAAGGTATATCACTGAACCTATTCATTTTTTAGTTTCTTCATTCATATTTTAGCAGCATCATGGAGGAAAAATTTTAGTTTTATTATTTTAATTTAAAGTGCTTGAAATAGTTCTTGGTATGTAAATGGTCATTGAATGTTAGCTAAGATAACCAATAAAAAAATAATGTCTCTATTTACATATCATCTGAGGTGAAATTTTGTTCTAACAAAGTTTATCTGGAGCCAGATGGTCTTGAAGGGTTGTGCAACAGCTTGTAAGGAGGAGATAGAAAAATTATCATAAATTTAGGTGGCTTGCAAGAAGACAAAGTTCTGGGCTCAACTGATGAGAGAGAGTAATTCAACAAGTGAATCAAATTCCAAATATAAACCATCCAAAATCTATTTCTCCATGCTTCTTAGTAAATTTTAATTATAAGTTAATCCAACTGTGTGACACTTATGAACCAGCAAATTTATGGAACTCAGATATTGCTAGACTCTGTATTCTGTTCCATTGATCTTATCTTGTCAATTCCAGACTATCTTGATTATTTTATATTTAGAGATTCCCTACGTAGTTTTTCTAAAAATTCAGAAAAAAGAATTTTGTATGTTCTTAATACAATTTAAGTTATATCTAAAATTATATACATATAATTTTATACATTTATAACAGTGAATATATATATTCATTGTTATAAATAACAAATATTTTTGGCCTGCATAATTGTGTGGAAACATGCAGCCATAAAGAACATTTTATGATTTTCTATCTTATTGTTAAGTTAGAGTAAGATATTAATGTCATCACATGATAGGACAGTGTAACAAGGAGACAAGAAACAAGTTATAAATTACATTTGTCATTTAATCAGTGTTCTTTCACATGTATGTTTTAACACAAAATATATGGTTTTAGGAATGCAGCAGATAAACAATGTGTCTGGACCACAAAAGTCAAAATCTAGTAGACAGAGGCACAAGGAAAAATGTAGCTAATTGAAATACTAGTAATAAAAATTGGGTGGTACAAAAGGAAAAATGGAAGGGGAACATTTTATTCAAGTGATTAGAGAATTCTAGACAAGAACAAAGGTGCTGAGCTAGGAGAACGTTGGATCAATATGAGAAACATAAACCTTATGGACTTGCAGAATACGATGAGATAGCAAATGTGAAAGGAAATGAATCTGGAAATGTAGTTTCAGATCAAGTAAAAAAGGGTCTCTTAGGCTCCAGCAATTATTCTGGGTTTGTGTTTGTTTTTTAATTTATTAGGAAATCTTTGGAGGGTTATAAGAAAAAAAAGTATATATAATTAGAGTTCTTTTTAGCTAACAGAACACATAAAGTATTTGGCATAAAGTATAGCATTTTCTTTGGCCCAGTAATCTGAAACTTGGTGAAATGAAGGTTTATTTTGCTATATACTATCATCTGGGTCAGACTAACTGGTAGCTAGAGGATCCAATATAGAAGTGGATCTCATATATAGGTGCTAGCAAGTGTTAGCACCCTACTGGAAACCCAACTGGTGCTGAGGGTCAGGGGTCTCTGTCACTCTCCATGTGAATATCTCCAGATGGACTTCCTCACTGGGCTGCCCCAGTTTCCTCACAACGTGACAACTCGGCATAAGGTGAACATTCCAAGAGACTGAAAGTGGAAAATACCAACTCTTTTTAGACTTGTTTCAGAAACGGACACATCGTTTCTGTGATATTATATCAGATGAGTGTATAGCATCCAGGTGTCATGGTAAGATATTGTCTGTCTAGGGAGGAAGAGTATCAAAGAATTTTGTTACCTCATTTTTTCCCTTCTGACCAGTGATTATTTACATTCCTCCCACATGTAATATAGAGTCACACTACCCAAGAAATTACATAATTTTTATTCCATCACAGCATTAGGAACAAGGTCAAGCACTAAGATGTCATCATCTAAATCATGTATAGATACTTTCCCTGGTTATATTTCTGCAACTGTAACTCTCCTTCCCATAAAGCCCTAGCAAATGAAGAGGTAAGCTATCTGCCTCCAATGAACCCAATATTACTTGGTTAGGTATGAAGTAATTCTTGAAGAGGGCAGGGTGGATAAGAGACACAGTATAGTCACTGTCCATAAGTAGTCTTAAAACCAGCTGGAAAGATGTTGCTAGTTTATTTACTGGATCACAGTGCTATTTCCTAGGAATGAATCTTTAAGGCTTGTGACTTCTCCCTTTTTCTTTTTTGTTTGTTCCTTCGAAATATCCTTCACTTTCCATAAGATGTAGCTCATGTTTGTTACTAGGGAGCTTTTCCTCACCCTGTTTTCTGAGCATCTAAGTTCAAGAGATGAAGGTCTGTTTTCATTTTGTACTTTCTTTGTTACTTTCAATGTAATCCAACAGGGCTTCCAGCAGAAAAGAAAATTATCATCATTTTGCAATTTTTATTGCTCTTTATTCCATCAGATAGAAGCCATACCACAAATCCCACTGAGATAAACTTTACTATCCCTTGAAATCATTGTGAAGTTGCTATAGAGCAAGGACAATTAATTGAGCTTGGGATTTAGCACTGACATTCAGATGCTTGAAGAAGAGGTGGGTTAGGGCTGGCATATCCTTGTTATTGCACTGTAAGGGTCTCCTCAGTGTGATCTCTCCACGTGGGTTAGTTTTGGCTTTGTTATATCACGGAAACTGGGTTCCAAGTTTGAGTAGCCCAATAGAACCATGGGTAATTTTACAACCTAGTCCTGGACTTTACAAGGAATCATTTTCTTCATAGATAAAAGGCTTCTAGGATTAATGGAAAGGCAACAGATGCGCCATCTGTTATTATGAGGATTATCAAGACCATATTGCCAGAGAGCATGCAGAATAAGACAGTGTTGTGGTCATTTTGGAAAAAAAATCTATCTGCTTCAGATTTAAACTAAATGATTGAAACAAAAGATAAAATACACAACAGGTTTTTAAAAAGGTAGAAGTTTTTTTTTTTAATTTGTTAATTTTTGTTTTGTCTCATTTTAACAATTCAGATAGGTGGGCCTGACCTGACACCAAGATGAAGGCATTATCAAAAGTTGGCTGTTATCTCTGGGATTCTCTAGAAGATGCTATATTCCTGAAGGTAGGTAAAGGTCTAGAGCATGCATGTCACGTGCCTTCTAAGGGACACATTATACTTCATTCCTCCTTTAATCCTAAAACACTAGGTCAGGTACTACTGAGGTTCAAGAAAGGTGGGACACAGTCCTCAATTGGACGACCATGTGTCTTGCACAAGCCTAAGTGTTTATGTTATTATTGAAGATAAAAGTTGATATTGTTGGAAAGCTAGTAGTTTCTTCACAAGTAGCGTAATCCGCTGCTTATTTCAAATTATAAACTTGATCCTACTGGAAGACTATGCTGGAAAGTGTTAGTAAGGGTAGAAACAGAGGCCATATTAGAAGCACACTGCATCCATGGAGGAACCAGTTCATGTTGGCTTGAAATGTGTGGTAACCATAGAACCTGGGTATAGATTTTTGGATTGACTATTAAGATGTACATTGGTATTATTACTGAGAACAATGTTTCTTGAGGGATGGGATTGAAATTGAGATTTTCATTTTCTTATGTATTAATATTCTGGTAATTCTTTGAGTGGAAATGGCAAGTTAAAATTTTGTTAAATTAATATAGGAGTCATAGGGAAAATCATGGACAAAATTTTAATGGGAGATCAGTAGTATGCAGATATTTTCTACTGAAGTATTGAAAATTAAATGGATGGAATTGGGAAATATCATCTTAAGTGAAATAAGTCAGTCCCTCAAAACCAAAGGCTGAATGTTCTCTCTGATAAATGTATGCTGACTTAAAATAAGTGGGGATTGGGGGTGGAGAGGAAGAAGAGAAGTCCATTGGATTAGACAAAGGGGAATGAAGGGAATGGAGGGAGGATGGGAACATGAAAGACAGTGGACTGAATTGGACATAACTTTCCTGTGTTCATATATGAATACATGACCAGGGTAACTCCTCCACAACTTGCACAACTATAAGAATGGAAGTTATACACCATGTATATAATATGTCCAATTGCACTCTACTGTTATGTATATCTAAAAAGAATAAATAAAAATAAATTAAAAAAGAAATTTTAAAGACTATAAATTTTCTTTGGTCAGCTTTACGTACCAGGAAATCACTTATGAAGAAATTGATGGAGAAAAATTAGGAGGGTAATGTGGCTGTTGGTGTAGACCATGGGAAGCCACCTGAGAGGATCAAAGAAGAAAGGAAGACTGAGGCTGCTAAACTCTGTTCCTAGGGATTTAGGTGTGTGCTCATTACAGCAAGGAATGCCAGGATATTATTTGTTCAAGATAGTGGAAAGGTCTTGATTAAATTTCTTCTCCCATTTGCATTTCTATGTCCTTGCTTGATGCTCATTTTAAATATCTCTTTCTCAAAGAGAATCATACGTATTACCAAACATTAAAAAAGTTATTCTTTTCTCTTACAGAATCTATTTATTTTGTATAATACTTAGATAATTTATCTATCTATCTATTTATTTGAAGTACTGGTGATTGAACCCATGTGCTTTAATCATGAGCTACAACCACAACCCTTTTTTTAAAAAAAAATATTTTGTTTTTTTTTTTAATTTGGAACAGGGTCTCACTAAATTGCTGAGGCTGGCCTTGAACTTGAATCCTCCTATCTCTCAGCTTTCTGAGGGATTACAGATGTGCACCCCACTTACCCCATTTTTCAATTTGAATGTTTAACATTCAAAATGTCTGTTTTACCTAGCACATTACATCTTAGAGTATGGAATTTCTACTTTGAATACAATTGGGAATCCATTGACAATTGGGTTTGGATCACTGGGTACATTGTTTGGAGTTTCTTCTTTGTAAATTTCTTTCTACATACTGCAGCTACATAATGAAAGGAAGGGACCCTGTCCCAAGAATATTGAGAACATGTGACTCAGTCGTTTGAGATGCTATGTGTTACTAAGACATTGATTTTCTCTTTTATCTTTGGAGAATTTTTCTTTAGACATAGCCATCTATGCTATTTCTTCACCACTGAAGTCATAGAATATGAAGAAGCACGAATAGAGCAAAGGACAGTGGAAAAGGGGCCAAGAAACAAATTAGTGTAGCTTTTAGTGTTCTTACGCTTGCCAGTGGTCTAGACAAAGGGAGGTCTGAAAGCTTTATATAGACTAACCTAACACATGAATCCACTGGGTTTTGAACCAAAGTCATAGCTATTAATAAAATATGTGCATTACTTGCTTGTATTCTCCAGGTAATCTCCTTTTTGCCTGTATGGCTCTAGAAAATGGGTGTTAGAGGATTCTGATATTTTATGTATAAAATATACATTTAATATTTATAAACCAAATGTATTTGCAGTTGTGAAGATAACATACATATGTGAAAGTTACAACAAATCCTAGAACATCAAGATTATTCTCCACATCTTGATATTTTGAAAGAGTCTGAATTGATTGACATATGTAAACTAAGGAGACTAGCAAGTAGAAAAACAAGAATTGGGATTCCAGGTCATTTGTAATACAAAAATGTCTGGTCTACACATTTTATTAATGTGCTTTTAATTTGAGGTCAGTGATTCTGATGATAGCATTTATAACACCATCTCCTTTTTTATTCCAAGTTTTTTATTTATACAAGTTTTGCCCTGAGAAATCAGAACTGTGGGAGGTACTTATTTGTAACAGATGGGATTTAGATATAAGAAGGAAAGAAAGATGGATGTTCAAGGTGCTAGGTATAAAAGGGCAAGTTAAGCCTTGTGTTCCCCAACTGCCACTGAAGAAGAATATAGGTTGAAATTGAGTCAAAAGTGCAATGAATTTCTCTAAGTCCAGTTATCTTTCAAGTTTGCATAATATTGTAGCAAAATTTAATCATTAATGTCAGGAAAACTCAAATATTTTCCTAGACTGACTTGACATGTCAATTACAGCCCTCCCTTTTTCCCCCTTTCTGAGAAAATAATTGCTTATAGTAAATGTTCTTTTGAAGTTTTATTTTAGGATACCCCTTGATACATTTGTCACAAGTTACAAAGATACACATCCAGATTATTATGAAAACAAGAAGCTCAGATTCTTGTAGACTTAAACTTTTTTTTAGCCATTTGTTTCATTTTCAGACTTCTCAAGATTTATGAGCTTTTCTCTCTTGAAGTGAACTCTCTATACCTCTCTTCACAAATCAAGTCTGTGAAGAACAGAATTCTCTGCAACTTGCCTAAAGTGTAATAAAATCGACCAGAAGAAAGGCAAAAGTTCACTTCTGCAAAATATGAATAATGTTACAGAAGAGAATAACATTCATCGTAGCTCTCCTTCTTACAAATGCCCCTAAAAGAATTTATGGCTCCAGTGAATGACTAGTCTAGTGGGATGCAGCTTCCTGGCCTAAGATGTAAAATATCCTGAAAACATTTATTACTGCTTGACTGAACCTGAGCCTTTTCAAACTATAGACCTGCAAATTAGAGATATCATGTTGGAAAAAATAAGAAGACAATTTAAAATAAAATTAAGCTATTGAATTATCATTTGTTCTTTTATCTGATCTACTTAATTTCCTCTGTGAATTTATGAGTAGATTTCAGCTAGACACACACTGACCCCAACAAAGGCATTAAACTGAGAATAGTATCATTTGGTTAGGCTGTTTTATAACAAAGCTTTTTAGACAAGTTGCATTGACCACATACGTTAGCAACTTGTTCATCTCTGTGTCTTTTCCATTTTTGTTACAGAGGTTCAAATGCATGAAACAAAGAAGAAATGACTGAGAGGTTAAGACCACTTGTATATATTTCTTAAAGCTATTTTTAAAACAAATGTTAAAACTCTACACAAATGTATGTATTAACCAGTTATACAGCTAACTTTTAGACTTGAAAGCACAGATAATTTGAATTTGATTTATGTCCATAAATTACATATTTTTCCACATTTCATTTCCATATGAATTGTTCAGTGTTAACTTCCTTACATTTTCTATCAGAATCTAGATTTGGGTGAATAGCTTCAATTTCTTTAAGAGATGTGTGCTTTGTTTTCAATTCACAGTACAGACAGATCAATATTTTTTAACCCCAAGGTCAAACCAAAGATTAACAATATTAGTTGTACAAAACAGTTATAAACTCATATGGATGTCCAAGTAGGGAGGCATTTAATACAGGAAAAGATAACTATGTAAGAAGAAAAGTGAATGGCCAATAAAACCATCAACTTTTATAACAATGAGATATCGTTTTATATGTATCATATTAATGTTTATAGAATTATAAGTTTCATTTTGGGGGAAAGTTGCATATTCTAAGCATTCTTGACAATAATCATATTTCTTGTAGTGGAAGGAACTAACACAGATATATTTGCATGATGTCCTTTTTTTTCTTTATGCATTTAAGCAAGCTACTTAAACTAGGTCTTGGTTTCTTAAGACAGTTAAATTGAAATAATGCTATCTACATACTAGAACTATTTCATGGAGTAAGAACACCAGGAATATTCTTTGTGCAATGCCTACAAGTTGGAAGTAGCCATTAAAAAGTTTAATTATATCTTCTAGAATGAACTAGTGTAGTAAACCTAGTCATGAAGCTATAAAATGTTCATATCTTTGGTTCAATAATTCTGTTGGTAGGAATTTATCCTAAGGAAACAATCACACACACACACAATTAATATCAAATTCTATTATAAAATTATACTAAGCTTGTAAAAATATCTACCAACAGAAGAATTTTAAATACTTTATGGGTGGATAAGTTTTTATTGAAACTAGTTTTGGTATATTTTTAATGGTTAAAAAAGTTTGGTATAGATTTCAGGAAATTTACAACCCTTGGGAACCTGGGGGAACATGACAGTTTTGTTTTCTTCGCCAGTGGCACCACCCCTCACCTTTGGGCATAGAGGCAACTCTAGATGCCTAAGTACCTCATTTCTGTCTCCTTCATTCTCAGAAGCCTCCCAGTTGTTAAGGAAACTTACAATGTATCTTGTTTTTGTGATAGTTTAGGGTGGGTATAAGCTTTTATATTTTTTTCTCTTTTTAAAAAATTAGATAGAACTTTTATTCCCAACAGAAAAACAAAAGATTTAATATTTTAAATATTCCTGTATAATAGGAAAAATAAATATTTAGTAAAATTGTATTTTGCATTTAAACCACAATTTCAGGTAGAAGGGTAACTTGCTATTTCCTTATTTACAAAAGGGACTTGGGGGAGCTGGGACATTGGATACTTTGTTATTTGTTTAGTGTATTTTGACATATTATACATCCCTGGAGTATAACTTATTCTAATTAGGATCCCATTCTTGTGGTTGTACATGATGTGGAGTTTTACTGGTCATGTATCATGTATGAATACAAGAAAGTTATATCTGATTCATTCTACTATCTTTTTTATCAAAGTATTTTTATTCCTTCTCTCTTTTACTACAAATATGGATGTTATTATATGTTCAGAAAATTACAAGGAATAATACAGTGATCAGTCAAATACTTAAAATGTACATTCAAAAATTATCTTTCTATATTTGCTTCACTAACAATGCTTATTTATATTTTAATGTACAATATGGATGACTTCATAGTTCTTTCCTCGATATATCAATATCTCCAAAAATAAAATAAAAATTTCCTTATTTTACTACAGTGCCATTATCACAACTAGAAAGACTGAGAAATGTTTACTAATATTACTAAATATTAATTATATATTAAAGTATTTCAGATATTAAAAAATATCCTTTATAGTTGGTTTGCTAACAACACCTGGTCTCAATCATGGATCACAAACTGTATTTGATAAAAGCTTTGGATCTTTAGTATCCTAATCTTGAAAAATGCAAGTATCATTTTATGATATAGCAAATCTATCAGCAGTAACTATACATTTTCAAAGTTATAACAGAATTGATATCCTTTTCTTGTCAGAAATATATTACAGTATGATGACATATAGCCACTTTCTCAATTTACTCAATAACTATATATTGAATACTGAGCGTGTGTCAGCCATTGGACACTTTAAGCTATGGCAGCAAAAAAGAGCGAAAGATCCATTTCTCTTCTTCTCTAGATAGTTTTATATTTCTCTTCATAATGCTAATCCCTCAAAATAGCTGTTTGAACTTTTAAGGACTGTTATTTACTAAATTATATTGATGTGCTTTTTTTTCCACCTTAAGAACAGAAGGTCAGAAAATGCTCAAAAAAGGAAACAGATATAGTGGGTACATTTCTATAACATTGAATTGCATTCCAAACTGTGGGGAGCCATTCTGACACGTGATTGGGTGACTCCCGTTAAGGGCCTGAGGCACTCTGGCTGTGTCGGAGTTATCCCGACCCTTTCCTGATGAGAGAGCCCATCCGTGTGGGGGTGTGCGTAACCACTGACCCCGGAGACCCAATCACTGACCCTGACCTTGGAGTACAGCCCCCCCTCAACCTTCATTGGATGGAATTCTCCCCTGAATCTCTTGTCCCCCCAAATAAAAGGCTGATCCCCGGCGTGTTCGCTCTCTCTCTCTCCTGCTAGCCCAGAGTAATCCTCGCTGCCCTGCTGAGCGGCTGGAGGCAGGGAAACAGGGAGACCGAGCCGTCTCGGACCTAGCATTAAAATAAGGTACTGTCTGTGTGTTTTATTTTGATCTCTTCTAACTAACTGAATGCCAGAACCTCATTAATGAAACCACTGCGCAGGCCGCGTGGTAGAATTGGCGCCCAAGAGGGGGGCATTCTGAATTAGTTAGATTGAGTGGGAACACACGCTAAAAAGATTAAGGGAAAGAAATAAAGAAAAAAAAATAAAGAAATAGAAATAAAAAAATAAAGAGAAAATAAAAAAAAATAAGGAATAAAAAATAAAAAAAAGAAAGAGGTGACATTTGGGTCACAAAAGTAATAAAGAGGATAAAGAAAATAAGAAATAAGATAAGAGAAAGAAAAAAGTGACATTTGAGTCACAAAAGTACCAGGAAATATTGAAGGAAAGAGACGTTAATTTACTTAAAATGGAAAATTCTACTTCTTCGGATAAGGAAATGTATCTAACTATTTTAGACAGTATAATTAATCAAAAAAAAAAACAGATAAAGAAAACTCAGTTATTACAATTCTTAAAGATTGTAGGTGAATATTGTCCTTGGTTTTGTGACCAAGAGTCTCCAAATTTACTTACTTGGGAGAAATTAGGAAAAAAGTTACAGAGAGTTTGTCTTTCTACTGAAATACCTGAAGACCTTATAAAAGCCATTCAAGGAGCTGTTAAGCCTATTCAAATAAAAAATCAGCCTGAGGCTAAGTTAATTATCTTTCCCTTGAGAACAAAAGCACTAGGGACCAAGGTTAGAAATGTGAACTTAGACTCACAGCCCCATGCGGAGGATTCAAACGGCGCGGATCAGCCCGCTTTCTCGCTGCCGCCGGCATTTCCTCCTGGCGGGAGCCCGGAAATTCCAGGGATGGTCGCACAGTGTGACGTCACTAGCGACGCCGACCAGGACAGTCCGCGATTTTTACCGGAGCAGAGACATGGATCACAGACAGTTTTCTTAGGACCTTCAGAGACAGTGGAATTAGATCCTGAAACGGGACCAACACAAATCCCTACTGGGATTTTCGGGCCGCTTCCTAAAAATACTGTAGGTTTAATTTTGGGGCGTAATAATTTAAAGGGAGCTATTGAAGTAATACCTGATGTGATAGATTCAAAATTTAAAGGGCAATTATATGTCACTGTAAGATCCAATTATGCCCTAAGACTCACCCCAAAAGATATTTTTGCTCAATTAATATTATTGCCTTGTGTCTCAAAAAGACACCTGCCGGCAGATTCAGTTTCTAAACCGCCGGACAAAGTATATTGGTCCCAATTAGTGCGACAAGAACGCCCTTTATTAAAACTTAGAATTAATAATAAAAATTTCCTAAAAATAATTGACACAGGGACTAATAGTTCAATATTGTCCAGCCGATTTTGGCCCAGACAGTGGCCTCTACATACAGCCTCAGCTAAGCTAGAAGGAATAGAAAAAATTTCACAGCCTGCTCAAAGTGCCAACTATCTCCGTTGGGAAGATTCTGATGGGAACAGTGGAATATTTAAGCCTTATGTGTTAGAGTCTTTACCAGCTAATCTATGGGAAAGAGATATACTAGCCAAAATGGGACTGCTACTAGTCACCCCAAATTCTATAAGGTCAGTTGAAGAAATTAATCAGAGGTATTTTCCTGGAGATGATAGGGAAAACTTTCAGGAAGAATATCTGTTTACAAGCCAGTCTACACGACAAAGATTAGTAAATACTTCAGGACAAAATTTTTATTAGGGACACTGAGTACTTCCCCGATCCTTAAAACAGCTGAAAAAATTACATGGCTCACAGAAGAACCTATTTGGATTTCTCAGTGGCCCATCTCAGGGGAAAAACTTAAAATAATTCATAGATTAGTTAAGAAACAACTTCAAGCTGGTCATATTGAACCAACACTTAGCCCTTGGAATACACCTATTTTTGTTATTAAAAAAAAGTCAGGAAATTAGAGATTATTACAGGATTTAAGGACAATAAACCAGACAATTCGGCCTATGGGATCATTACAGCCAGGACTTCCCTCCCCCACAGCCATTCCTTTAGATTATAACTTGATGGTAATAGATTTAAAAGACTGTTTTTTCTCTATAAAGTTACATCCTAAAAATTGTAAAAAATTTACTTTCACTGTCCCAGCAGTTAATTTTAAAGAACCTGTTAAAAGATACTACTAAAAAGTCCTCCCTCAGGGAATGCGTAATAGCCCTACCCTGTGTCAAAAATATGTTGATCAGACAATAGATCCCATTAAAAATAGCTTCCCTGATACATACATTATTCATTTTATGGATGATATATTATTGGCCCATACTAATTCAAAAGTACTTTCAGAAATTTTTACTCAGTTAGAGACCTCACTTACAACTATGGGTTTAAGTATAGCTCCTCAAAAAATTCAAAAGGTATCTCCTTTTCAATATCTAGGTCAGATAATTCAAGGGAGTACAATCCGTCCTCAAAACCTTCAGATAAGAGTTAAGAAATTACATACCCTTAATGATTTTCAAAAACTATTAGAAGATATTAACTGGCTAAGACCATCCTTAAAGTTAACTACTTCTGAGTTAAGTCCTTTATTTCAGATATTACAAAGAAATCCTTCTCCAACCTCTCCACGTCAACTAACTTTGGAGGCCAAAACAGCCTTAAAAAAAATAAAAATTACAATTAAAAATACACAACTTACTAAAATAAATCCTAAAGAAATAATATATTTATTAATATTTCCAACTAAACATACCCCAACAGGAACCATATGACAAAAATTAAAAGTTATTGAATGGATTTACTTATCTCATTCCCCTCAAAAGACATTAATTCCCTTTCATGATTCTACAGCTCAATTAGTGATTAAGGGTAGAACTAAGATTTTACAATTAATTGGATCTAAGCCTGATATCATAATTATTCCATTTTCTGTTCAACAGACTAATTGGCTTTTTCAAACTTCTACTTCATGACAGATAGCTTTTACAAATTTCCCTGGCCAAATAAATAGCCATTATCCTCGTAATAAGATTGTACAATTTACATCATTAACATCACTTATTTTTCCAAAGATTATACTTTCCCATCCAATAGAGGGAACTTTATCGGTGTTCACAGATGGTTCCAGCTCTAGTAAGACAAGTTTCTTCAGCCATGTTCACACAGAGGTAATACAAACTTCTTATACTTCAACTCAAAGGACAAAACTTCAAGCTCTGATTTTTACCTTAAATTATTTTTCAAATAAGCCTATTAATATCTATTCTAACAACTTATATACAATCAAAGTTACCAAAAATATTGAAACCTCAGTTATTGGGTTTACTTCATCACAGAAATTATTTAAATTATTTCATAATTTACAAAAGACAGTACTAATGAAAAAATACCCATGTTTTATTAGACATATCCAAACACATTCTAGCCTCCCTGGACCTTTGGTTACAGGTAATGATAATATTGATAAATTAATAACTTTTTGTCAACAGATGTCTTCATATGACTGTGCCCTAACTTCCCATTCCTTACATCATCAAAATGCTTCTAACTTACGTAAAAAATTTAGTATTACCAGAAAACAGACTCATCAAATTATAAGCCAATGCCCTAAATGTGTTATTTACACTCCATCTCTGCCATCAGGGGTAAATCCCCGTGATTTAAAACCAAATCAAATATGACAAATAGATATAACTCATATTCCTCAATTTGGTAAACAATGTTATGTACATGTCATAGTGGACACTTATTCTAGATTTATTTTTGCCACAACACGTACTAAAAAAAATACTCAACATGTAATTTCTCATTACTTAACAGCTTTTTCTGTTTTAGGGTGTCCTATACAAATTAAAACAGATAATACTCCAGCTTATGTAAGCTCTACTTTTCAACAATTTTACCAAGAGTTTCAAATTAATCATAAAACAAAAATTCCTTATAACCCCCAAAGTCAAGCCATTGTAAAACGAGCTCATTTATCTATTAAACTTCAATTACAAAAATTAAAAAGGGGGAATAAGATAATGACTCCCCAAAATAGCCTTAATCATGCCTTATTTGTTTTAAATTTTTTAAACTGTGACACAGAAGGTCACACAGCTGCTGAGAGACAAATGTCTCCCTCGGTGACAGGCCCTTTAGGCAGAGTTCTGTGGAAAGATTTACAGACTGGTCAGTGGAAGGGCCCAGATCCGGTAATATCATGGGGCCGAGGGCATGCTTGTATTTTTCCAGAAGGTGCTTTTCGTCCTATCTGGGTGCCTGAACGTGCTATCAGACATGGAGGAAATAGAACCCAGACTCAAGCGACTGAGGATAGACACGGAGGAGCCACAACCCAGAAGGAGGAGATATCGGAAAAAGATGAAGAAAGACCAGATTGAACCAGCCGAGAAGCTGATTTCATGGAAAGATGTGAAGAAATTGACAACCCAGGCTTCCCAAATACTTCGACGCCTAGGAAAGAACAGGACACCAATCTTGATGGTAGCGACAATAATTGCCCTACTGGGCTGTCAGGTAAAAGGGAATCAAATAGACACTTATTGGACATATTTCCCAGATCCACCCCTGGTACACCCAGCTGTGTGGACTGGAGAATCTATTCCAGTATTTACTAATGACTCATTCATGATGGGAGGATTTACAGATGCTCATATTACTCCCAATCATGTGACTAGATTTAATTATTCTGGCTACAGTGCCCAATTACCTTTATGTTGGTCACATGATAAACATGCTGGCTGTCTAAAAGTATCATTTGAAGAAAAGACAGCGATTGGTAAACCTAGACTGACAAATAATTCTATTTATGGAGACTTAAAACCTAATACTAGATCAGTAATTAAGATGGGACTTTCCCATAACAAGCCAGTCATTTCTGCAAAACCTCCACCAGTACCCCACTGTCCAAATAGTTCTATAATTGAAATTGGCACCTTTCCTAAATGGATGGATTGTGTAAATACCTTTCCTGTACAACATAAGGTGTCTAAAGCTAGTGGGTATATTTTAGACTGGTCTCCAAAAATTGATAAGAGACAATTACGAAGAAATTCTGCTATGACACCTGCAGGATTTGTTAGTAATATTTTGACTTATAGTGAAGGAGGCATTCAAAGAGATATTTGGCGTTTAATTACTGCCTCAGAGTATTTACATTTTACAGATAAACCTTTACCAAAATTTGTTGGCAAGAACTGTAAAGAGGGATCTTGCTATGGCTTAAGAGCCTGTGTCCAATCTCCTTATGTTTTAATTATTGGAAATGTAAAAGTTAGATGGATAGGTGATAGATATTTTGTTACTTGTAATAAGTGCAACCTAACCAATTACATTTCTAGGTATAATGGAGGAAAAGGAGTGCTGATACTTCATCAGCCCTCTTTTGTTTTATTACCTGCTAATATTTCAGAGCCATGGTATGCTGATGCTGGTTTACAAGTTTTACAGCAAATTCATGCCCAGCTAACAAGACCTAAATGTGCTATTGGAGTCATAATTGTTGGTGTCTTAGCACTGGTCTCATTTATTGCCTCAACCGTCTCTGCATCTCTGACATTGTCTCAGAATATTCAGCATGCAAAATTTCTTAATAATTTAGCTCAAAATACTTCCAAGGCTCTGCGTAATCAAGTAAATATTGATGAAAGGATTGAGACTAAGTTAAACGCCTTAGAGGCGACTGTTATTAACATTGGTAATGAACTTTCAGCCTTAAAATTTAAGGAAAGGCTTAAATGCCATGCTAATTATAAGTATGTATGTGTTACAGCTGCCAAGTACAATGCTTCTCTCTGGGATTGGGAGAAGGTTAAAACCCATTTATTAGGTATTTGGCAAAATAGTAATAATAGCTTGGATATTCTGGAACTTCATCACCATATCCAAGACATTCAAAATAATAGAGCTGATTTTTCAGATCCTTCTTCTTTGGCTAACCAAATATTGAAGGAGTTAAATGGATTCAACCCTGGAAATATTCTTAAACACTCCGCTTGGTACATTATTGGATTATTCTCTTTGCTGTTAATTCTCTTTTGTATTGTAACTATAGGATGGCGAGTCCTCCAATCAAGAATCCGGGGACTCCAGAGAGTGAACCGCCGCCTCATTGTTAAGAATAAAAAGGGGGAATATGTGGGGAGCCATTCTGACACGTGATTGGGTGACTCCCGTTAAGGGCCTGAGGCACTCTGGCTGTGTCGGAGTTATCCCGACCCTTTCCTGATGAGAGAGCCCATCCGTGTGGGGGTGTGCGTAACCACTGACCCCGGAGACCCAATCACTGACCCTGACCTTGGAGTACAGCCCCCCCTCAACCTTCATTGGATGGAATTCTCCCCTGAATCTCTTGTCCCCCCAAATAAAAGGCTGATCCCCGGCGTGTTCTCTCTCTCTCTCTCCTGCTAGCCCAGAGTAATCCTCGCTGCCCTGCTGAGCGGCTGGAGGCAAGGAAACAGGGAGACCGAGCCGTCTCGGACCTAGCATTAAAATAAGGTACTGTCTGTGTGTTTTATTTTGATCTCTTCTAACTAACTGAATGCCAGAACCTCATTAATGAAACCACTGCGCAGGCCGCGTGGTAGACCAAACACCTCCTATTATATTTGCAAACAACACTTTTTGAGTGAAGATAAGGCATAAGCTTCTCAGAACATCAGCCATAGAAAGGTGGCTGCTCACCAGCAATTTTATATGAGGCAAAGAATGGGTATTTGCAGGGTGCGTGTCTGCCTTGCCACAGATAAACAATAAAGGCATCTGTGAAAATTATCTCAGTTACATATGAAGGGTGGTTCTTTGCAGTAAGCCATTCCCTGAAACACAAGAGGTTTGGGCAATTTCTTAGCCTCCCCTCTTTTCTATGAGCAATTCTTTATTGTCAGGAGTTGCCATAGTGATTAGAATAATAAACCGATAAAACTATTCTCAATGAAGATGATGTCGGTATCTAGAAGCAACATTTCCATAAAATTACATTTCTCCCTTGGGAAAAAAAAACAGAGAGTTTTTCAGAGAAATGATGACAGGGTCAAGAAGAAACAGGACTTTTAAGAGATTGAGATGTCGATGAAGCACAGGTCTGAGATGGTAGTTTCTCCCCCACACCCTTTTTTAATATTTATTTTTTAGTTGTAGTTGGACATAATACCTTTGTTTTATTTATTTATTCTTATGTTTTGCTGAGGATCGAACCCAGGGCCTCAACGAGCTAGGCGAGCGCTCTACTGCTGAGCCACAACCCCAGCCTCTGAGATGATAGTTTCTTGAGCAGAAGCATAAGCACACGAGGAAAAAAAAATCTGTAGAGTTTAACCAAAATGGAAACATACAAAGCAGGACATTTGCAAAGGTATGGAGTTCCTTTAAAGTTCCTAGAAACAACAGCCAATAAAAAGTGAATTATTCTGTGAATGTAACTTTACTTTAACACACAGTTTGGTATGATCTGTGGGGTATCAGTTACAGTCATGTAGAAAATCTCCTTGCCTGAAGCACACTGAGACTGAGATGAAAGGAAACAAACCAACAACAAAAAAGAATGTTCCATCTCGACCTTAAGGCATACAGCAGAATTGAGGTAATAGGATCCATAATGTTAGAATTCCATCATGTTATACCCATAGCTATCTATACTGTTATATGGTAATGGTAAACTTTTTTTTTCCTTACTGAAATTAGGAAAAAAGGAAAAAATACCATACATACTTGAGATGAGTGAAAGAACAAAATTTCCCTAATGATTCCCTCAAATGTCTCTTTAATTTTTGGCTAAAATATTAACTCAGTAATAGATAACAAATTTTAGGCTAATTGGAGATATCACCATTAAGGAAAAACAAGATGCGTAGCTTTTCATGTAAATAAGTCATGATTTAGAATTAGTGAGATAAATGCGTTAACATCCCAACTATCCAAACAGAGTCTCTTTTAACATCCCTACTTCAATAATTAAATCTACTTTCCTCTAGCACCTACATTCAAAATTAATTAAGAAATATCCATTCATGATACATAGAATTATAAGAGGTTATGAGGGGCAAGGGGGAGGGAAAAAAAGGGAGAGAATTGAACAACAGCAGGGGAGGTAGAGAGGGAAGATGGGAGGGGAGGGGAGGGGAGGGGGGATAGTAGGGGATAGGAAAGGTAGCAGAATACAACAGTCACTAATATGGCATTATGTAAAAATGTGAATATGTAACAGATGTGATTCTGCAATCTGTATTTGGGGTGAAAATGGGAGCTCAAAACACAATTTGAGTCAAATGTATGAAAGATGATATATCATGAGCTATGTAATGCTTTAAATAATCAATTAAAAAAAGAAAAAAAAAGAAATATCCATTCAAATATTACTCTTGAGTTATTTAATTATTGTTACTGCAATCTATAGAGAAACTTCTGTGGAGGAAAATACATAATTTATATTTGTGTACTGAAATGAAAATAGTGAACTTAGTGAAGTAACTACTCTTTTTATTGAAAATACAAAGATTTTTACCTTAATTCTAAGGTAAAGTAAATTGTGTTGTAAAGGTCTGGGTGCAAAGCTATAGTTTCACCATTCTCAAAAACAAATAAACAAAACAAAAACAACAAACATTCAGGCTGGGTTCAGTGCCACACACCTGTAATCCCAAGGGCTCATGAGGTTGAGCCAGGAGGATTGTAAGGTTCAAAGCCAGCCTCAGCAATTTAGCAAGGCCCTGAGCAACTTAGTGAGACCCTCTCTCAAAATAAAAAAAATAAAAAGGGCTAAGGGTGTGGATCAGTGATTAAGCACCTCTGGGTTCAATCTCTGGTACCCTATTCCCACTCATAAAAGCATTCAAATTTCTAATTTATCAACTTCCAAATGATTTGTGGTAAAGTTAAAATAGTTACTAAATGCTGCTTGTGTGAAAAATACCATATTTTTTTGCATGTCTACTAGATAGTGCTTCTCACACTTAAAACTATACATATAAAGGTCTGTGGATACATTATTTTAGGGTTCAAAATTGACTGGAATTTTAATTTTGTTTCCATTTTGATAATAATATTATGATAATTATATCTAAGCATATTCTTTATCGTTTGTATAAGGTCTATTATTTCAGTTTTATAATTGCCTTTGAGTGTGTGATTTTATTGGCTCTAAATAGCACTTGACAAGTTAATGAATGAGTGATATAGAAATAGCTACATATATGGTGTGTTTTTTTAAATTTTTTATTTTAATTTTTTATATGTGACTCCAGAACACATTACAATTCATATTACACATATAGAGGACAATATTTCATATCTCTGGTTGTATACAAATTATATTCACACTATTCGTGTCTTCATACATGTACTTAGGTTAAAGATATACATCTCATTCCACCATCTTTTTTATCCCCATGCCCACTCCCTTCCCCTCCCAGCTCTTTGCCTTATGTACAGTTCCTCTAATCCTCCCATGTTCCCCCTCCCAATCCCATTGTGAATCAGCCTCCTTATATCAGAGAAAACATTTGGCATTTGGTTTTTTGGGATTGGCTAACTTCACTAAGCATTATATTCTCCAACTCTATCCATTTACCTGTAAATGTCATGATTTTATTAAAACTATTTATTTAAAAAACTAATTTTTAAAAAATTAGTTTTCATTGCTGAGTAATATTTCATTGTTTACATATACCACGTTTTCTTTATCCATTCATCTACTGAAGGGCATCTAGGTTGGTTCCACAGTTTAGCAGTTTGAATTGCGTTGCTATAAACATTGATGTGGCTGTTTCCCTGTAGTGTGCTATTTTTAAGTCCTTTGCATATAGACCAAGGAGTGGGTAACTGGGTCAAATAGTGGTTCATTCCTAGTTTTCTAAGGAATCTTCAGACTGCTTACATATGGGCTGCACCAATTTGCAATCCCACCAGCAATGTATGAGTGTGCCTTTCCCCCCACATCCTCACCACCAACATTTATTGTTGTTTGTATTCTTAATAGCTGCCATTCTGATTGGAGTGAGATGAAATCTTAGAGTGCTTTTGATTTGCATTTCTTTAATTGCTAGAGATGTTCAATGCTTTTACCTATATTTGTTGATTGATTGTATATCCTTTTCTAAGAAGTGTCTGTTCAGTTCCTTGGCTCATTTATTGATTGGGTTAATTGTTTTTTGGGTGTTTAGCTTTCTGAGTTCTTTATATACCCTTTGTATACTCTACCTGATGTGCAAGTGATAAAAATTTGCTCCCAAGCTGTGGGCTTTCTCTTCACCTCACTGTTTCTTTTGCTGAGAGGAAACTTTTGAATTTGAATCCATCCCATTTATTGATTCTTGATTTTAATTCTTGTTCTATAGGAGTCTTATTAAGGAAGTCGGGGCCTAATTCAACATGATGGAGATTTGGGCCTGCTTTTTCTTCTAATAGGTGCACTGTCTCTGGTTGAATTCCCAGGTCCTTGATCCACTTGGAGTTGCATTTTGTGCATGGGAGATAGGGTTTAATCTCATTTTGTTGCATATGGATTTCCAGTTTTTTCCAGCACCATTTGTTGAAGAGGCTATCTTTTCTCCAATGTATGTTTTTGGAACCTTTGATAACAGAAGATAACTGTAATTATGTGGGTTAGTCTCTGTGTCCTCTATTCTGTACCATTGGTCTATCAGTCTATTTTGGTGCCAATATCATGCTGTTTTTGTTACTATTGCTCTAGTAGAGTTTAAGGTCTGGTGTAGTGATGCCACCTGCTTCACTCTTTGTGCAGAGGATTTCTTCAGCTATTCTTGGTCTCTTAGTTTTTCCAGATGAATTTCATGATTGCTTTTTCTATTTCCATGAGGAATGTAATTAGGATTTTTAATGGAATTTCATTAAATCTGTATAATGCTGTTGGTTGTATGGTCATTTTGACAATATTATTTCTGCCTATCCAAGAACAAGGGAGATCTTTCCATATTCTAAGGTCTTCTTTCCTTTCTTTTTTTAGCATTCTGTAGTTTTCATTGTAGAGGTCTTTTACCTCTTTTGTTAGGTTGATTCCCAAGTATTTTAATTTTATGTATTTTTAATTTTTTGAGGCTATTGTAAATGAGGTAATTTTCCTCATTTCCCTTTTAGAGGATTTGACACAGATATACAGAAATGTTTTTTTATTTATAGGTGTTGATTTTGTATCCTGCTAATTTCTGAATTCATTTTCTAGTTCTAGAAATTTTCTGGTAGAATTTTTTGGAATTTCTAGGTATAAAAATCATACCATTGGCTAATAGTGCTAATTTGAGTTCTTCTTTTCCTATCTGTATCCCTTTAATTTCATTCATCTGTCTAATTGTTCTGTCAGTGTTTCAAGACCTATGTTAAATAGAAGTGGTGAAAGAGGGCATCCCTGTCTTGTTCCAGTTTTTAGAGGGAATGCCTTCAATTTTTCTCCATTTAGAATGATGTGGCCCTGAGGCTTAGCATAGATAGCTTTTATGATGTTGAGATATGTTCTTGTTATCTCTAGTTTTTCTAGTGTTTTGAATATGAATGGATGCTGCATTTTGTCAAATGCTTTTTCTGTGTCTATTGAGATAATCATATGATTCTTATCTTTAAGTCTACTGATGTGATGAGTTATATTTATTGATTTTTGTATGTAGAGCCAACCTTACATCCCTGGGATGAACCCCACTTGATCGTGGTGCACTATCTTTTTGATATGTTTTTGTATCTGATTTTCCAGAACTTTATTAAGAATTTTTGTATCAATGGTCATTAGAGATATTGGTCTAAAGTTTTCTTTCTTTGATGTGTATTTTCCTGGTCTTGGAATCAGGGTGATATTGGCCTCCTAGAATGAGTTTGGAAGTGCTCCCTCTTTTTCTATTTCATGAAATAATTTGAAGAGTATAAGTATTAGTTGTTCTTTATAGGTCTTATAGAACTCAGCTGTGTATCCTTCTGGTCCTGGGCTTTTTCTTGGTTGGTAGTCTTCTGATGGCATCTTCTGTTCCAATGCTTGAAATTGATCTGCTTGAATTGTATATGTAATCTATATAATCCTGATACAATTTTGGCAAATCACATGACTCTAGAAATTTATCGATGCTTTCAATATTGTCTATTTTATCGAAGTACAAATTTTCAAAATAATTTCTAATTATCTTCTGTATTTATGCAGTGTCTGTTGTGATATTTTCTTTTTCATCACATATGTTAGTAATTTGAGTTATTTTTTTCCTTCTCTTTGTTAGCATGGTGAAGGGTTTGTCCATTTTTTTGTTTTTTGAAGAACCAATTTTTTTGTTTTGTCAATTTTTTCAATTGTTTCTTTTGTTAAATTTCATTGATTTCAACTCTGATATTAATTATTCCCTGTCTTCTGCTGCTTTGGTATTGATTTGTTCTTCTTTTTCTAGCACTTTGAGCTGTAAAGTTAGGTCATTTATTTGTTGACTTTTTCTTCTTTTAAGGAATGAACTTCATGCAATGAACTTACTTTTTAATAATGCCTTCATAATGTCCCAGAGATTTTGATATGTTGTATCAGTATTCTCATTTACCTCTAAAAATTTTTTAAAATCTCCTCTCTGATGTCTTTTGCAACCCATTGTTCATTCAGTAGCACAGTACTTAGTCTCTGGAAATTGGAGTAGTTTTTATTTTTTATTTTATCATTGATTTCTAATTTCATTCCATTGTGATCTGATAGAGTGCAAGGGTAGTATCTCTACTTTTTTGTATTTGTTAAGAGTTGCTCTGTGGCATAATATATCGTCTGTTTTAGAGAAGTATCCATGTGTTGCTGAGAAGAAAGTGTACTTGCTTGTTGAAACATGAAATATTCTATTTCATGTTTTTTAAAGGTCAGTTAAGTCTAAGATATTGATTGTATTATTGAGTTCCTTCAGCTTTTGTTTGAAATATCTATCCAGTGGTGAAAGAGGTATGTTAAAGTCACCCAGAGTTATTGTGTTGTGGTCAGTTTGACTCTTACACTTGAGAAGAGTTTGTTTGATGAACACAGATGCTCTGTTTTGGGGGGAATGTATATTTATAATTGTTATGTCTTGTTGGTGTGTGGTTCCATTGAGCAGTGTGAAATGTCCTTCTTTATCCCTTTTAATTAAGGTTAGCTTAAAGTCTACTTTATTTGATACAAGAATCGAAATCCTTGCTTGCTTCCGCAGTCCATGTGAGTGGTATGATTTTTCCCAACCTTTCACCTGTAGTCTGCATATGTTTTTTACTATGTGATGAGTCTCCTGGAGGCAGCATATTGTTGGGTCTTTTTTAAAAAAAAAACCAATCATCTAGCCTATGTATTTTGATTGGTGTGTTTAGGCCATTAACATTCAGGGTTATTATTGAGACATGATTTGTATTCCCAGTCATTTTTGTTTACTTTTGTTATTTAATTTGACTTAGTTTCTCCTTTGATTTGTTTTTCCTTTAGTGTAATACCTCCCTGTGTTGATTTTATTCATTGTTTTTCATTTTCTCTTCATGGAATATTTTGCCAAGGAAGTTCTGTAGTGCAGGATTTCTAGCTGTAAATTCTTTAACTTTTGTTTATCATGGAAGGTCTTTATTTCATTATAAAATATAAAGCTTGATTTTGCCAGATATAAGATTTTTGGTTGGCACCCATTTTCTTTCAGAGCTTGATATATGTTGTTTCAAAATCTTCTAGCTTTCAGGGTCTGGGTTGAAAAATCTGCATATAACCTAATTTGTTTTTCCTTATATGTAATCTGATTCCTTGCTCTCGTGGCTTTTAACATTCTCTCCTTTTTCTGTATGTTAGACATTTTCATTGTAAAGTGCCTTTGTTTGGATCTGTTATGATTTTATACATTTTGTGTCCTGTAAGTCTCTTGGATTTGGTTTTCCAATTCGTTCTTCATATTTGGAAAATTTTCTGATATTATTTCATTGAATAGAATGCTCATTCCTTTGGTTTGGAACTCTATGTCTTCCTCTATCCCAATAACTCTTAAATTTCGTCCTTTTATGCTATCCCATATTTCTTGAATGTTCTGCTCATGGTTTCTTACCATTTTCACTGTGTGGTCTACATTCTTTTCAAGATTATATATCTTGTCTTCCTTGTCTGAGGTCCCAATCTGCCAAGTGGTCAGATGCTTTCAATGCTAATCTGTTGGTGATGCTTTCAATTGAACTTTTAATTTGGTTTAATTGTTCCTTTTATTTCAAGGATTTCTGTTTGGTTTTTCTTTAGAACCTCTCTCTCCCTATTGAGATAACCCTTTGCTTTCTGTATTTGTTTATGTAGCTCTTTGTTGAAATAATATTTTGCTGCCTTTATTTGCTCTCTTATATCATCCTTTAATTCACAGAACATTTTAAAATTAAGTACATCCTGAACACACTCTCTGTCATTTCTTCTGTTATGCTGGCCGTGGATTCTAATAATGTGGTATCTTGATTTATTTGGGGCACTTTCTTCCCTTGTCTTTTCATGTTGCTCTTTTGTCTTCCCTTCTATCATTGTGGATCCAAGCTGTTACCGTTTTCACCCTATAGACTTATGGTGCTCCTGTAGGCTTCCAATACCTCTCCTTTGAGGGTTAGGACAACGTTAACAGATCTCAATATAAACACTACAGCATCTAAAAACAAACAGTTGCTAATAGACATTTACAATTTGGTCACAATGTACAGAAATGGTGAATTCAATTATTATCTACAATATAATCAGTAGGTTTGTAAAGAAGTTTACAGTTTCTAATGGTGGACAAAGAACCAGGGGTGAGATGTAGGAAGATATGCTGAGGAGGTAGAAGGTGAGGATATAGAGTTATTATATCTTAGGAAATGTGAAAGAGGAATCTAAAGAAGAAGGTTAGTGGCAGAAGAATAGAGAAGAAGTAATTTGGGGTAGACAAGTAAGAGGAAAGATAGTAGAGTACATAAAACAAACATATATATATTAAGAAAAATTAAAAAAATGTTAAAATAGTAAAAATTAGACAAAAAGAAAAATAAAAAATATATAACACAACTGTAATACTATTCAGTTGTCTCAGACCTCAAAATCCTAATTCATGCAAAGTTCTTGGTTTCACATATGTTGGGGATATGAGGGCGGGAGAATACAGAAGGAGAAGAAAAGAAAATAAATCTCAAAGGAAGAAACAAGATTGTTTTGGTTGGAGATCAGTATCTTTCCTGCTTCCCTTCTCATCCAATAGGTGAGTTTGTCTGTTGTTAGCTGGTATCTCCACCCTCATGATGCTGAAGGTAACCAGGGAGAGAGAATTGGTCCTGGGTGGAGCCCACCTGGAAGTGGGGTGTGGCACCCCCAGTCCCTGAAGGGAGACTGCACTTTAGGGATCTCTTTTTGGGTCTGCTCCTGTGATGTGAGTGCCTGGTCCTATTTTTTTTTTTTTTTACTCTCTCTTGAAGACCTCCCAGTTCCTGGTCTCTGTTAGTCTCTAAACTATATCACTCTCACCCTCTCCTTTACTGCTTTCTAATAAGGGACCATTCTCTCCAGGGCTCTTGTGTGTGGAGCTTTTTGGCAAGCTCTGGACCTGCCCCACTGAGAGCTGTTTTTTGTTGGGCAGTCACTGTGCCCGGTTGGCCAATTCTGGGGAGAGGTGGAAGTTAGAGATGGGGTGTTTGGCCAGCCAGAGTTCCAAACTGGGAGTTGCCCCCACTAAAGATGGTGATGAAGGTGACCCAAGATGGAGGAATTTGCTTTCAGTGATGGGGTGTCAGGTCTGGTGGGGGAGTCAGGTGATGGTTTTGGATGATGAGTTCAGAGACTGGGTCTGTGGCAAGCAGTGTGTGGCTGTGGCTGTCTTCAGAGCCTGTGTGAAGTTCCCTGGTGCAGGCAGGCTACAACACATAGCAGACTATCTCCATTGCTGCAGAGTCCCAAGATGGAGGTGACAGGGGGATCCCCACGTTGGTTGATGGAGGTCCACACAGGAGTGGCAGCTGGAAATCCTGCACGTGGGTAGCTGCCAGGTGTCTTGTGTGGGAGCGGCAGGCATCCTGGATTTCTGCTTGGTGGGTGGCGGAAAGTTTTACACAGGTGCTGATGGCAGTGGTCCTGCTTCAGTACTTGATAGTCCTGTGTGGGTGAGTATTTGGGAGGCTTACTCTGACACTGAGGCCTGGAGCCCTGCATGGTCACGGTGGCTATGATTCCTGTGATGAAGCAGGAATATCCCTTGCAGAGAAGCAGTATTCTCACTTCTTGAGTCCCAGGTCACAAAGTGACACAGAATGCTGCCTCTCTCTGGCCCGCCATCTTGGATCTCCCTATATGGTATATTTGTACAAGTGAAGTCCAAATAATGTGTCTATGACACTAGAGAAACAAAACTTTCATAGCATCTTAAGGTGTAACGAAGGGGAAATTGAACCATTACATGTCTCAGGTTTGAGTAGGCTTTGAGACTCAAGAAATTTCTATCAGAAAATTCATGTCATACATAAATTGAAGTTGGAAATATACTGTTAACATAACATGACCTATTACCTCAAATTTATGTTGTTAATTTCAATTTAATGGGTTTTGTAATTTGCTATACTTAATTTATAAAATCCCTTTGGCTTTGTGGTTTCAAAACCCAAGTATAACTTTCATTTTATCCCAAGATTTACATTTTAAGTGTCTAATTAGTACCATAAGTAATTTAATTTGATAATGGGATCAGCTAGATTTTTCTTTTAATATGAAAAGTGTTCCATACATTCTTCAAGCTAGAGGAACTGTTAACTGGAGTCTTTCCCTTTAAAATGGCAAGATGAAGGAAGAAAGAAAATTCATCAAATTAGAACATTGTGTGCAAGAATGGGGTTTATAGTATTTATCAGCATTTTCATGGTTTCATACAATGCATTTTTATGAGCTCTTATGATCTCAACACTTGCCACTCAAGAAATATATTAGAAATTGATAACAGAAACAAAACAACAAAACAAAATAAGAACCAAGAACATGCACACACATACATACTAAGGAAAGGAAGCATTTGCTCCTTTTATGCCAAACACTTCACTGGCACTAAAAGGTAAATAATTTGCTACCAAAGAGGAATTATACCACTTCTGGAAATTAGTTTTAGTGAAGACAAAACCAAGGAGAAATGAATTTACTACTTTGAATTATTTTAATTTGTTACCATGACAACAAGGTAGACTGTTTTTCTTTCTCCTTTAAAGTCTTTTAACATTTATTGAATCAAGCATTTGCTGTGTGCTGAAGGTACAAAATAGAACAGAACATCTTTAGCCTGTAGAATTTTTTTTTCCATTTGGGGCTGAGGACAATTTTATATAAGTAATATTTCTTGAATTGACTATTTAAAATGCTCTAATAGTTACATTGTTAAATCTCTGATCATTATTTTAAATTAATTTATGGTGTTTCATAGTTATACATACTTTTCAACATCTTAAGTTGTGGTTAATAGAAAAAAATTATCATTAAGTAATAAGTAGATATGTTTTGTGAAATAAGGATATAATACATACCTCTAACAGTTTAAAGGCATTTGACCAAAAATTTTGCCTCTGAGATTCCAATAAGAGAATGGATTAAAAATATAAAAACAAGGATTCTGCACTAACTGTAGGGGAAATACTTTAAAAATCTGTAAAGAAAAACATATGTCTCTTGTTAACTCCTTCATGAACCTGAATTCATTTATAAGATGCCATTTCCATGATCCCCCACCTGCCTCTTCCCTGTCAGGCTTTCCTGTCTGGAGAAGAGGTCTTGTTCTTCCTGAGCAAGAACAAGTTCCTTGAAATATTATTATAGTCAAAATTATTCCTATGATTTCCTAGTTGGAAGCTATGCCATGTAGGAAATTATTTAATGTAACTTTCCTGCCAGAGATATAAATTGCCAAATCATCTTAAATGTTGAAATATCAGGTTGGGCAGTGGGTGGATAATATTATTTTATTAAATTTTATTTATTTATTTTTTTTAGTTATCAAGGACCTTTATTTTATTTATTTATATGTGGTGTTGAGAATTTAACCCAGTGCTTCACACATGCCAGGCAAGCACTCTGCTGCTGAACCACAACCCCAGCCCCTTGATAATATACTTGAATGGGGGTTATACTTGTAGTGATAACAGCATTTTCTTATGAGGGCTGCCTTCCAGGTATTGGGCTTCCATTTTTTTTGTAAGAATATATCATACAATGAAAACTTTATGTTCTTGATATCCTATTAATAGAATTATAATTGTTGGAGTCTTCAACAGAATTTCAAATCAAATATATATATATCAAATATATACATATCAAATAAATATATATATCTCAAATATATCAAATAAATATACCAAAAATATTTATATATGCATATATATTCATGTAATCTCTTTGTACATGTATGTACATACAAATATGTATATAATTCCCTCCTTGAGTCATCTAGCTAAGGTCTCAGAACTGAATTGTAGATGCAGATTTATTTATTGATTATTCTATTTAGGCAGTCATTAAAGAAATCTTTCTGGTCTTCATCTTAGTTTGAGATGGCTATTTTTCCTTTCATCTTATTTTTTTGTTTTAAGTTACTTATGCATATTTGTTACATATATATGTGCTAACTTTATAGGATAGGTAGTATAAAATATAATTAATAAATATAATATCAAAACTTTTTATTTGAAATTTGAGATGCTTTATTTATTGAAAATACATTATTACATGTGAAGAGAGCCTCCTGAAAATTTTAACATTTAAATACCCAGCTCAATATGAAATGTGAAATTATTTTCTTCTCCTGTGTGTTTAAATTTCAATCAAAGAACAAAAAGGAAACCAAAATTATATGTGGAGTTGATGGACCATGTGATTCTTATCAATAGAAATACCAATTACCCTTTCTACTTATAAATAGTATACCCACTTTGGGGCTGTAATCAGTCTATTCAGGTAAATATGCAAATAAAATGAGTGATAGGAAAACCTCCATTTCATGCTGCCTAGACTCAAAACAGATCTAAAAATCAATCCAAATTTAAAAAAAAAAGAATATTGAAAATTTTAAGTCTATAAAACCGTTCTTTGGAAAAATATTTATTGTCAGCCTCAGGAATTATATTATGACATGGAGTAAAATGAACAAGATTAAACATTCAAGATAGTGAATATAATATACTGAGCTATAATAATCCCTGTTAGTTCAGTTTCCAAATTATATGGAAAGCCTTTTAATCTCCACAAACATAAATTATGGAGATTATCATTTCCATTTATTTAAGTCTAGCCATCTTTCTAGGAACTGTTATGAAATATAAATAAACTATCATATAAAGTTAAGTATGATTTTATAAGTATGTGAGCTACCATTTTCTGAGCAAAAGTTCCAGATGTATCATCTATCATTTTCCCTATTTAGAACAAGTAGTGTAAGTTTGTGAGCTCCACTGAATTATCCATCATTTCCTTTATGCAAACGGAGCTTAAAAGATCCTACTTAAAGTAGCCATGGCCATATAATGGGTAGTTTACATGGATTCCAACTCAGTGAGGACAATTCCAATTTCATTTTACCACCAAAAATTCCTTAGGAAACAAACAAACAAACAAATAATCATGAAGCAATTCGACTAGATTCCTACCTTTAATACCAATGCATTTTACACTGTTCTTGAGACCTTATGTGCTTTACTTTCAAACTAGGAATATTTGTTTGACTTGAATAGCTAATGTGGATAGTCCTCCCCCTAAATTGTGTGGACCATAATTTTTTATTCTATTATGCATTTCTTATTTATAATTGGTAAGAATAGCACCTGTATGGTAACACGTCACAATGTTATTTGAGGCTCTTTGGAGACCACAAGACTCTTAGCATGTCTGAGAGTTCCTTCATTTTTTTTTTCTAATTATTAATCTGAACATCTATGGATTTTCCACATACAATTAAACCAAACTTTGTATCACAATAGATTGGATACACTAACATGGAAAATTCAGCTGCCTTTTATTAAGCCACACATTAGAGAGATTCACAAAAATATATAGCAACACTGCTCTTCCCACTAAACTTACTTTCACTGTAAGAATACTTATTCCTCATAAAATTTGATGCTTTTGTTAACATATGTATTAATGAAAATTGTTAGCAAAATCAGTAGTTATTCAAAAAGGCTATGGTTTAATTTTTAATACAGTATTATCAGTTGATAGAACCACATAGACACAAAACAAAGCTCTTTGGAATCTTCAATAATGTTAACAGTGTAAGGAATCCCAAGGTAGAACAGTTTGAGGACCACAGCTGCACTTAACTGTGACCTAAATCCTTCATTTTCATTCTCATGTTGATAATTGTCTTTCTTTTCTTTTTTATTTCAGATTAGGGATTGAACTCAGGGTTGCTCTACCACTAAGTTACATCTCCATCCACCCCCACCTCATTATTTAAAACTTTTGAGACATAGTCTAGTAGCTAAGTTGACAGGGCTGCCCCTAACTTGTGAATCTCTTGCCTCAGCCTCAAAGCAGTTGTTGAATTACAGGAGTGTCTCTGTGCCTTAGGGCTAATTATTCTTTCTATAGTTAATTTTTAGATATAAAATTTTTGAGTATATTGCTGGTTAATTTATTTATGAGTCTGTGATGTTATGATTTCCACATAATTGTTACTTAAGATATTTTTGGAAGTTGTAAATTGTTAGTTATCTTCTTTACCTAGGTAAATTCCAAGCAAAGATTAAAATGAAGACTTCTAAATTATTGTGAGTCATAGCTAAAAAACAAAATCTGTCTCCAAAGCACAAGCATTTTCCATTTTAGCAAGGAAATTATTTCCCCTTAGTAGAATATTCCACTGCCCTCCTGGTTTGTTTCCTATTTGCTTTGTAGCACAAATATAGAGAAAAATTATACACTATTTAAAGGGATAAAATTTTCTTTATTTTAAAGTTGAATATATTTTAAAAATATGAGCTTTTAGGGAAATGGATGGCACTAGAGCAGATTATGCTTAGTGAAGCTAGCCAATCCCTAAAAAACAAATACCAAATGTCTTCTTTGATATAATGAGAGCAACTATGAACAGAACAGGGAGGAAGAGCAGGAAGAAAAGATTAACATTAAACAGAGACATGAGGTGGGAGGGAAAGGGAGAAAAAAAGGGAAATCACATGGAAATGGAGGGAGACCCTCATTGTTATACAAAATTACATATAAGAGGTTATGAGGGGAATAGGATAACAAACATGGAGGGAAATGAATTACAGTAGATGGGGTAGAGAGAGAAGATGGGAGGGGAGGGGAGGGGGATAGTAGAGGATAGGAAAGGTAGCAGAATACAACAGTCACTAATATGGCAGTATGTAAAAATGTGATGTGTAACCGATGTGATTCTGCAATCTGTATTTGGGGTAAAAATGGGAGTTCATAACCCACTTGATTCTAATGTATGAAATATGATTTGTCAAAAGCTTTGTAATGTTGTGAACATCCAATAAAAAAAAATAACAGCGAAAAAAAATATGAGCTTTTAACAATATGGAAAGCAGTATGGAGATTCCTTGGAAAACTGGGAATGGAACCACCATTTGAATCAGCTATCCATTTCCTCACTCTATACCCAAAGGACTTAGAAACAGCATACTACAGGGACACAGCCACATCAATGTTTATAGCAGCACAATTCATAATAGCTAAACTATGGAACCCACCTAGATGCCCTTCAGTAGATGAATGGATTAAAAATATGTGGTATATGTAAACAATGAAAAATTACCCAGCAATAAAAGAGAGTAAAATCATAGCATTTGCAGGTAAATAGATGGAGTTGGAGAAGATAATGCTAAGTGAAGTTAGTCAATCCCCCCAGCCCCCCCCAAAAAAAAAAAAAACAAATGCTGAATGTTTTCTCTGATATAAGGTGACTGACTCATAGTAGGGTAGGGAGGGGGAGCGTGGGAAGAATAGACAAACTCTAGATAGGGCAGAGAGGTTGGAGGGGTAGGGAAAGGACAGGGGGTTAGTAATGATGGTGGAATGTGATGGACATCATTATCCAAAGTACATGTATGAAGACAAGAATTGGTGTGAACATACTTCATATACAACCAGAGGTATGAAAAATTGTGCTCTATCTGTGTAATATTAACTGTAATGCATTTGGCTATCATTTATTTTAAAAAATTAAAAATATGAGCTCTTAAATGTATATTCTTAGGTTCTTGCTAAAAGAAAATAACATTTAATGTAAGTATAGTGGTGAATACAGCAGGATTCCATTCTTAACAGCATGTTTAAACTTCTCAGTAAATGGGGAGCCTTCTCAGTCTTTACCTCAATCTTTTGGAATCTTATATTGCTTTGTTTGCGGATTTCCCCACCTCCTCATTGTAGATGGCTGTCCAATGTCAACATGTGGCCCCTTAGTGCATCCCCTAACTGATCATTAAATCCCCAAATTTTGGTAGGTACACCTTCACAGACCAATTATGCATAATTTAGTATGTCACTATCTTCACTCCAAACTCCACAGAGAAAAACCTAATTGACCTGTGTCATCATCCACTGTTCACAGAATTCTCTGAGGGAATGTTGGTTTTGTGACAGTGGGTTGAGAAGGGTGTGTGTTGTTTACCATGGGCTGTTAGGTGAACTTTATGTCTTTTATGAAGAAAGGGAAAGAAACTGATGTATGGGAAAGATGTTTACCTTCAGGACTCCAAATAGTTGGATCTTTCAAAAGATGTAGACCTTTAGATAAAGTGATGGAAAGTCTCTACTGATTAATCAAAATACCAATTCTAAAATTACATAAACTTTTGTTTTAATGATTTTTACATAAGTTGTCATAAGGAGCTTGGAAATTTTGATCAAAAATAAAAATGCTATTATACCTAGAGTAGCAAGTCATACATAATGCCTAAATGACAGTTTTATTTGGTTGCCTTCAAAAATAACATCACTATTCTACATAGATAAGTTCATTGGTTTTGAAATGAGGTAAATAGGACTATGTTTTTTTAAAAAGTCAATGTATCTGCATATACACTGAAACCTTTCAGGACATGCGTCCTGCAAATTTGTTCTATCTTTATGTAATGCATAACAGGGAGATCAAAGTAAGGATTTTCAAATAAGCTCTTAATAGCATTATATTATGTTTTTTTTATAGAAAAGAAGTTATCTAGAGGCACAGGAGTTGCAGTCTGCTCTAGTTCCCTGTGTACAATTTCTGATTTGTTTTCCCCTAAGTCTTGTGCCCTGAAGTTACATAACAGCTAAGAAGGAGCTTAGGAGGAAGGATCTAAAACAAATGATTCTAGTGGCTACAGGTTGTCAGTATAATATTCTCCAAGAATTCACAGGTCTAGTACCCTGCAATGTAGCTATTGCAAATGGTTTGTAAACAAACCATTCAATAAGAAGAAATAATCTTAAACAATTATGCTTTTAATATTATCCTCAATAAATGTTCGTGAAACAAATTATCTAATTCCTTATACTATGGTTAAGTAACTAAATATAAGATCAGCTATACAATATTGGGTATTGATTCTGTTCACTATTAAAAATTCAGCTTAATATGGAAAAAGAATATAGAGACCAATTAGCATGTTATAATTGTTACAGCCCTTGTGTGTCCTTCTCATTATGTATTGTCCTAGCTTGAATAGTAATGGTTACAGTATTACATATTTTTAAAGTATAGATTGTTAATGGGAAAACTCAAGCATTCCCCTCTTCCTCTGTGAAAGGTTAGGAGGCTGAGTGGGCAATGGAAAGTGCTGTAAACATTAGCTGAGTCCTGAAGGACAAGGTGATCCTTGTGTTCCTCAGTACTCAATTGCCCCTAATAGAGATTGCCACAGGGTTTACTTTAGTACTGCATTGGAGAACTCTAAGTAGTTTAAACTTTTGATTTATTTGATGAAATCTAAACTCTTTTTAAGGAAACAGTTTTGTTGTTTCTGAGAGAAAGAGAGAGAGAGAGAGAGAGAGAGAAACTTTTAAAAACCAATTAATTGCTATAGGTACAAGAGAAAAACCCAAAACTCAACAACTATGTATGAGGGAAACTGAGGATCAGGCTGGGACATAGAAGGGAAGTGAAGGATAGGTAATGGTTCTCTGTAAAACTTACTTGGATGAAGAGAGAAAACTTGTTTGTTTATTTATTTATTTATTTATTTGTTTGTTTATTTATTTTCTCTGCTCAACTATGTGCTGCGTGATCTACACATACTTAAAATCTAAGTTTAACTTGCCAGAGTAGGTTGGGTATGGTGAAGATTGCTTTGTAAACTATTATTTGTAAACCATTGTTCTGGGTCTGGATGGGTCAAACAAACACTTTTTCTCTCATTTTGTTTGAATTCTCATTCATGTCCCAGTTCTCTGTATTTTCTAATTATGAATATCACCACTGTATGAGTAAAAGTAAACTGCACCTTGTTGTAAGGAAAAAGACCTAAAAAATTACAGTGCACTGTATTTTTAGAATAATTGTTCTCTTTTATATTTATATTGATAATGCCTACTTAATCATAAATATACCCAGACTACCATATCCTTCTAGGGTATTTGTTTGGATACATGTTTTTTTTTTGTTAGTGTTTATATTTGTGATACATTAATGAGATGAGTCATTCATTTAGGAAACTGTTTCCTAACATCTGATCAGACATGGTGGAAATGGTCATCAATGCAATTGATGTGATCCTCACTGTTAGAATTTATTGTGTCACAGGAGATATTAGATATTAAACAAATAAGTGTAAATTTTTTTAAGTGTGAACCACAGGATAACTTAATATTATTTTGTATATTAGAAGATAGCATGTTCTAAAAGAATATTGGAGACTTGAAAGTGAAGGAAATAATTTTCATGAGCTGAAAGAAATCCATAATGCATGGAATAGGTAAAAGAGAGTGTCTGTTTGGAAAGATAGGAAGATTAAGACAAATGTACTTCTTTTAAAGTTATGCTAATAGAGCTAGCATGAAATATAAATAGTCACCAATAAGAATTGTGGACTGGGTAGGTGTAGAATTTGAAAAAGGAAAGGCTAATATGGTTTCTAAAATTTTTCTCCTTCAGCATTGAAAGTACAATAATTTACTGATGTGGAAAAGACTGTAGGGGAATAAGTTTTAAGGGGAAAACTAGAAAAGTGGTCTTTTTTTTTTTGTACCAGAGATTGAACCCAGAGACCTTAATCATTGAGCCACATCCCCAGCCCTTTTTTATATTTTATTTAGTGACAGGGTCTCACTGAGTCACTTAGTGCCTCACTAAATTACTGAGGTTGGTTTTGAACTTGTGATCCTCTTGCCTCAGCCTATTGAGCCCCTGGGATTACAGGAGTGCACACTGCACTTGGCAGGAACAAGATTTTGGACAAGTTGAAAGGGCTTATTAATTATCCCAAATGCAGATCTCATTCAGACATTTAGAAACAGAAGTCTGCTGAGAAGGAGGTCTTGGGGTAGAAGCTGATTAGAAACATAAATTGAAAAATCTTGACCCTTGATTATTTAAACTAAGTAGTTGGGATGAGCTTGCTGAGGAGGTTGAGTATATATAGAAGGCGTGAGATCCATGCTGGAGAGAATGTGATGGCACATCTTTTGGAACTCATACTAGCTCAGGTCCCTTAGCTATATAACTATTCCAGATCATTTCCAAACTTTTCCACAAACTTTTTAGATTTCGGGATCTGAAATTTGTGTTCACATAAATGATTTCATACTCTATATATCGGTCTGGAATTTGTTTCGTCCCTAAATGATGAAATAAGGCACACTGTAAATTCCTATAATTTTACAGGACTATTTTGAATAGCTTCATATTGGTATACCACAGTTTATTTAACATTCTTTTCCTTATGTAAATTGCATTTGTTAATTCCTGGGGTGAGGATTTACTTGAGCACAGAAGAGGTTAAATGAATAGAAAAGGCCAAACTAGTTTATTATAGATAACACTGGCCACCATTTAATTAATTTGCATATGCTTTGATGTGAATATGAGTTGAATACAGTTTCTCACTGGGTCCCACATCTTATTTTTCTACTAAGCACATATTGTGACTATGATGAGTAGGATTCTGGTGTCTGTAGGTGAGTTTTTAGTATCACAGGATTTCCAAATCCTACAGCACTACTTCATTTGGTGATAATGGAATATAAAACTGGCTGTTTAAAGCCAAAGAGAAATATGATTTCTGAGGAACTTAGAGTTGCCATATGAGACTTTAACTGAAATCCTCATTGAGACAGTTTTCAAATAATGCAGTTATTACTCAAAATTCATATCATGGGTTACTCTTTAACCCTAAGCCCTGCTTATACAAGATGCCACACTACTCCACAAATAATAACATGACCAACATTTCTGGTAAATACTAAATATTTTAGTGTACTGTACACAGGAAATTTTTTGTGTGGAATACAATTTTTATGTTTTTTATTAGTGTTTTAGTTATACATGATAGTGGGATTCATTTTGATGTATTCAAAAAAGCCTGTAGTATGATTTGCTCCATTTAGTTCTCAGTACTACCCCCTTTTTTCTCCTCCTCATTGCCCCTGATACCCTTTCTCTATTCTAATGGTCTTCCCTGTATTTATTTATTTGCCTTTAAAATTAGTACGTCATACATAAATGTGAAATTCCCTGTGATATACTCATACATGCACATAGATTAATTTGGCCAATTTCATTTCACAGTTCCACCCTTTTCCCACTCTTCCCCCATCTCCTCCCTCTACTCCACTGATGTCCCTTCTATTTTCATGAGATCTCCCCTTTTTATTCCTTATTTCTTTCTAGCTTCTGCATATGATAGAAAACATTTGACCTTGACTTTCTGAGTCTGGTTTATTTCACTTAGCACGATGTTCTCCAGTTCCACCCATTTACCATGAAACGACATAATTTCATTATTTATGACTAAATAGAACTCCATTTTGTATATAAACCACATTTTCTTTATCTATTCATCTGTTGATGGACACCTAAGCTGGTTCTACAACTTGGTGATTATGAACTACACTGATACATTTTTAAAAGTAGAAATGTGGTCTATAAGAGTTTTCATTTTTAAAATTTTTATTGAACTGCCAAATTGATTTTGGAAAATAAGAAAATATACACTGCTTCCAACATCAAATGAGGATTCCAGTTCCTACCCCCTTTATTACTTGGGTAACATAAATCTTTAAAGTTTTTGCCAATATGATCATTATTATTTTAATTTTTCTTATGCTTATTTCTACAAAGATTTAATACCTCTTCTTATAGTTTACTATGTGAATTTTTAAAATATCTGGGTTTTTCTTTGTCCATTTAAGTGCTTAGCTTTTCTTTGTAATGTTTTATAGTTTATAAAGAATCTGTATTAATGCTTTATATTAAATCCATATTAATGTTTCATTCAACTACATGAAACCACTACTACTTACATATATTTTAATTTGTTTGCAGTTTAGCTTAAATGTGTGCTATAGTGAAATCTCATTTTTACTGTATTTAAGTATATTTTGATTAGTGCTAGTCCAGTAAAATGAGGTTGGAATCTTTCCAATATTGTTTTATATACTAGAATATCGTTAAAAAATATAAGAAGCCTGGGGTTGAAGCTCCATGGTAGAGTACTGACCTAGCATGCGAGAGGCCCTGGAATCAATTCGAAGCACCACCACAATACAAAGTAATAATAAAAGCAAACAAAAAATCAAGGCCCCTCCTAATTACCTAATCTTTGAGTCACAATACCCTTGACCCCTTGTGTTGCAGTGGAATTCAGCTTTTCTTCTTATTGGCTTATCCAGATCAGCAGGAATACTTAACGAGGTCTTTTAAAATTTTATTTATTTATTTTTTAGTTGTGTGTTGTTACAGACGATTTGCTCAATCATGGGGTCCTTTTTTTTCCTCTCAGCTAGAGAGCAATATCAAGAACACATATGAACTTTATGGTGATTGCAAAGGGTTTTCTTGTCCTCCGGTATATTTCACATGTATCACGCTTCCACTCGGACTGGTAGGCTCTCCCTGAATTAGAATTTAACTGAGTGCATGTTTTCTTCTCTTTTGAATAGATAACTAGGTGGGGTGATGGAAACATTTTAAGACTGATTTAAAGTGATGACTGCAAAACTTGGTAAATTTACCACAACATTATTGAATTATATACTTAATATGGGTGAATTAAATGATATGTAATTTATGGCACAGTTAAATAAAAAACAGATTACTTTTTTTGTGGGGGGAGTATCAAAAATTGAACTCAAGGGCACTGGACCACTGAGCCACACCTCAGCCCTATTTTGTATTTTATTTAGAGACAGGGTCTCACTGAATTGCTTAGCACCTTGCTTTTGCTGAGACTGCCTTTGAACTCACGATCCCCCTGCTTCAGCCTCCTGAGCTGCTGGAATTACAGGTGTGTGCCACCATGCCTCAAGATTACTTTTCTTTCTTTTTTATTGTAATTTTAACTGCCAGCCCAAGGTCTGGCCCACAAAATATTTTGGGACCTACTGTTCTACCAATACTTGTCATTTTCCCCATGTTTTTTCTTAAATTTTGTTTTCCACTTATTACTCCTTTATTTATAGAAGAAAATAGATACTTTATCTCTAATTTGGTAGATTTTTTGTTATCACTGTGTCACATAAGATTGAAATACAATTCCTTGGAGATACAGTATTTTATTAAGTATTCGCTATGCATTTTTCATTTCCCCATGGTTTGTTTTCTTGAAAATAAATTTTTCATGTCTAAGATAAAACTTTCTCTAATGAAGTTTAAAAAATTCCATGATATAGGCCTTTCCTGAAAGATTAATAATATAGACTAGCTACTATATATATTTTAAGAATTCTGAGTCATGAAATCTTTAAATCAGTGTCTTAGTTGGCTATTTTTATAATACTACATTTTGTGAAAAGCCAAAATTGTAGTGGTTTACATTAGACATATTTTTTTCAAGTCTGAAGGCCTGACAGATATGGATCTAGTTGTTTTTATTCATCATTATTTCTGGACCCATATGAAGCAGCAAAATCAGCCCTGGCAGGTTATTTTCATAGGGAATGACAGGAGACAAGAGATGAGGCTAAGCCACAAACACATGCACCAAGCCTCTGCTTCCATGTGGCATATTTTATGCTCATGAATTAGAGCCCTATGTCAATGGTTTGAGAAAATATATCTTATGCATAGTGACACCAGAGCAAGGAAGGGAATGGAACAAAGATGTGTGACTTTGAAAGGAATTTTCTCAACTTGTTTAAGTGAAACTCACTTTCCCCTGCTTTGTTACAAGTTGTTTTTTTTTTTTTTTTAACAGTAAGACAATTCTTTCTTTTTTTTTTTTAAATTGGTTTTGTTTTTTAAATACATGACCGCGGAATGCCCCACAATTCTTATTACACATATATAACAATTTTTCATACCTCTGTTTGTATATAAGGTATGTTCACACCAATTCATGTCTACATACATGTACTTTGGATAATGATGTCTAACACATTCCACCATCCTTGCTAATCCCCTGCCCCCTTCCTTTTCTTCCAACCTCTCTGCCCTGTCTAGAGTTCATCTATTCCTCACATGCTCCCCCTCCCTACCCCACTATGAATTAGCCTCCTTTTATCAGAGAAAACATTTGGCATTTGTTTTGGGGGGATTGGCTAACTTCACTTAGCATTATCTTCTCCAACAGCATCCATTTACCTGCAAATGCCATGATTTTATTCTCTCTTATTGCTGAGTAATATTCCATTGTGTGTGTGTGTGTGTGTGTGTGTATATATATATATACATACATATATATATATATATATATATATGTATATATATATATATACATATATATATATATATGCCACATTTTTTATCCATTCATCTACCAAAGGATATCTAGGTTGGCTCCATAGTTTAGCTATTGTTAATTGTGCTGCTATAAACATCGATGTGGCTGTGTCCCTGTAGTATGCTCTTTTTAAGTCCTTTGGGTATATTCCAAGGAGAGGGATAGCAGGATAAAATGGTGATTCCATTCCCAGATTTCCAAGGAATCTCCCTACTGCTTTCCATATTGGCTGTACCAATTTGAAGTCCCACCAGCAATATATGAGTGTGCCATTTTCCCCCACATCCTCACCAACACAGTGTTTGTCTTTATAATAGCTGCCATTCTGAGTGGAGTGAGATAATATCTTAGAGTAGTTTTGATTTGCATTTCTCTAAGTATGAGAGATGATTAATATTTTTTTTTGAATATACTTATTGATTGATTGAGTATCCTCTTCTGAGAAGTGTCTGTTCATGCCCTTGGCACATTTATTGATTGGGTTATTTGGTTTTTTGGTGTTTAGCTTTTCAAGTTCTTTATATACCTTAGAGATTAGTGCTCTATCAGATGTGTGAGGGTTAAAATTTTTTAACCAAGATGGATACTCTCTATTCACCTCACAGATTATTTCTTTTGCTGAGAAGAAACTTTTTGAGTCCATCCTATTTATTGATTCTTGATTTTAATTATTGCGCTATAGGAGTCTTATTAAGGAAGTTGGGACCTAATCCCATATGATGGAGATTAGGACCAACTTTTTATTCTATTTTATGCAGGGTCTCTGGTTGTATTCCTAAGTCCTTGATCCATTTTGAATTGAGTTTTGTGCATGGTAAGAGATAGAGGTTTAATTTTATTTTGTTGCATATGGATTTCCAGTTTTCCCAGCATCATTTGTTGAAGAAGCTCTTTTCTCCAATGCATGTTTTTGGTGCCTTTGTCTAATATAAAATTATCATAATTTTGTGGGTTAATCTCTGTGTCCTTCATTCTGTACCATTTGTCTACCAGTCTGTTTTGGCGCCAATAGCATGCTGGTTTTGTTACTATTGCTCTATAGTATAGTTTAAGTTCTGGTATAGTGATGCCGCTTGCTTCACTCTCCCTGCTTGCTTCTGCAGTCCTTATGAGTGGTATGATTTGTCCCAAACTTTCACCTTCAGTCTGTGTATATCTTTACCTATCAGTGAGTCTCCTGAAGGTAGCATATTATTGTGTCTTTTTTTTTTTAATCTAAACTGCTAGTCTATGTCTTTTGATTGGTGAGTTTAAGCCATTAACATCAGGGTTACTATTGAGACATGGTTTGTATTCCCAGCCATATTTGTTTATTTTTGTTATTTAACTTGACTTGATTTTCTTCTTTGATTAGTTTTTCCTTTAGGGTACTACCTCCCTCTTCTGAGTTTCATTGTTGTTTTTTGTTTCCTCTTCATGGAATATTTTTTCAAAGATGTTTTGTAGTGTCAGTTTTCTAGCTATAAATTCTTTTAACTTTGGACAATAAGCTGGGGGTGGGGCTTAGGATGATATGGTAGGAAGTGAGGATATAGAGTTAATGTATCTTAGGAAGTATGAAGGAGAAATCTAGTGAAGAGGGTTAGTAGCAAGAGAATAGACAGGAGGTAATTTAGGGTAGGCACATACGTGGGATTACAGTAGAGTACAAAAAGCAAACACACATATGTATTTAGAAAAATACAGATGTCAAAACAGCAAAATTTGGAGGGGGAAAGAAAAATGAAAGAATAAAAAGAAAAGAAGAAAAAGGGGCATATATAACACTTCTATATTATATTACTCAGATGACTCAGTCCTCAAAGTCCTATTTCATGCAAAGTTCTTGGTTTCACATATGTTGGGGATGTGAGGGCTGGAGGATGGAGAGGTAGAAGAGAAAAAAGCAAGCAAGCAACCAACCAACAAACAAAAAAGTCAGAAGAAGCCAGGGTTGTAGCTAGCTTTAGAGGTCTGTATCTCTCCTGCTTCTCTTCTCATCCAGTAGGTGGTGCCATCTGTTGTAACCTGGTGTCTCTGCCCTCGGGATGGTGGAGGTAACCTGGGTGGGAAGACTGGTCCTGGCGCAGGGCGCCTGGATGCAGGGAGTGGCACCCACCAGTTCCCCTGCAGAAAGAGTGCACCTCACTGGTCTCTTTTTGGGACCCCTCACTTGTATGATGTGAGTGCCTGGTACTATCGCCCTCTCTGGCCTGGAGATTTCCCAGTTCCTGGTCTCTCCCTCTCCCCTAGCAGTTCCCAATTGAGGAAACTCTCACCCTGGGACTCCTGTGGGTGGCTCCCTGGTCACACTGAACATCTGTGTTGGGCAACTACTGTGCTGGGTTATTGCTGCTGGGGAGGGGGCAAGGTTGGAAATCTGGTACCTGGCTGCTAGACTGGGCACTGCCCCCAGCTAAATGGCCAGAATGTTGAGTCAAGATGGCGGCGGTCTGCTTTCAGTGCTGGGGAGCCTGGTGAGGTGGAGGGAGCCTAGTGAGGTGGGGGGAGCTGGGGGGAACTGGGCGATGGTGTTGTGATGTGGGTAAGTAGCAGCTGAGTGACTTGCATGGGAGCTAAGCGAAGTCTTGGCGATCTGTATATGTGTTGATAGGTGATTCTGCTAAGGCACTCCAGTCTTGCATGGACTGGAACTTCTGGCTTTGGGTCCTGCTCCAATTCCGGGTATCTTACTGAACTGGTGAGGCCCAGAGCCCCGCCTGGGGTCACAGAGCTGGTGATTTCTGTGGAGAGCAGCTGGATAGGGGTCCTCTAACACTCTCAGAGAATGGAGTATTCCTACTAGGCGGGATCTTTGGGACTGGCAGCCTGGGGCAAGGGGTGGCTCCCTCTCTTCCTGCCAGCATGTTTTTTCTCTCAAGCACACGTTTACAATTTCAAATACATCAACAATATTTTAGGAAACAATGATAATATTAAATTATAATCTTCAACTTTGGCTGTATATTGAAATCACATGGGGTGTTTTTAAAAAACATTGAGTGCCATATTCAACCTGACCAATTGGAAGAATTTTGCGGAATGTTATCCTGGCATTTCTATTTAAGTTTTCTTCTTTTGATCCCTGCATGTATAAAGAAAGGTTGAATATTACTGTTGGGGGAAATGGAATATTGCAGAATAATTTCCATATTCCTCCTTTGAACATTTTCAACTAGAGCTCAGTATTTATTTCTGTATCTTTAAGGTTTAGTACATTTTATTTCAAGTGTATTGAAACTTTGTCTTCCAGTTACAGAAAAAAGTTGTGGTTCTTGAAGTTTACATATGGAGTATTATTCTAGCCTTATTAAGATTTTATATTTTATTCTCCTTAGGGTAAATTTGTGAAAGATTAGGAATTCTTTTATGCAATTTTAAGTGCTTTATCTTTCTTTGGTATAGTAGTTGCTGGGGATTGAACCCAGGGCACATGCAAGGTTAAGCAGATGTTCTATAGACAAGATACACCTACCTCAGGTATATTCTTATGTGGAGGAAGGAATATATTTTTGAATCACAGAAATCGCATGATTTAGCATTATGTCTGCCAGGAGGAATACCAAAGCACAATTTGTTCTCAATGAGCTTTGTTTTCTTAGTTCTCAAAATGTATAACCAAGGAATTGAAATATTGTTTCAGAAAACCCACAACATGTTAAATCTTTCTGCCCTCACACATTTTGGTCACCCTATAGAAAAATCCTGTTTTTGACATAAAATAAGCTTCTATTATTTGGTTTGAAATATACATATATTTTTTTTTCTGAAAATTAATTTTAAAAGATATATGTATACATAATTTATAGCTTTATATAACTAAAGCTAATTTAAAAAGCTATATACATACATACCTATATAATTTTAAAAGCCATGTACATTGCTTTTAAAATTAATTTTCAAATATTTCCAATACTATTATTATGTTTAATAAGTTAGAAACATTCCATTGATTTATCACTTTATTCATTCTTATGATTTGAAATTCTTATGTGCTAATATGTAACATAACAATTCAGAGTATGGAATAAGGAAGAAATGAAGAATTCTAAATCACATCAAGCATATTAGCAATAAAAGGCAAGAATCAATACAAGAGAAAAGTATACTACATAAAACAGGATAAAGTAATCAATAGCAGTGGATTATAGTATACAATTGCAGATGATTACGGGGAAATCCACTTGAGTTACACAGTGATACTAAAGAGGTTCAACAAATGTCCACTGCATATTGGCTTCACACAAAGGATAAAGGAAATTGCAAAAGTGAAATAGAGAGTTTCAAAGAAAATGAACAAAAAATATTTTTTAAAAATCCTGAAAGTTTATGAGATTTTAGAAAATAATTTTTGGAAATGATTTTGCTTTCAAGCCACCAAAGAAAAAACACATCCAAGTGTCTGGGCCCAAAAACACATATTCAGAAAGTTAAATAAGAGATGGCTTATTAAGTATCAATTATTTTGGAAGGAATTAATATGACTTTTTCAGTTATTTAAGGCTGCACTGACAAGTCACCACAAAATAAGTAGATAAAAAATAGTAGTTGTTTCATTATTCTCTCATGTTTCTGAGAGCTTGTTGGTCTCAATTGAGTAGTCCCCACTCAAGGTCTTATTTTTGGCTCCAGACAAATGGTGGCTGGGGGTAGAGTGATTTCAAAGGTTTTGTCTGTCACCTATCTTCTTGTGACTTAGGCTTCTTCACACGATGATTGATGAATTTCAATAAAAAGCATTTATTATTTATTTCAATAGAAAGCATCCCAAGAAGATCAGACAGAAGCTATAACAATTTTATGACATAGCTTAGTAATGCATAATATGTCACTCCCATTGTATTCCATAGATTCAAGAGGAGGACATATAAAGTCCATATTTTCTCTTGTGGTAGAGTAAGTGTCACATTTTAAAAGCATAGAAAATGAGAAATCTTTTTGCTGCTATTGAAAATAAAATCTACTACATGTGTCCCAAGTCTCCTTTGTCCTCTCAGTTGGACAATGAAATATTTATGTAGGCTTATATAATGAATATATAAATGCCAATTTACTCCAATTAAAAATTTGAATGTGAACTCTGAAGTGTTTAATATCATTGGATGTGAACTGGAGTTATTCTTCCAAGACTTCTCCTAGCTGTAAGGTATGAGAAAGTTAGCTGTCAGTGTCTCAGATCCCAACATTCACTACCCTCTCCTGCTGCCTTGCAGGCTTTATTTTAGTTCCTCTGAATTTCCATGCTCATCACCACTTCTAGGTCTCTGGTGACTTGCTTGTCTCCTGGATCTTTGCATAGTATTTTACATAGGAATGCTATAATAAAACACCATAGATTGGGTGGCTTACACAACAGAAATTTATTTCACATATTACTGGAGGGTAGAATCCAAAGAAGAGTGCTAGCAGGGTATGGTTTGAGGGAGAGTTTTCTTCTAGGCTTGCTGACAGCTGTGCCCTCATTGTGTCTTCATGGAGTAGAAAGAACATGAGGGAAACCCCTCTGTAGTCTCCCCTTATAAGACCATCAATGAGATCGTGAAGGCTGTACCCTCCTGATGTCTTCTAAACCTAATTGCCATCTAAAGTTCCCATCTCCAAATACCATCACATTTGGGGCTAGGACTTCAAAAACATTCAATGAATTTTATGGTGTGACACAGTTCTGTCCAGGACATAGGTAGTTCCTCATATCTTAACTCTCTGCACATACATTGGGACTTCCCTAGCCATGCTATGTACAATAATTCCGTTCCTTCAGAGGTTCTTTTCATCATATTACTGTATTTCCCTCATTACTTCTATGCTACTGACTCTCAACTTTGCATTAGATTCAAATCTCAATAAGGTAGATTTTTGTGTTCATTTTGGATCAATGCTTGCCACAGAGAAGCCTTCAGGAAATGGTCCATGTGTTACAGGGTAAAGGTATCCTTGGTTCTTGTGATTTCAAAGGAAACATTTCAGGGACACAGAAGCAGTCAGTTATGTAAGAAAGGAGATTTTGTAAGCAAGAAGCAAAAATCTACGTCCAACAAGTGAGAGTGCGGAGTCCCATGCAGAAATGGCTGTGTTTCAGTCAGGAGACACAGAGTAGCTAGTAAATAATCACTCATTTTTATTTAACAAAATGAAAGTACACTCCAGAGAACATGGAGTGGATCCACTTAAGGAGTGGATCCACTTAAGAAGTGGAATGGTTCCATGGTCCCAGGATTGGGGTTCACTCTATTTTCATGTCCCAATCTGGTTCGAGTTTAGTTCCTCCTCTGCCCCTATATCACATGAGTGGCAAATGTGATGGACAGAAGGTGTTAAGTAATCAGGGAAAGGGTTCATGTGCTGTACCAGTATTCTCTGCAAAAATCCACAAGAGCAAGGAGTGGTGGTGTGGTGTCAAAACTGAAGTGCAAATGATATAACCACAGCATGATATTTGCCAAAGGTTGCTTTTGGACATGTTGCAGCTCAGTAACAGGGTCTAGGTAGGTACTAATCCGAGTGGAGTGCTGTTTCCAGAAAACAACCTGAAGTTTTAACTGCAACTGGGCATAGCTTTTGCTTCCCTGGGTCTTTGGACCCCTCTCCTTGGTCTGCCCCAGTTTCTTTTTCCCTTCCTGCTGCCTTGTTCATGTGTGTGTTACCTAACACATGGATAAGTGAATGAATCAGTTAAAGACTAAATTGATGCATTTTTCTGGCAGTTTTAATTTAGTGATAATCAATTGTCCTTCTTAAATGGTCAATAATCAGACCACTGTTGCTTTCATGAGTTTGTCCCTATTCTGTTACTTTCAGGCCACAGAGAAAATAATTAGCTTGTGCACAGCATAAAGAGGACTTCAAATATTTGAACACAGTTATTCTGTCTCACTTATATTTTCATTTTAAACATTGTGTATGCTTTCAAAAACATAATGACAGATTTCTAGTCCTTTTATCCTGATTGACACTTTTCTCTGGAAGGTTTCAGTTTTCAAATGACCCTTTGAAAGAGTGTGCTCCCAGTAGAACATAGTACTCTAGGTAAAGTTTCACCAGCTGAGGATAAAATAGGTATCACTCTTTTTAGGAGCTCTGTATTTTTATTGATGCAGAATAGAACATGTTGCCTTTCCTGAGGAATCATGATTCATAAACAATCAAACGTATATTTCCATTTTTAATTGTGTCATTGTTGCCAAAGCTAAAATCAAAGGCCAGAATTTTGCCAAGTGTCAAGGATCAACAATTTAGGGCCTTTTAAAGCTGACTTTAGAAACCAAGAAAACAAAATGTATTCTAAGTGGGTTAAGATTCCAAAATAAATCCAGAAGATTGACACAAAATGAGATCATGCTGTTTTCACATCTGAGATCAAAAGAAGCTTCCAAATAATTCATAAGACTTCTGATTTAATGCCATATGGCTGGCATCTTGCAATCACCAGCTTGAACTTCCTATTTAAAAATTGTTAAGACCATCAGAAAAAAGGTTGAAAGCAATAAAAACTAAAAGGGATTAACAACCAATGGTTAAATTCAGTTAAATATTCAACAATTAATTTCCTTTTCAACAGAAGGCAAGACTTTTTTTTCTTGTATGTCCTGTGCATATTTAAAATCCAATTCCCTTAATCTTTGGAAATTTATTAAGAATATCAGCACAGGACTCAAATTTCTAGGTACAGATAACAGATTCATTTCTTATTACTTTATTAGTACTGAGGCATGTTACTTAGCATCTTAATGCCTTAGTTTCCCTTATCTGTTAAATACTCTAATCAAATCACCAATGCAGATAATTATGTAAAATATATAAGACTCTATAAAACAAATGCTCACTAAAAGCAGGTTATTTATATATTATTATTATGTAATAGAACATTTTTGCTTGCTTAAAGATATTAAGAAATACATAATACTACCTTCAGGGGCTTTCTTATTGGCTAAGTATTGCACATTGTCAGCACCAGAATATTGCAGCACTCTTTCTCCTAAGACAGGATTTTACTTTTGGAGGCATCTGGAGCATCATCTTCACCTTCTTCCGTATCACTTTTTTTTTTTTTTTTGCCTCAACCCCCAGCTTTCCAGTAGATCTTTGCTATATCAGCTAGTTTCTGTGGATTATCAGCATGAGTTAAAAATTGAGAACACCAGGACCAATCCTGGAATACTAATTAAGAATTTGCATTTCAATAAGACCCAAGTTTACTCATCTGTTTATCATTATCTATGAAATTCTGCTTTACACTTATTTCAAAGCCACTACACTCAGCCAAAGGTCTGTTATAATAGTAGTACTGAGAGTCTGAAGAATACTTTATAACCTGAAAGTTGAGTCCACTAGCAATGGCAGGCACCTGTGTGCCGCAGTCTTGGCTGGGCACAGAATCACGAGCCACCACACAGCTTTGTAGATTCAAACAGCAATTCTTTATTCCCGAACTCACACCGGCCTCCACACACGTTCTGGGGCAATCCCAGTTCTCCTGCCACCCAATTCACCTACTCCACGAGGCTTATTTCCCAAAATGCTCTCTGAATCTCACGAGAGTTCAACAGGAGCTTAGGCAGCAGGAACGCCCTAATTCCAGCAGCAATAATCCTCAACATCGAACTTCCCTAAAATCCAAGGTCTTAAACTGGGAACGCCTTGTCTTAAACCGGGAACGCCCTAAACCCAAGGATTGGGATACTTCCTCAAACTGCAGGATACACCCTAATCCTGGATCCACCCTCGTCCTTGGGCAGGGTCACCTAACATGCAATGTCAACAGCGAAATTAACATGGGGTACGCTGGCAAGGAAATTTCCTACTTGGTAATGGCCCTCAGCACCTGTGGAGCCAAATACAAGAGGTACATTCAGAGATTAACAGAGAGAAGAGAAAATTTTTGAGTGCAATCTGAGAAACCAGACTGAGACCTTTGCACCTGCTATAGAGGGCTTTCAGCTCATCCTGGACAAGTTTGACTCAGAAGAAAGTTATTTTGAAGACGAAAACTGCAAACTACAGTGATATTATACCATCTATTTCTTGGGAGGATCAGATAGTCAGGTGGGCCAGTCCAAGATTCTTTTCTGCACCTTATGGTGACCATGCCTTAATAAACTCTTGATCTGTCCCTTTACTCTATTCCTTAGATCACTAGAGGTCAATTATTTTATCACAGAGAACTATCTGCTGTTTGCTTTCCCTGAGAGCTTAAGTCAGACCATCCTGAAGTTGGAGGCAAAAGATACAGAGGAACTCATTTCCACTGATAATATTCTTTCACATGAAAGCAAAATCTTTTACATGAAAAATCTTGTAGTTACCTTGTGCAAACCTCCTTATGCTTAATTTGAGGAAAATAAAGTTTTCTAAGCTCATGTAGTCTATCACTAAAATGAGAATAATCATAGTCTTTAACGCACAGGGTTTTGTATTATTAAGATTAAATGAGACTACACCCACACTTTTTCAGCACACAATACCATGATATATTATTATCATTCTTTTATATAAAACACAAACTTAATGTAGCAGTTTGTGATTTAAAAAACTTCAAATTCTCTACAACTTCCTCCACCCCTACTCTATTAGATACAAATTCTTCAAGCTAACATGTAAGAAACTACATACTGTGAATTCTGATATTTCCCAAAGAAATTTGCAGTTCCCTGAATATATATAACTCAGGAAATTCACCATCAATTTTCTGAAAATATTACTATCGTCCCTTCAATCCCCATAGCAGCAACTGAGCCTTTCAAACTTAGGTGAAATTCTATCACTTACAAATTTCCCTCTCACATAATTTGAACAGGTATCCATAGGGTTCTCACACGCACTCGACATATTCTGGGACTTATGTGTTCTCTTGTGGTTTTGCCAACCAATGGAGCTTCCTAAAGTCTGGATATTATCTTGTTCTCTGTCATTTTCTCTTTAATTTCACTTTTCAGTTGACTTCCACATGCATTTATTTGATGCATACATATTTCAGGCTCCTTTCCAGGTAGCAATGCTTTTTAAGAAATTTTTATTTGTTGTGAAAAGTACACCTGAACACTTTTAAAAATATAAATATTAATTGTCAAAATCCTCTGTCTCTATTTGTCACCCAAATAGATGAAGTTCAAGTGTGGCTTCTAGATCCGGTAGTTGATATATTCATCTTCTAGCCCCAAAGCACTTTACCATTCCCCACTTCTGCCCAGCAGATGAAAGGATAGCACATGGAAGGTACAAAAATTTGTGATTGTTGTTGACCTCCAAAGCAAATAAACAATGCAAAAAAAAAAAAATAGCAAATCTACTCAGGGTCAAAACACTGAGCAGAAATACAGTTTGGCCTATTTCTAATGGCTTTCTTGAGTGTTTGAAAATAAGTTTGGAAATCATTTCCTTTGTATCTTTTGCCTCTAACTTCAAATTTCAGGGGAAGAAAAAAGCAGACACTCATGTGTGATAAAACAGATAACCTCTAGTGATCTAGACAGCAGTATAAAGGGAGAGATTAGGATTTCATTAAGGCATGGTTACCACAAGTTGCCGAAAAGAATTTTGGCCTTGCCGGCGTGGCTATTTGTTCCTTAGAATAAACATATGACATACGTTTCTTATTTTCTAATACTCGATATGTGCAGCTTTAGTCTTCAAATGACACACCTCTTGAGTGTGTCCAAGTATGGTTTGTTGTCCTCTATATCTGGTGCAGAGGTCTTAGTCTGTTTTTCAATGCACTGGTAATTTTACTCTTCTTTATTGTTGTTATTATTCCTGTTTTCTTCATGCCATTACTTTCTTTTCCTTGGTGTATTCTCTTACCTAAAGAATGTAAGTTCCAATAACTGATAAATTATTTTTGGGGAAAAATTTATGACAATATTCAATATTTGAAAATATTCTTATTCTACCTTTATGCCTAATTTCCAGAGTATAAAATGCTTTGATTGAAAATCATTTTCTGTTAAACTACTTTAGGTATTGCTTCATTGCCTTTTTGCTTCCACTGATGCTATTGAGAAATCTCAAGTTATTCTGATATGTGATTCTTTGCATGTGACTTATAAAATTTTCTCTAGATTCTTCTGAGTATTCTCATTATGCATAGTGTTCTGATGTTCCACGTATGTAAACTTTTTGGAATGTAACTTGTATGGGTTTATTTTCATAAATTCTGGTAATCACTTTGGTGGTATCTTTTCACCTGATACAAGCCATTCTATGATTCTGGAAAATTTGTTGATAATTTTCTCTGTTTTATTTCCTCTGTGTTCTCTTTTCTCTGTAATATCCTTTTTGAAATCCACAATCCTATATGCATGATTTTCTAATATTATCCAATAATTTCATTAATACTTAGCCCAAATTCTTCCTTTTACTTAATTTTATTGAATTTTTTTTACTAACCTTTTATTGAGTTCTTTCTATAAAATTTCTTTCTTCCTCCTCTTATTCCTCTTCCTCCACCTCCTCCTCCTCTTCTTTTTCCTCCTCCCCTCCTCCTCTACTCCTCCTTCTTCTTCTCCTCCTCTTCCTTTTTTGTTTTTTTGTGTGTGTTGCTGAGTAATGCAACTCAGGGCCTTGTACATGGGCAAGCACTCTACCTACTGCACTCTACCACTGAGCTACATCTCCAGCCATTAAGCTTTTTTAATATCATGTTTTAAATTCTAAGAGTACTTTCTAATTTTTATAATGCTCTTTTCATTATCACATATGTGTGATGATATCTTTTCTTATATTTCTGAAGATATTAGCAATAGGTTTTAATCCCTCTCTGTAATTTCTGTTTCCATCAGTTAGCTTCCTGTTTCTTTTTGCTTTATTTATTAATTTATTTTTGGATTAGAGGCTTTTTTCAGATATTTCATAAATTTTTCTTTGTTTGGTGGTACCAGGAATTGAATTTGTGTGTGCTCCACCATTGAGCTACATCCCCAGCCCTTTGTATTTTTCTTTTTATTTTGAGACACAGTCTCCCTTACTTGCCAAAGTTGACCTTGAATTTGTAATCCTCCTGCCCCAGCCTTATGAGTCACTGGGTTTATACGCATGCACCACTGTGCCTGGCTATCTGACAATTATTTATTGTCAGCTTATATGTAAATATATACCCTGACATCAAATTTTGAACATGGGATAGAGAATGATGACTTTGGAATTTAATTAGTCTGAGCTGAGTGGGATAGTAAGTGGGTAATTTCTCATTTCTGTACCCTTGGTCTTTCTTCTTGACAACTGAAACATTGCATGGGAGAGTACTTCAAATTTTGGTTCAGGGTCAAGTATAGTTTCCAGAGTTGAGTCTAACCTTCCAGCATTTTAAAGAACAGAAAGGTAGAAACAGTGTGAAGTTTCAATATTCTACCCTTATCTTCCCCTATTTTAATGATAGCTGCATCTTCAGTTATTCCAGGAATCTTCCAGACTCAAAACAGTTTATTTCACCATTCCCAATAGCACTGAAGTAGACTGATAGGACCAGGTATATAAACATTGGCCATTCTTTTTCTTACCCATTACTCCTTATTTTAGTGGCATCTCTTCACCATGAGGTGAAGACAGGATATATTGTATCCATGACTGAAATTACATATCACAATATCAAATCTGTTACTATTATTGGTAATAAATAATAGGTTCTCTTAGGGTACACATTTGATATAATATGATTGGTTAATGGAAATAAATTTATAAATATGTGTATATATATATATATATATATATATATATATATATATATATATATATATATATATATACACACACACATTTGTAAATTTCCACAATTATACTGCTTAATTTTATTTAGCTTTAACTTTAGAGCACAGTTAAATTGAACACATCTCATGAAAATTAATATATAAAATGCATTTTTAAGTTTTCACAATGAGTAATAGCAATTTTGAGATATGATGATTCCCTTTTGATTTGTTGCAATTAGAACTATCAGGGTCTCTAAGACAAAAAGCACATGAATAATTGTAACTAGACTGAAAAAAATACTTCTCTTAATTGCAGTGTCTTCTCTGTCCTGAATGTGGGAGAGCTGTGAGAATGAATTGTGGAAATTTTCATTTCAAGTATACTAACAAATAGACACAATTACAAAATTTCTGTTAATTTACAGGCCATTTGAATTCTGTGGAGTTTTAAATTTATGAAGCAAACTAAAAAAAACTGTGTAGAGAAGTTATACTGAGGTATATTAAAAATGTTTTACACTGAGTTTTAAGGAACAGAGAATGCTGATGAAATACAAGAAGCCAAACTAATCATTAGAAGTGGCAGAAAATGTTCTTGTATAAGGCATAGTTGTAACTTGCTGCAAAGGTGCAGATGAATAAGTAGTGGAATTAAATGGAATTGCATATCTAATATACATTTCAGAGAAATAGGCATTTTAAACTGGATCATGAAATGGATTGGGAGATAAAAGGAAATCTGAGATAAATGAGAAGGCAAGCATTAGATTTAGGGTAGCATGAAATGCTACAAAAAGCTCCTGCACAATTTAGAAAACAGAAAGTTCAGGCGTGTTTATGTCACGTCAGAGCAAACAGAAAGAGGAATTTAAAGGGCAACCTGAGTTAGGAAAAAAGGCATACATTACACAGTACTGGAAAAAAATGACCATGGGCATGTTTATGGGCATGAGATGAGTGAAGACGAGCACTTTTAAGTAAAAATGGTCAAGAACAGTTGATGGATTATCAAAGTGAATTAAATGAGGTCAGAAACCTGAGCTTGCAAATGTTCCAGGTCAAAAAGAAATTCTGATTTTGAAATATCTAAACATAAAATTATTTTAATGAACTATTTGGGCAATGCTACAATTTATTGGTAATGCAGAATCTTTTAGATATGATTTATTATAATTCATATAGGTAATTCAGCAAAAAATAAATTTTATTGGACAAATTAAAAATAATGATCAGAGCTACTGTGATAAAAATGAAGCAACCATGCACTAAAATTTTTGTACTCTCTAATGTGACTCAGAAATTTGGGGATAAAATGGCCATGAGCCTGAATTAAGTAATTGCAAGTGAAAGTGGGTGCATATAAGCAGTGTGAAAGAGGCTGAGTTGGTATGTGGCAAAGTTCTCTCTACACATTAGAAAGAATTTAATAGGGACCTATATGCTCCTTTCTTGATTCAACTCCTTAGCTAGCTCCTGTCTTTGTTTCACTTTTATTTTCTAGGATGCTCTCTTCACATAGTGGGAATGTGCATCTTCTTTCAGAATCGAGTCCTGTCTTTATGGTTAAGGAACAACTGAATGCTAAAAATGAAAGCAACCAAAGTTCCAAGTACTATCACATGAATTAGTAATTAAGGAGAAATAATCGCCTGTCCTGTTCTCTTCAGATAACCCAGTTCTCTCTCTTACTTTACCACTGGAGAGTGGTAGAAGCAATGAGTGCGAAATATATTCACTGACAGTTCTAAGAAAACATGCAACTGATATTTAATGGACATCAGCAATGAGCCAGATGCTCTGCTACAGGCACATCAGCAGACAGGAAAGAGAATTCTGTTCTCATAAAGCTTGTATTCTAAATAAGAGAGCAAAAAATATAAATAATAAACAACATATCTACCATATAACCTTTTATATGGTGATATGTACTCTGCAAAAAAAAAAAAAAAAAGATAAGGAGTAGATAGGAACAGAAGAGCTTGTAAGGTTAGGCCTTAGGACATAGGGGTGTTACTGCTTTCAGTATGGTTCCAAGGTAGGACCCACAGAGAAGAGGATGCTGAAGCAAACCTTTCATGGAGTACTGGATCAGTCATGCATGTATCTGAAGAGCAGTGTTCCTTCCAAGGCTAAGAAAGGAACTCACTGAGGTGTTAGAAGTCTAGCACAGCTATAATTGGAGAGTAAAGAAATAAGGTGAGATTATGAATGACTTCTGATTCTGAGTTCTATTATGAGCAAATATGAAGACTTTGGAAGGTTTTGTGCAGAGGAATGATGCAATATCATTTGTATTTTCAAAGGACCACTCTGACAATTCTGTTCAGAATAAATTGCAAATGGGCAGAAAAGTAGGGAGATGAGTTAGGGAGACACTGAGTAACTCAGGGGAGAACTGATGCCTACAGAACTTCTGGTTCTTAAAAAAAAGGATGAGAAGGCAAACGCATGTCTACTAAAACATTTGGATTTCAATTTCTATTTAATTTGGATACTACTAAATAGAACAGAGTATTGGTAGGCTGTCCTCTCTTTGTTTTGATTTTGTTTATGACTGGACCAACTTAATATTATCTAACAGTTGGGTATGTTTTTATAATAACTACAACAAAGTGCCATAAACTGGATGCTTTAACAGGAGAGAATTAATTGTCTCACAGACTGGAAGGCTGTAATTGTGAAATCTAGGTGGCGCAAAGCCATGTTCCCTCTGCAGGTTCTAGAGAAGAATCCTTCCAGCCTCTGCTATCTCTCTGTATTCCTTGGTCTGAGGTACCCCAAGTTCACTCTCTGCTCTACCTTCTCATGGCCTTCTTCTCATGATATTCTAGTATCTCTGAATCTCCTTGTAAGTCTCTCTGTTATTGGCTGTAGGGTACACTCCAATTTCAAGATGATTTATTTTGAGGATTTTAACTAATTTATACACTATTTATATTTCAAAGAGAGTCATTTTCTAAGGTTTCATGTGGGCATGAATTTTGAGGGGGCACTAGACAACTTAGTACACTAGGATAGTCAAAGAACAATAAAGAAATAGACTCTCACCAGAGCATTGTGATTGGGTTACTCCAAGTGGCAGCTTTGTAAGGCAATCAGAGCGTTTCCACTTTAAGCAATAAATTAAATATATTATTACATTTCAACAGTTCATAAAAATGGGAAGTCATGTAATTAATTCATGTCAATATTTCTCAATTTTTTTTCAGGGAGAAATTAGAATAATTTGTTAAAATTACATGAGCAGATGTAAATTTTATTTCTGTGTATGAGAAGTTCATTAAGCAAATTCTATATTTATTCTAAAGACTCATAATTACAACTTAAATCATAAAAGTCATTAAGTCATTTTTACTATGAGAAGAAAAAATGTATTCCTGTACACATAGTTTCTAAAACAATTCTGAACCTAAAACTTCAGAAATTTTTATTTTTGTAGACTATTAGATATACTGGTAAATGATGTATACTTAACCATTAAGAATTCTACAACATAATATTTGTGATAGAAATACAAAATTATATGTACAAATATACAAGGACTTAGTCTCTGATCTTGTTAATAAGTGTTTGAATTAGAAATAATGAAATTGAAAAATTATGTGCTCTGTAATTGATTATACATTACTGGGTTTGTGTGTCTGTATGTATGTGAATACAGATTTGGGGAGTTCTTTTTAAAAAAAAATATTTGACTATGGTAATAGCCATTAATATGCAATCTATTCTCCCAAGAAAATTTTAAGGAAAAACACAGTATTATTCACTAGATGTACAGTGTTATACAACACATCACTAGAATTACTTATCTATCTTATTTTCAACTTTATATCATTGTTTAGCAATGCACTATTTTCCCATCATCCCGGTCCTAGAAAGCACTACTGGCCTCTGATTTTGTATATCTTGAATAGCAGAATCTTACAGGGTTTGTCCTTTTTAGTGGCTTATTTTGCTTAGCAGGATGTCCTCCAAGTTTATCTATGTTCTCATATATTGCAGAATTTTCCTTTTACAAGAAGGAAATGGCACAAAGAAATGATATGTATTATTTTTAAAAATGACAATGATGTCAGATTTTGCTAAATAATATTATGGGATTTATTTTCCAAATTTTCCTTATCCATTTATCCCTTGATTATTTGTCATATTGCTTGTGTTTCTTGATTATTTTGAATAGTTATGCAATAAACATAGAAGTGTTAATATTTCTTTAAAATTTTGGTATCAGTTCTCTGGATAAGCATTCAGAAGTAGAATTGCTGGATCATTTGGGAGTTCTATGTTTAATTTTTTGAGAAACCTTTCCATTGTTTTCCATGGAAGCTGTATTATTTTTCATTCCTACCAATGGATTTGGTAGGAATACATGATTGCCATTTCCCCACATTCTCAACAGCACTTGTTGTTCTTTGTTTTTTGATAACAGGCAGTTAACACAGGGGAGATGCTATTTCAGTGTGAATTTGATTTGTATTTTGCTGATGAGTGACATTGGTCATTATCGTATTATACCTTGCTGTCATTTGTATGTCATCTTGGGATCAAGACATTTGCCCATCTTTTGAGGTTTTTTTTTTTTTTTTTTTTTTTTTTGTCAATGTGTTGCAGGAAGAAATTTCTGATGTAATTTTGAGATTAACACTTTATAACGCTTTATCTGATGCTTTCAATGTTTTGTCCCCACTTTTTGGGTTGACTTCTCATTCTTGATTATTTTCTTTAATTTATAGGAAGTTTGGGTTTTATGTAATTAGTGCTGTAGCTTTGTCATATATTCAAAATCACAAAGTGTGTAGCTTCCATCCTTGTCTTCTGTCTCAATATTGCTTTGGCTATTTGGGGTCTTTTGTGTTTATAGGTACGTTTTAGTATTCTTTTTTCTATTGATTTCAAATAGTGCCTTTAGGAATTTGATAGAGATTGCATTGAGTTTTTACATAAGTTTGGAAAATATAGACATTTAAAAATATTCATTCTTAACAGTCTCTGAACACACAATGTCTTTCCACTTTGTTTAAGTCTTTTTTTTAATTTCTTTTTTTGTGGAAAGGGGGAATCAGGGATTGAACTCAGGGGCAAATGACTGTAAGTTATAATGTGAATATCATTTACATGTTATGTGATGATCTGAATGTCTGTGTTTCCCAAAACTCATACATTGAAATTTGTTCCTTACTGCAGTGCTATTAGGAGGTGGTGCATCAGGAAAGAATGGTAATAGTGTCCTTGTAGAGAAGTGTGCATGAACTTGTTTGTTCCTTTTGCTGCGTGAGAATGTACACAACAAGGTACCAGTTGAAGTAGAGGATGAACCATCATCAGACACTAGATCTATTGATACCTTGATCTTGGAATTCTAGCCTTCATAATGGAGCGAAGTATTCCTGTTCTTTATGATTACCTAAAATCTAAGATGTTTTGTTGAATCAGTCTGAAAAAGATGAAAGTTTGTTTCTGTTATCATCAACACTGAATAGTATATAATAATGATAACAAGAGTAAATAATTAATATTAAAAGATTTAGGCTAAATAAAAAGAACAAGACTACAATCAGGCATATTTTAAATGGTTATATTTCTAACAGATAACCTCAGAATACAACATTATGTTCCAATTTCAATTTAAGTACATTATATTTGTGCAGATATTTAATAAGAATTTTGGTACATGGGTTATTTATATAAATTGAAACCTAAAATACTGACTAGACCTTTTTCACATGCATGACTTCAGTTTAAGTTTACTCTTTTATGTTTAAGGAAAAAAAAAAGAGAAACAATTGATGGATTGTAAAGCAAGTACAATATGCTTCAACATTTGCCTAAGAGCATTTGATTAGGGAGAACAAGACATTTTCTTTCAAACTTTTACAGCCTTAAGCTTCCTATAAATATGGAGGCAGTGCTTATTTAGGGGAACTAACAAAATTAAATGTTGACATTGTGGGAATTCATAACAGTAAGAACGTATAGATCGCAATTTATAAGATAAAGTTACACATACGTAACTTGCCCTGCAGTACAAAATGATTTGTAGACAGTGTTCAATAGTATCTTTATTAATGATCAGACATAAGAGATAAGTAGTGTATTAAACCTGAGAACATTACCATTCCTGAAAGAAAAACTAGGAAATGCAAAGAAATATAATGAAAACTAAAAGATGCAAAAAAGCATGAGCAAAGTATGAAATTAAATTTCAAATTAAAAGTCTAAAATGGGAAAAAAACATACATAATATATTTGTTCCTTGTCAGTTTTAAGTCAACATGAAAAGCAATTCTTATAATTTCATGAATATTGTTTTACATCACAGAATAATTAAATGAATAGATTAATTAAGTGAATATGATTGATTTGTTTCTTTCCTTTTTCTGTTTAGCTAAATTTATTTTCCAATCCCATAGGCTTATTTGCTTTTCTCTCCTTTTCTCCTATTTCTAAACATATATAAATATTCCTATTTTAGTGGGTCTGTAGGATTTAAACTTTGATTCTATTTCATTCTTTTTCTTTTCCTCTCTTAGGTAGGATAAACCAACTAATTTTCTTCCCCTTCCCCTCTGCCAATTTTAGATCTCTTCCAAGAAGTAGCCATTGCCTGATATCATGGAAGAGTAGAAAAGGACAGAATATTTTTCCTTTGAAGAAGTCAAGTAGAGTATATGACAGTGTGCCACATAATATGTAATTCATTAAATGTAGACTATAAACTACTGCAGACTTGCACATGGAAGAACTTTAACTATAGACTCTCTATTTGACCTATGTCCATTTCTTTTGGGGAGGGGGAGGCAGGTACTAGGGATTGAACTCAGGAACACTAGACCACTGGAGCCACATCCTTATCCCCATCTTATATTTTATTTAGAGACAGAGTCTCACTGAATTACTTAGTGCCTCGCTTTTGCTGAGGCTGGCATTGAACTCATGATCCTCCTCTCTCAGTTTCCTGAGCTGCTGGGATTACAGGAGTGCACCACTGGACCTGGCTGACATATGTCCATTTCTTTTGTTACTGTTACTGTTTTAAAAATCAAATGTCAGATTTAAATGAAATTTTAATTAGCTTAAGGTATTGTAATCCTTATTTATTGGTACACATGTATAAATACACACATTGTAAATGTGATAGATAGCTAGTTTCTCTCTCTCTCTCTCTCTCTCTCTCTCTCTCTCTCTCTCTCTCTCTCTTTCTTTCTTTCTTTTTTGGACCAGGGATTGAACCCAGGCCCACTTAACCACTGAGTCACCTCTCCAGCTTCTTTTATCTTTTTGTTTTGAGATGGGGCCTCGCTAAATGGCTGAGGTTGGCTGCCTTAGCCACCTGAGCTGCTGGGACACAGGCATGGGCCTGGCTAACTAGTTTCTTAATATAATGTTCAGAGTTTCTGCTTCTCTCCTCAATGGGATGGAGTAGTTTGCATCAAGTTAGCATTCTAAACCAAGAAAATTGGAAAAATCATATGAAATAGAATGATCATCTCTTTGAAGAAATAAGAGACCAGTAGGGGCAATGACAGCTGTAGGAGCTGAAATGAAACTTCAGAAATAAAAATAAGCTCATGGAGTGTAGCTGTCCTGCAACCACAGAGGAACATCCCCAGCCTCTTATTTATTTATTTTTTAAAATTTTTAGACATGGTCTCACTAGATTGCTTACAGTGTTGCTAAATTGCTGTGGCTAGTTTTGATCCTGCAATCCTCCTCCTGCCTCAGCCTCCTGAGCTGCTGGGATTATAGTTTTGCACCACTGAGCCCAACTGCATTCACTTTTATTCTGGAGAGCTTTGCTAATACAGAGCTTGAATAGGAGTCTGAGACCTGAGCCTTTGTGTTAACAGAATATTGGTGGAGATAAGGAGAGTAGGGTTTGGTGGGAACTTTCTCTCCAGCATTTAGGGCATGTGTCAATCGTAGGTTTAATAGGGCAGAGATCTAAACTCTAGCAGCATCCTCTTAATCTTGTGACTATTTTAGAATCAAGGAGCATTTAAGGGAGATGGATGTCCTGCCTAGACACTGTACTGAAGGTTTAAAACACCTGTGTGATAAAGTGAAAATCCTCTGTGGACACCTTTCCTAACTCTTCAATCCCTGTGGACTGAGCAAAAACCTACTTGGTTCAAGTAATAAGCATCCATTCTTCACCCAGCAGAGGAAAGTCACACCACCTTTCAAGGAAGATAACATCATGTGGGGTCTTCTAACAACACAGTATCTGCCTTTAAAGCAAATTACTAAGCATACCCAAACTATATAGTCAAAACAAAGAGAAAAACTCAGTAAACTGAAATCTACAATGATCCATTTTGGGAATTAATTGGTATGTACTTGAAAATAGCTTTGATTATAAACTAAAGGAAAGTATGGAATTTCACTGGAACACTGAGAGTTCTGAAAAAAAATCAATTAGAAAGAGGCATATAAACTATTGTAAAATAGCCAAAAACTTTGAGCAGGAACCTTATAAAACAGAGTTGTGAAATGGTCAATAACCGTGGAAATCTTTCAGTTTCTTTCTCATCAGGGAAATGCATATAAAAACCTCAGACTGCTACCATTACCCACTTTCCATAATGAATATAAAGAGAAAGAAAGAAAATAGCAAGAATTGTCATGCATGTGAAGCAACTGGTATAAAGTAGCACAACTTCTGTGTTAAGAGTGATTTGGCAGTATCTTAAGAAGTCAAACATGCACATTCAGTTTGGTTCAGAAATTCCAGAAATTCTTAGGATAGATCTAGCACATATTCAATAAAAAATGTGTACAATGTTCAAAAATTGCTCGATTCATAATATTTAAATAGTCAAAACAACAGAAAATTCTCATTTACTGTGAATTGGTACAGCATAAAATATTGATAGAATATCAAGTATTTTGAATCAGTTAATAAAAACTCTACAAATCAACATGGATGAATCTTTTAAAAATAATTTGGGCAAAGTAAACCAGTGAGAAGAGGACATATACAACATTTACATTTACACTAGGATAACATAAAGGTGAAACTGATCTAGAGGGTTTTGAGGTTTGATAATTGAAATGAAGCTCAGGGGCAATTTTGGGATATTGGTAATGCTTCTGGATTTGGGTGTTAGTTATACTGGTTAACCTTCTGAAAACTAATATAACTATATTCTTATATACATACTTTTGAAATATTCCAGGGACACATTTACATTAAAAATTTTGTTTTAAAGCCTTGCAAAATTTTAAATAACATAGGAAAATTTGTTACCAAAATAATGTTGGTCTTTAAAGTAGTCATATTTGGACTTTACACTGCATTTATCCCTTTTGATGAGCTAACACTACATAATTTGTTGTCTTTGGAATTGCTTTTGAATTCCATTTTACAGATTATTTGAAAATCACTTTTATAATGGTCATTTAATGTGTTCCATCAATATTCAATGTATTAAAAATAAGTAAATAGAAAGAAACTTTAAATTATTGTGACCAATGATAAGAGAAAACTCTTTCTCAGCAAGTAGAGACATATAAAAATTGTACTGCACATACAGTGTGGCATTGAAAATGACTGGTTTGCCTTCAGACAGCATCGGGATACTTATAAATCTAAAACAAAAGCAACTCAGGTTATTATGATGACATTCCCAAGGAAAAGAGAGGATGAGATAAGTGATCTTGCTCATGTGCTTTTGTCCAAGAGCCTTGCTATGACAATTCTGTTGATAAAGGATGAAACCTATTCAGCAAGACTTTATTTATAATAGCTGGCTTACTCAGATATGACCACACAGGTCATAACCATGACACTTTGTGAAGTTTCATATCAATTAAGTCAACATACCAGTTTTTGGCTGAACATAAGCACAAAACACACAGTGAGCAGGTTACTTATTTCTTACCTGTTGAAAATTGTATTAAAAGAGAACACACAGAATTAGATGAACCATGTTTGTAGCATACTAAAGTATATATATCTGTTGTCTTTCTTCAAGTTATGATAGCTTCACTGAAAATTAAAGAATGTATTTAAGAATCCTAAAATATCTGTGGTCTATCATTGCTCTTTAAATTTCCATCCTGTGCCATTATTTCACTTTCTATTTATTCAACTTCACACCAAAAATGGATATTGCTCCAAATGCCCAACACCTTGCATTTCCTCATCTCTCAGGTTGCTATTAGAATCACTGTCTCAGATCTTAAGGTAAGTTGTAGTTTGAGGTAAAAATTTTTTTTTCAGAGCTCAGTGATCAGGAGTCCCATGTTTTCCAGTAGGGAAATTTCCCTTGTGTGTCGACTGTGTTTCTCTGGGGGTAGTGGTGTTTAGTGGTACAGTTTTTGTCCTCCTCCCCTTCCATGAAGTTGCCCTTGGTGAAGCAACAGGCACAGGACAATGCTCCCTATGTACTCACCACCTTGTGGTTTTTATTTTGGAGTTATTGACCAGATATGAGGGAGAAATCTGTCCTGCAGCTGGGATTGTGCTTTTTAAAATTTTTTTCAGTTGTAGATGGACACAATACCTTTATTTTATTTATTTTTATCTGCTGCTGGGGATCGACCCAGTGCCTCACGCATGTTAGGCAAGAGCTCTATCATGGAGTCACAACACCGGCCCTGGATTGTGCTTTTCCTCCTGACAAAGCTAATTGAATATTTCTGAATTGTAGCAACCAAAGTGATTTTGAGTAATGTGCTCATATTTGGCTGTTTATTTCCCATACTCATTCCACCATCTTTCGGGTTGTCTGGGCCTCTGGATAAGTGTTCCACTGCACAGTGCCCATGAAGCTACTGTGGATTTCTTAATAAGAAGAGTGATTTGAGGACCCTTGTGTATTTTATTTTGTCTGGTGGGATAAGTACTTTGTGCTGTTATTGGTTGAGCTAATGACATGCTTGGCTTTCCTACCTAAAGATAGATTTCATTTATTTTATTTTCACTGGCTGTGGGATTGGGGGGAAATTGTTTAATAGCTTTAAGGGACATAGTTTTAAAAAGGAAGTATTCAGTACTATAATCCAGTATTAGCAATTGTAAACAAGAGCTCTCAGTTCTTGTCTGGCTCTGCCATTTCCTAGCTGTATGAAATTACAGAATTGATAGCAAAACTGTGGGCTTGACTTCCTTCCTCTTTATAATGAAATCTATATCTTAGGTTTGTTCTGGGGAATAATTGAGTTCATTAATATACAGAATTTAGAAGAGTGTCTGGCAGGTATAGCAACTACATTGGAGTTGGCTATTATCTTTTTAATGAACATGTAATGTTTGAACTTATTTATGGGGTAGAGTGTTATATTTCAATGCATTACACAATGCTTAATGATCAAATCAGGGTAATTAGCATTTCTAATTTCTCATATCTTATGATTTTTATGTGTTGGAGTCTTTCAAACGCTTCTCCTCCAGTTATATTGAAATACACAGTTAATCATGTTAGACTCTAGTTGCCTTGTTGTGTTCTGTAACGTTTTAGTTACTTCTTCAATTCTACTTTCTTACCTGTTTTCCACCCTCTCTCTATACTTAATACTTCTCCCTTCCCTTCCTGTCCTCTGGTGAACTCCCTTCTCTCCCAGCATCTCTGTGATTAATGTTTTTACTTTCCACAAATGAATGAGAATACGTGATTTCTCTGCCTGGATTATTTCACTTACTATAATAATCTCCACTTCCATTCATGTTGTTGCCAATTACAGGATTTTTTTTTCTTTTTAATGGACTTCATATTGTTCCATTGTGAATATATGACATAACTTTTTTTAAAAAATCTATACATATGAGGATAGACAAATTGACTGATTCCATACTTTGGCAATTGTGAATAGTGAAGTAATAAATATGGGTTCCTAAGTATCTTATGATATGAGTGCATTTCCTTTGTATAAATACATTCTAATGGGATACCTGGATAATACAGTAGTTCAATTTTGAGTTTTCTGAGGAACCTCCTCTATACTGTTTCCATGATGGTTGTATTAATTTATATTCCCCCAGATATTGTCTAACTGTTCTCATTTCTCTGTATCTCATCAGCATTTTTTATTTTTCATTTTTTAAAAATGATGTCCATTCTAACAGGTTTGAGATGATATCTCATTTTGGTTTTGGTTTGCATTTCTCTCTTTATTAGCGATGTTGAATTTTTTTTAAATGTTTCTTGGCCATCTGTGTGTCTTCCTTTGAGAATTGCCTATTCAGATCATTTGTTCATTTTTTTTAATCAGATTTAATTTTGCCATCTAATTGACTGAGTTCCTTATGTATTCTGGTTGTGAGCTCCTGATGAACAGTTTGTAAAAATATTCTCCCATTCTGTAGATTGTGTCACCTTCATTGATTGTTTCTTTTGCTGTTTAGAAGCTTTTTAGTTTGATATAATATTGTGGGTCAACTTTGTTTTTGTTGCAGATGTTTTGGGGTTTTATGGAGAAAATATTTTCCTATTCCCATGTTTTGAAGCATTTCCCCTATTTTATTTCAGCAGTTTTATAGTTTATTTATGTCTTTGATCCACTTTGAATTGATTTTATAAATTTTGAGAGGTCCGGTTATGGTTTAATTCTTCTTTCTAATTTGTACAGTTTTACCAGCAACATTTCTTGAAAAGACAGCCCTTTCTCCAAGGTATGTTCTTGAAGACTTGGTCAAATATCAGTTGGATATAAATAGGTAGATTATTTTTTGGATTTTTTTATTCTGTTAATTGGTCTACATGTGTTTTATGCCTGTGCCATACTATTTTAATTACTATAGCTTTGTAGAATGATTTAAGCTCAGCTATCATGATGTCTCCAGATTTTTAATTTATTTTCTTAATAATTTCTTTGGTTCTCCTGAGATTTCTGTGGTTTCATAGGAATTTTGTGATTACTTTTCCTCACTCTGTGAAGAATGTCATTGGTATTTTTGATGGTGATTACATTGACTCTGCAGATCATTTGGACATTTTAACAATATTGGTTTTTTTCCTATCCATGATCCCATGATAGCTATGTTTTCTTCATGGGATATTTTTCCTTTTTTTGTGTGTCTTCTTATATTTCTTTAACTGATGCTTATGATTTTCACTATAGAAATCCTTCAACTCTAATTAGATTTATATTGTCAAAATGGTCATACTACCAAAAGTACTATACAGATTTAATGTAATTCCAATAAAAATTCCAATGACATTTTTCATAGAAATATTAAAAGCAATCATGAAATTCATTTGAAAAAATAAGAGACCCAGAATAGCCAAAGCAATCTTTAACAAGAAGAGTGAAGCAGGTAGCATCACTATACCAGATTTTATACTATACTATACAGCAATAGTAACAAAAACAGCAAGATATTGGCACCAAAATATACTGGTAGACCAATGGTACAGAATGGAGGACACAGAGACTAACCCACATAAATACAGTTATCTCATAATAGACAAAGGTGCCAAAAACATATTGGAGAAAATATAGTCTCTTCAACAAATGGTTCTAGGAAAACTGAAAATTTATATGCAACATAACGAAATTAAGTCCCTATCCCTCACCATACAGAAAACTCAACTCAGAGTGGATCAAGGACCTAGGAATTAAACCAGAGACCCTATGTCTAATAGAAGAAAAAGTAGGCCCAAATATCCATCATGTTGAATTAGGCTCCTACTTCCTTAACAAGACTCCTATAGCACAAGAAATATTTTTAAGTTTTGAAATTTTTTTGTGTGAAAACTGTTAGTGTAACTAATTTTTAACCTCTTTTTCAATCAATTTATTGTTGATATATGAAAATGTTACTGATTTATTTTGATTTTCCCTAAGTTTTTGTTGCTATTATACTTTATTTCTCTTCAATTTTCAGGTATTTATTTGTTGAGTGTTATGTTCTTGGTTGGCATAATTTTGAATATATCACTCCAGTCCTTCCTGGTTTTTAATATCACTACAGAGAAATCTACTGTTAGACTGATGGAGTATTCCCTCCTTGATGTCTATGCCCATATCTTTCCCCAACTTATAGAATGTCCAGCTATTAGTTTACTGAGTAGGTTTTTCTGTGCCTTTTCCCTTCTCTTTGCCTTTTGGAATTCCCACAATTCAAATGTTGTTTATTTAATGAAGCCTCCTATGCCTTGAAGTCTTTCTTCATTGTTTTTCGTTTTATTTCTTGTCTGACTGGATTATTTCAAAGGCCTGTTTTCATGTTCAGAAATTCTTTCTTTCGCTTGATCTAATCTGTTGTTGAAACTCTCAACTGTATTATTTTACATACTGAGGTCTTCAGTTTCAAAATCTGTTTCATTCTTTTTTCATGATTTTTCTGCTGAAATTGTCATTCATATTATGAGTTATTTTTCTAATTTCGTAGAATTGTCTGTCTTTATTCCCTTGAATATCATGGGGTTTTCTTAGTATATTAGTCAGCCCCCATCACTGTAATGGAAATACTAACATAGGCTACTTATAAAGTTAAGACAGGTCTGAGTTTGCTGATCATTCTGGAAATTCAAGCTCAAGATCATCTAGACTTATTCACAGGAACCTGTGTTATAGGGATTGTCAACATCATGAGCCAGAAACCAATGTGGGTCTGAAAAATTGAGGTCCTGCAATATCCTTTCAGGGCAAATCCCCAAAGACCTAAGGACTTTCCACTGGACTCACTTGTTTAAGGTCCACAGCACCTTACAAAACTTCTACCTTAGAGATGAAGTCCTTCATACAAAGACCTTTGGGGAAACAAGACACATGAAGACCACAGCACTTAAGATCATTCTTTTGAATTCTGAATCAAGCATTTGGTCATTATCCTTTTCTGTAAGGACTGGTGTTAGAGAGTTATTCTGTTTCTTTGGAGGCATCCTGTAATCTTGTTATTCCATACTTATTCTGTCCCTAGGTTGATATTTGCCCATCTGGTAGATCAGTAGACTCTGTTTTTTGTTTTAAGATGACTTTTATAGTAAAAGTTTTTTTTTTTTTTTTCTGAAGATTTGTTTTGGAGGGCTGGTTTGGCAGGATACTATGGCTTTGACTCTAGCAGGGCAGCAAAGTATAGTTGCTCTAAGCTTCTTTGGCAGGATCAATGACATTAGATACCATGCACGTGAGCAGAGTCAGAAGCCCATCTGTCTCTAGGGGCTATATGATGTTGCAGGCACTTCAGTGACCTAGGCATATGTGGTACACACAAAAATGGCACTGGGAATGTGGAGCGCAGTGAAGTCTTCCTTATGCACTATGGGAACAAGCTCTTTTGTTAGTGGGGACTCTGTCAGTGATAGCCCTGTTGGCAACAGAGATGTGGAATGCATACCCTCAGCAGCAATGGTGGGAATTTGGACTACTTACCCTTAGACCCAGGAATGGAAATGGCCAGTGCATAGCCATGCATGGGAGAAAGTGGCAGTGGCGAGTGTGGGTAGATGAGCCCTAGGTCCTGGGGACCAACCTCTTGATTTTTCTGGTCCTGGGGGTGATTCCCTCTCTTGCTGAGCTGAGCCACTTGTACTTTGCAGTATAAGTCTCTGTGCAAATATGGGTGCTGGGATCACAGTAGCACTGCTGTGTGTAGTTGGGTTCATGAGACTGCAGCCCCCTATTCTGTTATGGTACAATGTCTTTGGGTCTCAGGGATGGAATGTGCAGAGGCTTCTGTCTTCTAAGGCATTGTGAATGTGGACAGTGACTCTTTTCAAGTAATGCTGAGTTATAGCAGCCAGGGGTCTAGAGGTTGGGCAGGGAAGACAATGGGAGTTCCTTCTCCAAAGTAAAACTACTGTACAGAATCTGGGTAACTTCTCTAACTGGACACCAAGGTTATGATGATTGTGGAACTCTATGGTAGCTAGAATTGGTGGTATTGCCAGTAGTAGCGTCTACTGAGATTATCCGGTTAAACCCATTTTCTGCAAAGGATAATTTCCCTGTCCTGAGAGCTGGGATCACAGTTGCTATTGCACTTTGTTCTTTTCTATGCTGCCATCCAAAGTCTCCCTGCCTTTCAGTGTTCCTGTCTCTCTCTTGCTAATTTCCAGCATCCTCCCTTGATCACACTCTTCAAAATACAGCTGGCTACCCTGTTGCTTTCATTCTTCTTTATGGAGAAGGAGGCAAATGCCAGGGACCTCTATTTGGCCATCGGAGAGTCTCTATCTCTTATTATTATTATTAAAAATATTCTTCCATTATTTTCTCTATGTGTCTTGCTAATTCAGAACCTCAAAGGTTAACGCTTGGTATTATTGATCTTTTAATGATTCCATGCTAGATAACATAGTTCATTACAAAAACATAATAGTGCCTAAGGAGACCAATGACTTTGATATTAGTAGCCAATAGTTCATTTAAACAATTATTCATAAATTAAACATCTCTTAAATAACAAAGAGTTGCATTAAATACCAAAGGATTTACAAAACCCTGGTCTTCAAGCTCTACTTTCTAATAAAAACACAGAAAAGGAATGAGAGAGAGAAAGTGCAAGAAAGTGAGTGCTTAAAAGTGTTCTGTATTGTAGTTAAGAACTATAGCTTTGATGCCTAACTCCATTGAATTAAATTCACTTATGTACTTATTTACTTAGTATCCCATCCATTCATTATTTTATGGCTTTACATGTTATTAATTGATTTTCTCTCATGTAGTTATGAATAATAACTACTATTTTGCATAACAAAAACATGCTGTTAATACACTATTTACCTTTAAAGATCACTTTTTTTAACCTTAACCCCACCCTCACAAATCAACATAAATTTTAAAAAGGCACACTCTAGACGATCTGGGATATAGAAGGAAAGTAGAATCACCTAAACTGTGGGTTTTATATACAGGATATTTATAGAGAATGTAGCTTATCTATATTGTCAGAGAAAATTTGCATTTGAGTTTACAGGTAAGGAAGTATTATTCAAAATTATTGCAATAGAAGTCAATACCATTGATTGCAATAGGAAAAGGGATTTAATTTAACTCCACTTAACAAAAGGAGGGACAGCTTTTTAGGGATGGGGTTAGTGGAAAAGTAAGGAGGTTGGTCAGTGTCATCAGGTCATCTGTGTTCCTTGATTGGTGCTGATGGAAGTTACATTTCTATCCTTTCACAGAGATAGCAGATGTGAGCTCTATCTTCACTACTAATTGCATTTCAAAGGAATGACTTCTATGTTCATAAGAAAGACATTCATGGCTACAATACAGGCAAGCAGCGGGAGAAAATTTACATCTCAATGGGACAGAGAAATAATTTAATGTTGGAAAAATTCTAAAGTAATTGCTCTAAGAGAAGTGATACCAGAGGTCTATAGTTAGGAAAAGTCCATCTAAAGTTTAGCTACATTTGGGGGAACATTAGTACTTTCTTGGTTCATCTCTGATTTCAAAAAAAATTAATACTTATGATTTTATGCACACTTGTAGTAACACTACAAAATAAAACCTCAAAACCAACACCAAAAAAGAAAAGTTCCACAATAAACACATTGCCAAACATTTAAGAACCCTCCAATATGAGACCATGTTGCTAATTTAGTCTTGTTCTTTAATGTTTAGCAAGACTCACAAATAGTGATAATGAAACTTCACAAAAGACTGGATAGACATGCATTAAAATAGACTCATGTCTCATAGCTATAATTAAAATTGCATACACCCTACTGTTTTGGAGATCTTGAACTTGAACTTGAACCTATTGCTATGTTAATGAACAACATGATTCAAAGGTCGCTCCTATTTGCAGATTGTATTCCATTCAGTATGAACAGATGGTCTCATTTAGACAAATTGTACTTCAAAACAAAGGATTCAATTTGCTGCTTTACAGAAGATACATATTCTGTCAACTGTTTTGTCAAGTAAGCAAGATATTAGATAAATAAGAAAAAACAATTTTCATTGTGGTGAAATTTACTATCAGCAAAGGAGATTTCTTGTGGACCACATTTTCACCAATAGTTTTGTAAGTCAGATATAGATTGAATTCTCTTCCTTAGATGAAACATTTTTAATGCCAGTGACATTGACATTTCAAATTTTAAATGAATATTGCTGAACTACAGAGACTTGCAATTAAACTATAAAATGGTACCAGAGAACTATATAAGACGGTACTCATTAACATCCTAACTAGCTCTAAAATATTTTAAAATACAATTCTCTTTAATTTTTAAACAATTGCTGGTAATTATTTAGTGAAGGCAAAGGAAAAAGAAGACAAAATTTTTCCAAAAGGGAACAAAAATGAGTTTGTTGCAGAATGTATGCTGTTAATTTTTCTTAAATTAAGCAAGAAAATCTGCAATCTCAATATGTGACCAACAAATAATATAATCATATTCATCATTTTCCCATCCCCATCATTCTTGTCACCACCATTACCTGAGAAACCTGCAGATAAAAACAAACACTTCCATTAGCTCTAAATAATCCACCAAATAGTGGGTTATTTCTGTTTCTCTTGACCAATTTAAAAGCTTTCAATCTTGGCTTCTCCTCTGTCCATTAACCTTTGCTAAAATCCTCCACAGAAACTGCTCTTGTTAAAAGCATCAAGCACATGTCTTCATATGGCCAAACCCTTTTAACATCATCAATTGTCCTTTTCTCTGTAAATAAACCACTTGGTTGCCCCATCCAAAAAGTTCAGGTTATGCTTAGGTCTTTTCTCCATTCTTCTATAATTAATCCCTAGAGAAGTTGTATAAATTTGCAGTTGTACCTCTCAGCATTTCTACTGCCACTTACCTGATATAAATCTTTACATCATATCTTTTTAGTTTATTAAATATATATATATATATATACACACACTATAATTATATGTATATATACAAGAAATGTATATATACACTAAACTATATATTATGTGTATATATATACACACATACATATATATATACTATATCAAACTGAATATATATATATATATATATATATATATATATACACACACACACTAAACTAAATATATATGTGTATATGTGTACACACACACACGTATTTTGTTGTTGTTGTTGTTTTTGGATACAGGATCTTGCTTTCTTGCCCAGCCTGGCATCCAATTCACAGTCCTCCTCCTTCAGCCTCCTGAGTAATTGGGATTATAGCCCTGTGTTGCTACATCCAGCTAGACTATATTGTCTTTATTCCCACAGTTTTCCTTTAAGCTTTGCACCCTCTTATTGTGTCCCTTTCCAAATAGTTCTCTACATAGAATCAAATGATATCACTCAATAATTTTCAATGGTTTCCCAGTATATTTTGATTAAAATTAAAGTTCATTTAAATAGTCTTTTCTGTTGGGGTGCCTTTTTATCTTCAGCACTATTCTTGTGTGGCTTGCCTGTCCATCATTCATTGCCTCCATCATAACCAGGACCACCATGTCTTAAGGCTTTTTCTTGTAAGTTCTTTCCCCAGATTTTTGTATTTTCTGTCCTCTAAGTATTCATTTCAAATTATCTTCTTAGAAATACTCTGCCTTATTTCTACTGTATCTTATTTTTCTCCTTTTCACCATAAATTTACACTATTAATTTTTACTCATATTCCACGAATCAATTCGTAATTGAACATTTGCTTTCTTACTTTTTGTCATAATCCAAGGTGAAATTACCTGTCAGCCTTGGTAATTTCAATGGACCACATATTTCTTATAGTAGTATAAGAGCATTTTAATATATTCTGTTCATTAACATTGAGAGACAATTTAAAAATTCTGTCTTTTAAATTGTGGCATACTGACTGAAATATATCCTCTGAGATGACAAGAACCATGCATGTATTGTTTACTTTGTTACACTCAGTGTCAAGTAAAAGATTTGGAATATAAGGCTATATGTTATATGTAAATATAATTTGAATCAATTAATAAATGGAGACATAAGGTAACAATTTACATTTTTCTCATAAAAACGTTTGTAAATTCCCACATATTAGCCATATGTTAGAAGATGTGCTCTTTTGTTTTCTTACCACAAGGACAAGACACTATTTTAAACCAAGAGACTGCATTTCATTATTCCACATACAGTTTTTTTTTTTTTCTTGGAGTGTAGCCTTTATTCCCAATGCATTAAGTTGATTTACATGTTTTTAAAGGAGTGGTATAAGTGAAACCTATTGCTGGAAATTTCTCTATATAATTGGTCAGAAACTATCAAGAACTCCTTCCTTTAGAAAAATAGGGTAATAAATAAATAAAAGAACTTTGAAAAAGGGCTTCACCTCATAAGTTCTCATTGAAAGAAAAGGAATATCTACCCCACTCTGCTTGAGCACAGCTGGAGCCTTGATGAATAAGAACATTGAGTTCTCCTTCAAGCAAGGTTAATTTAGAGCTTTTTGCCTTCAGAGCCATCCATAAATTAATTTCTATAACCTATAACATTTTTATTAGTTCTTTCAGGAGAAAATTTGAATGTAATATGCATAAAATTCTATAATCTCACATTGCCTGCTTTAGAATGAGAAGAAATAGCATATAGAAATGTGTTTGTGCTTTATCTTATGCCAGTTATCAGTATTATCAAAATACAAGAGTTTCATGAATGTATAAAAGACTAAATTATACACTGATTAGAAATTTTCTGCTCTGATAATTTTTTTGATATATCTTCTAGAGCCTATTTTTAATGTAAAGTTGTTTTATTCTTTATCAACTTTGTTATAATCCATTGTGAATTACTTGTCAGGGAAGTTATTTTTTTTTCCATTTCTTGTTTTCTGGTGCATGATTATGTGAACTTTATCACTTATTTAACCATGCTTCCTAAATTAACCAGGGTTCCTAAGCAACAAACTGGGATTTCAACTAAAAATGATTACTGACAGATCATCTATCCTTAATAAATTTGGATTAGTCTAATTTATTCTTAAAGTATGACTAGCCTTTTTAAATCTTATCAAATTATACAGTGATATTTAGCCAAAATGGCATTCCTTTTATGGAACTAGTTTAAAATGTACTTTAAGAGTCTTAATTTGCTTAACCACTGACAATGTGGAATCCTAGAACTTGAAAATTGCAATATCATGTGAAATTGCTTCCAAAAAGAATAAATATCAATCTGTATTATCTAATATTCAACACATTCAAGAGATTTCAATAGAAGCTTATGTGATTTTGCTGCTCATGCATTGCTTAAACATGGTTAAGTATAATACAGAAGCAAAAATGCAGGATTTGTCAGTGTACATATAGATAGATATGTGTGTGTGTACATTCACTAATTTTACTAACGTTTTTTAATATGCATATGCTATTGGTGTGGTTTGAATGTGGAATGTCCTCTGAAGTCTCATATATTGAAAGCTCTGTTTCAGTGCAGCAAGATGGGGTTTAGGGCAAGTGATTGGGTCATGAGGACTCTGACTTCATCAATGTATTAAACCCATTGATAGTTGAATGGACCAGTAGGAGGTGGTAGAAATTTAGGAAGGTGAAGCCTGGTTGGAGAAAGTAGGTCACTGATGATGTGGCCTTGGGAACCACATCTTGTTTCTGACCCATTACTATCTTTCTTTCAGTCCACTCTTTTTCTACTTCCCCAATGCCAGGAGCTGAGCAGCTATTCTTAACCACATGATTTTCTAATTGGAGCCAGAAGACCATGGACTAAAATCTAAAACCATGAGCCAGAATAAAACTTTCCTCCTCTCAGTTGTTCTTTTCAGATATTTGCTACAACAAAAAAGCTAACTATCATAGTTAATAAGTAAACAAAATAGTTAATAAAATGTTATATATGAAGCATCTATGTTGGTAAAAATCTTAAATCCACTACCCAATTAAAAAATATCTAGAAAAATATAGATATCTTTTTTAACAAGACCTGTGGAAATATGTTTCTTGTACTCGATATTATGAGATAGAGAATGATTCATTTTTAAAGACTGTTCCTATGATTGGCTTTCTTTCTTTGATGAATAGTTATAAATTACATGGACATAAAACAAAATATATAAACTTGTTCTGTGGATATATTCAGTGCTTAACTTACTCAACTTCTTAGTTCTTAGTACTATTGTACATATCTCCTGGGTATAAATGTGTTTATGGGACATTGCCTAAGGCAGAGCCTTCTAGATTTGAATTGGATAGAATGAACCTGTCTGTATTTGAGGGTGGTTTTACCAATAACATGCAGCTATGCAGTCATATACAACAGGAATTTTTTCATTCATAGCATTGTGATCACTTGATGTTGTACATTCTTTTTTTATCTGTCAAGTATGGAATAGTAACATTTAATAAACATACCCCTAAGCATTTTTAAATTTGTCACTTTTGTCTAGATGCACAGCACATTTGTGTTTTCTCTTCTATAAAATATTTGGCAAGGTTGGCTTATGTTTATACTGTTTCTTTTTTGTTCATACTTTAGCAAGCATTCCTTATATACTTTACATTATAATCTTTGAGAAAATAACTCTACTAAAATAGTTCCCCAGTTTTTATCTCCCTTTTTTCTCTCACACATTTTATGTGTTTTTAATAGGAAATGTCTTAAATTTAACAAAGTTCTATTTATTACTTCTTTCTCTTAAGGCAAATCATTTTTAGTTTTATTTTTAAAAATACCAAAAAAACCTTTTCCCTACAGAGAAACAGAAAAATCTATAAAATAATTTATACCATTCATTAATATATATTCAAAGGATACTCCAAATCTGTAAGATAATACACATTATTTATAAAATAGTTTTTACTAATTATATTAACTACTCTGTGTTACTTTACTCAAATTTGTTTGAGTATGGTATATTGCCGCAGTCTAGCTGGGCACAAAATCACGAGCCACTCACAGCCTTGTAGATTCAGACAGCAATTCTTTATTCTCGAACTCTCACCAGCACTCTACAGGCACGTTCTGAGAAAAAATCCACACTTCCATTGGGCTCTCCATCCCAAAATACTCTCTGAATCCTGTGAGAACTTAACACAGGAACTCAAGGATTGGGCAGGCAACTGAGGCAGCAGGATACGCCCTATTCCAAGCAGGATACAACTTAAACCTGGAACCACCCTAAACCCGGATCCGCCCTGGTCCTTGAGCAAGGTCACCTTTCATGCAGTGTCACTGCAAATGACCTGGGTCCAAGGCAAGCCCATTTCCACAATGGAGAGTCCTCCCTCTAAGCAACATGGGGTAGGCTGACAAGGAAATTGCCATGCTTCATTCTTACATAGCTATGGCTCTCAGCATCTCCCCCCTTCTGATTAATTAAACAACAAGCAATGTGGCTTAGGGACCGTGCCTGGTAGGTTGTCCAATTCAACATATGGTTCTTACCCGTCATAGGATAAACTGACCTCTAGGCGTCAGCCTCCTGTCTTAGGTTGATACCACTGCAATTGGATCATACCCGTCACTGACTACCGGTCCAGCATATAGCCATACTTGTGGATAGGCCTATGCACCAGTGGGGGGTGAGGTTCTTTGCCTCACCTCTGTTGGCCCCCAAATTTGGCCTTGGTCCCAGTGGGGGGTGAGAGGTTCTTTGCCTCACCTCTGTTGGCCCCCAAATTTTAGACCATCACTAGCAGAAGGGAGGAGGATACAGAAATGCCACAACACCAAGCCAATTGACGGCTCCTTAGGAAAAATTGCATCACTGGTGACACCATCAGCAAAGATATGCCAGCACTACCACAATTTGCTGCACCAAACGATAGTTCACAATGCATACAAGTGATACATAGTCAAGGCAAGTTCTGCAAGCAGTTCAAAGCGGAGGAATCTATCAATATGTCCATTTCCTCCCAAAGTAAATCGACTCCTTGATTGAGCATTACTTGTTGAGTTATATTCATTGATGCATCAGTTTATACAGTTTACTGTGATAGCTATCATAGAAGCTGTAATTTGGTTTTATCTTTGTCTTCACCGGCACTGGGATGAAGATAGGAATTCTGGCAATGATGCTAAAGAGACATTATCCTGAACAGAATTATTAAATATAATGAAAAGGAAAGGTGAAAGTAAACAAACAGATCTGTTAACCTCCTTTAAAAACAATCCTTACAGCTGTTTACCTATTTAAATTAAACCATTAAAATCACGTGAATAAAAAAAAAATTCGGATCCATTTTTTCATGAGCGCCCCTCATATATGATCTATGGACATATGCACATATAGACATACAACACAAAACAGAAGTGTGCACACATGACATACAACACATAAGACAATAGTAAAGGCCTTGTAACTTTACCTAGGTGAAATCTCCATTGCAATGTTTAAAAACTCCACAGTCAAAAATTAAAACTGATCAGAAAAACATTAACTTAGGTCTGTATGAGCTCAAAAAATAAAATAGAACTTTATGATGTGGGAAAAGGCAATAATAAAATAGATATTGAAAAAAGCATCCTGGTTGATCACTGTCACAGATGTAAGAATAGCCAAGCTGGAGCTCTGGATATCAGCTGTTATGGATTTGAGTCAAATCATCTTCTTTTTTGGTCTGTAGAAATTGCTTTGGTTTGTTGCTCTGGAATCCAAATTGGCTGTTGTTCTCCCTGTGGAAACACACAAACAGAACCCCGACTCCAGACAATCACTGGGTCAGGACCTTTCCATTGTCCTGTTAGAATATCTTTCCAAAGTACCTTAGGCTTATGTACATTTTTTGGATACATATGTCTTTCCACAGCACTGAGTCCTGATGAATCCAAATTTAAAAGGTTTAGAGTAAAAAGGGTTATTTTAAGTTTATCTTTGGGGGATATTACCCCCTTTCCAATTCCCTCCTTTTGCTTTAATAAGTACATTTTAATAGTTTGATGAGCTCTTTCAACTATGCCTTGTCCCTGTGGATTATATGGGATTCCTGTTATATGAGTAATACCAAATGATGAGCAAAATTGTTTAAAAGAGGTAGAGGTATAGCCAAGACCATTATCTATTTTTAACTGTTTTGGAACGCCCACAGTGGCAAAATTTTGTAAGCAATGAGCTATAACATCTTTAGTTTTTTCTCCGGCATGAAGGGAGCCCATCAAAAATACGGAAGAAATATCAACTGTAACATGCAAATATTTTAATTTTGCAAATTCTGGCAAGTGTGTGACGTCCATCTGCCAAATATGGTTAGGTATCAGTCCTCTAGGATTGACTCCAAGATTAACTTGTGGTAAAAAGTTCACACAATTTTGACATTGTTTTATTATATGTCTGGCTTGTTCCTTAGTTATTATAAAATGCTTTTGTAAAGTATTAGCATTGACATGGAATCTTTTATGAAAATTTGTAGCTTCTTCTAGTGTAGAGAAAATATGTATGTCATGTGTAGTTTTATCTGCTAAATCATTGCCCAAACTAAGGGCTCCAGACAATCCTGTATGTGCCCTGATATATCCTACAAAGAATGGATCTTTTCTGTCCCAGATTAGATTTTGTATAGTGGAAAACAAAGAGAAAACAGTAGAGGAAGGAGAAATCCTACCAGCATCTTTAAGGGATACTATAGCATTAACTATATACTGACTATCAGAAAATAAATTAAACATCACAAAAGCTTGTAATACTGCATTAAGCTCTACCTTTTGAGCTGATTGTTTGGGTACTAAAAATGTAAAAGTTTGATCAGGGGTAACTACTGCTGCTGTAACATTATTTGACCCATCAGTGAATATATTTGGAGCATTCATGATAGGGGTTTTTCTTGTCATTTTTGGAAAAACTACAGGATGCTTAGACCAAAAAGACAACAAAGGATTAGATAGTGATTATCAAATGAAACATTAGATTTACACATGATTATTGCCCAAGTATTTAACTCATTAGCTAACTCATCAATTTGATCCATAGTATATGGAGTAATAATTTTATTGGGAGAAATTCCAAACAATCCCTTCGCTGCTTTTATTCCTTTGAGTACTAATTGTCCTACCGCCTCAGGATACCTAGTAAGAATAGTGTTAGGAGAATAAGATAAATGTATCCACAATAATGGACCTTCTTGCCAAAATACTCCTGTAGGAATATTTTTTGTTGGTAGTACAATAAATAATAAAGGCAAACTTATATCAATTCTATCCAAATGCATATTTTCCATATATGTTTCAATAATTTTTAATGCCTTTCTTGCTTTAGGAGTTAACATGCAGGGTGAATTTGGATCTGATGGACCTTTTAGGATATCAAATAAAGGTCCCAACTCTCCTGTTGGTATGCCTAGATAAGGCCTTATCCAATTTATGTCTCCCAATAACTTTTGAAAATCGTTAAGTGATTTGAGTTGATCCACTCGTATTTGAATTTTTGGTGGACGGACTATGGTTGAGGATAATAGAACTCCTAAATAATTAATTGGAAAATTTAATTGTACTTTATCTATTGCTATCTCTAGATTACAATTTTTTTAATAAGTTTGTAAGTGTGGCATAACATTCTAGCAATGTGTTGTTATCTTTATGTGCTAATAATACATCATCCATATAGTGAAATATTTGTAGTTCAGGATTTTGATTTCTAAGTGGCTGGATTGCTTTGTTAACATAGATTTGACACATAGTTGGACTGTTAGCCATCCTTTGAGGGAGTACTTTCCATTCATATCTCTGATCAGGACCTTCATGATTTAGTGCAGGGGTAGTAAATGCAAAACGTGGACTATCCTCGGGATGAATTGGAATTGAAAAGAAACAATCTTTAATATCTATAGCTAAAACATGTCAGGTTTTTGGCAAAGCAGACAATTGAGCAATCCCTGATTGAGCAGGTCCCACAATAACCATCTCATTATTAATGGCTCTTAAATCTTGCAATAATCTTCATTTACCAGATTTCTTTTTGATGACAAAAATGGGAGTACTATGGGGAGATACGGAAGGTTGTATATGTCCTTCCGCTAATTGTTGTTTGACCAGATCATGGGCTACTTGTATCTTTTCTTTAGTCAGGGGCCACTGAGGAACCCACACTGGTCTTTCTGATTTCCAAGTAATTTTGATTGTCTCAGTGGCCCTTTCTGAAAATCCAACCCATGTCTGTCTGTTCCTTGATCTATTTTTATTGGTGCTGCTATACCTTGTTCTTTTTCTCCTAATCTTTTTTCTTTCCTAAAACCTTGTCTAGTGCTAGTAGTGGGCACATTAGGATTGATGTTATTTGTTAACGTCAAATCTAATTGATCTAGGATATCTCATCCCCATAAATTTATAGGAAGATGATCCAATACATATGGTTGTATAGTTCCTTCACATCCTTCAGGATCCTTCCAATCTAATACCATTGCATTTCTATGGGGATTAGTTACCACTCCTAGGCCTCGAAGCGTTTGAGTGGCTTGTTGTAATGGCCAATGTTTTGGCCATTCTTGACGAGATATGATGCTAAGGTCAGCACCTGTGTCCAGTAGCCCATTAAACTCATGGCCTTGAATATTTAGTTTTAGCATTGGGCGAGAATCTAAATTTAAAGTCAGCATAGCCCAATCTATACCTGTGGAGCCTAATCCCCTGGAACCTCTTTCTACACTATGACTAGAAATTTTATTATGTAGGCTGGGTATTATTAACAACTGTGCTATTCTATCTCCTGGTGAAATTACTGATATACCTCTTGGAGAACTAGCTATAATTTTTATTTCACCTACATAATCGGGATCAATTACCCCAGGACTTATCATAAGTCCTTTTAGAGTGGAAGAACTCCATCCCAATAATAAGCCTACTGTTCCTTGGGGAAGAGGTCCTTTTATTCCTGTGGGAATGATTTGAACTCCCATCCCTGGAGTTAGTACTGCTCTGGCAGAGGCGCAGATTTCCAACCCTGTGCTCCCTCTGGTTTGTCTGATGAGGGATTTAATGGACAATGTGTCCTGGGCACTACCCTGATGGTGTTGCTTGGTTCCTCCACTGCCCTGTGTATTTGTGGTTGTGGGCCCTGGAGCATTGGGCCCCCCGTCCGTTTTTTGGCAATGGAGCCTGATGCCTTTCTCCACGATATCGTGGGTAAATACCTGATCCTTGTCCATTTTTTGTTAAGGGAGTACCCTCTATGGTGGTTTGAGAATGGCATTCATTAGCCAAATGTCTCCCTCTATGGCATTGTGGGCAAATACCCGGTGTTCTATTCCTTTGTTACCTAGTTTTGTTAAACCCTTTTCTTACGGGGCAACTCCTTTTAAAATGTCCTGTTTGTTCACAATTTTAGCATGTTTTTGGCCTGGCATCTAAAGCCTGTTGTACTGCAGCTGCCAAGACTTGCCCTTGTTCATTAATGTCTCTACATAATTTAATATATGTGTTTAAATCTTCATGTCTCCATGGTCTAGTGACCTCTCTGCAGCAATGATTTGCTTCGTCATAAGCCAGTTGTTTTATTAATGGCATTGCCTGTTCTGTATCCCCAAAAATTCTGGGAGCTGTTTGAATAAGCCTATCTACAAATTCAGCGTAAGGTTCATTAGTTCTCTGTATTACCTTAGATAGCTGACCTTGTAAATCCCCATGTCCTTGTAAAGTCTTCCATGCCCTAACTGCGTCTGCAGTAATTTGTGCATATATAGCAGGATCATTTTCAATTTGTTGCCGTTGACCCTCATAAGGTCCTTTTTCTAACAACATATCTAGATTTCTTTGAGGGTAACCGGCTGTTGCATTTCGCCTAGCTGTCTCCGTGCAAAATTCCTCATTGGCAACCTTCCATAACAAATATTGTCCTCCATTTAGCACAGATGTACACATGCTAGCCCAATCTCCTGGCGTCATGTCCAAGTTGGTAATGGATTTGACCATGCTTACCGTGAAGGGTGCTTGGGGACCATAGGTTGTTACAGCCTCCTTTAACTGCTTCACTGTTTTGAAATCTAAAGCACGGTGAATTCGCTGCCCTCCTACCTGTTCAAGTACAGGGCATACTAATCTTTGAGGTCCTGTCTTACGCCCTCTGGTGATAGAACAGTGTTAGTAGCAGCCTCCTGTTGTAGCCTTTTTCCTAATAGCCCCTTTTCCTTTAAATTTTCTTTCTCTGTCTGACTAGCTCGAGAGACCTTCTCTTTTGCTTGATCTAAAATGTCTTTCTCCATGGTCTGAACCTCTAACAATTTACTTAACACTCTTTCAGTTTGTTTTCTACTAATTTCTAATCTACTATAAAGATAACGCAACCCAATAAGATAACACAAAACAAAACCAAAACTGAATGAAACAAAAATTTAATAAAAAATCGTTGCATCAATTTTCTGTTCCTCAGGGCCGACAAACTTCAGACCTTAAGCCAACCATTTTTCCCAGTTTGCCTGAGAAATTTCTAGGGATGGGCAGCTTGAAACAAAAACAAAATAAATCAAAACAAGAACACATTGTTTTTTGAAATGGTCACCCATTCTTTCGCCTTCCCTCAGGGGTGAGCAATTTCACTTACCTCCAAGTTTCAGACGTTCCCCGTCTGGACCACCAATTTCCGCAGTCTATCTGGGCACAAAATCACGAGCCACTCACAGCCTTGTAGATTCAAACAGCAATTCTTGATTCTGGAACTCTCACCAGCACTCTACACGCACGTTCTGGGGAAAATCCACACTTCCACTGGGCTCTGCATCCCAAAATACTCTCTGAATCCCATGAGAACTCAACAGGAACTCAAGGAGCGGGCGGGCAACTGAGGCAGCAGGATATACTCTATTCCCAGCAGGATACACCTTAAACCTGGAACCGCCCTAAACCCGGATCGCCCTAAACCCCGATCCGCCCTAAACCCTGATCCGCCCTAAACCTGGATCTGCCCTGATCCTTGAGCAAGGTCACCTTTCATGCAATGTCACCTCAAATGACCTGGGTCCAAGGCAAGCCCATTTCCACAATGGAGAGTCCTCCCTCTAAGCAACATGGGGTAGGCTGACAAGGAAATTGCCATGTATCATTCTTACTTAGCTATGGCTCTCAGCAGTATATGATAAAATACAATTTTGTTTTATTTTCATAGAGAAATCCTGTTTCTCCAAATCATTTAATAATAATACATTATTTCCCATAGAACTCAGTGGCCAATCTGTCTTATGTTATGTTTACATATGTCAATTTCTAGTTGTCTGTTCTATTCTACTTTGCGCTTCTCTGATATCCATGATGGTTCTCCCCCTCATATGGTTACCCTCCTCATCACAGTTTGACTCCATCATCCTGTGTCCAAATGTCCATCACCAAACTCAAAGTGCATCTCACCCTTTTCTGGCTCTAACAGGCTGCTCCATGCTATGCTGCCTCTATCTGCATCACCCTCTTTACTCCACAGTGAATCGGACAGAAAAGACCTCTTACGTGGTCATTCTCTTTACACTGTTCAGGCTTCCACATCTCATGTCGGGCTGGCCCACTGAGTGGACTCCCTTGTAAACCTGCTTGAGGCCTCTTGCATGTCCTCAGCTGCACTTAGGTCCTGGTATCCAGGCCACACTGGCCCAATATGTGGCTACTCTCCTTACATTGCTTTGAACCTGGAACCCAGAAATGAGATATTTTTCTACTGGAATGTTTTCCTCATAGTCTCTTCAGATTCAAAACTTCAGAGTCAAAGTGTTTTGGTATATAAATGGTGTATTTCACATTAATACAAAAGTTTCTCAGATAAATACAAAAGTTTTTCAGATAAATACAAAAATACACAGATTAAGAATTGAAAAGACTAAAATATCCTATTCTATTTTGACAAATAAATATTGCATTATGGAATACCCTAATTTTTAGGTCAAAACTTATATTTCTATTTTTTTGAGAGAGAGAGAGAGAGAGAGAGAGAGAGAGAGAGAGAGAATTTTTAGTATTTATTTTTTAGTTTTCGGCGGACACAACATCTTTGTTTGTATGTGGTGCTGAGGATCCAACCCAGGCCACACGCATGCCAGGTGAGGGCGCTACTGCTTGAGCCACATCTCCAGCCCCAAAATTTATATTTCTATATAGAACTATGTCTGTATATATATGTATCTATATATCTTATTCTCATAAATAAAATAATATATAATAAGTTTAGTAATTTTTAGCAAATAAGTGAGTGATAGTTTTTAATGAATAAATGGTTTATAAATGAGTGATTATATAAAAGATTAAAAGTAGTAGAAATGCATCATACATTGCAATTATATAGGTGGAACTTTGTGAATTTCCATGAGCATAATTTAATTGCAATATCTTTAATGGTTTTACTTAGCTTTTGTGAATTTCATAACAGATAGTATATTCCATATGTGTATGTGTGTGTGTATGTGTGTGTATATATATGTGTGTGTGTGTGTGTGTGTATCTGCATAACTCTCTTTACTCCATACACTATACACACACACACACACACACACACACACACACATATACACACACATATATAGGTATTTAATTTCCTACTCTTCTACTATTTACACTATACACACACACACACACACACATACACACACATATATAGGTATTTAATTTCCTACTCCTCTACTATTTACTCGATACACACACACACACACACACACACACACACACACACATATAGGTATTTAATTTCCTACTCTTCTACTATTCTTTTAGGGAATATAAAATTGTGTTTAAGACAAGTCAAAATCTGAATGGAAAAGTTTTTCAGATAAATACAAAAATGACATTTTTATAGAGCTAATAATGTATAAAAATAGAAAAATATTAAAGGTGTGGTTCAGTAGAGAAAAATAGCACTTTGAAAAAAAATTTTAGTTAAGAAATAATGAAAAATTATATGATTACATGGTTACAATGGAATAATAGCCTGAGCAATAATAAATATTTTACTTAATATGAAACAGGGAATATTAACTGAACAAGTAACATTAAAAAGTAAAACTATGAACAATATTTAGATATCTATGCACAAGATATTGAGAATACATGAACAAGTAGAGAAATAGCAAAAATTTTGGCAAAGACTAAATATGAGTTTGTGGTTCTAATAGCATTATGATGTTCACAAGTATTCAGGAATATTATGAAAATGGAATGTGATAAAATTAGTTTTCTCTTTTGGGTTCTTCTCAGTCTTCCAAATTCTAGCCACTGGGGGGGGGAGTATGCTAAGATGTCTGTCTAATGTGATTTTGAAGTTCAAAATGAGATTTTAGAAGCTCAAAAATAAAATTAGCAAGTAAAATAAGTGCATATCTAATGGAACTCTAGAGACCTAGTAGTCCATAATGGAATAAGATGATAATAGGTTTTTCTTGAATATTTTATGCTTTTATGTCTATTTTGAGTGTCGTATTAGAATCATGCAATTTTATTTTCATATTATTGGGTTATTTCTACTCAATAATATAGGAGTACAGTAAACTCATTATTTTATTACTTTGGGCAAAAATTGAAGTAGATCACTTTCTAGCAGATGCTGAATTGTTTTTATTACTTTATCTCTGTACATACTTTATCACATCTTTAACAAAGTAATATAAATTATTAATAAATTAATAAGTTCATGTGTGGACTGTATAAATTCATAAGCTGTCAGTTCATGTAGTAATTTAATGAAAACACTAGTGAAGATTGCAGACTTATCCGTCATATTTCATTTAATGTTTAGTGCTGCTAAGATAAAAATATTGATAATGCTTAACAAAAACATAGTTTACTCATGATCTAAGTAGCCCTGTATAAAAATTTATCCCCTTTGGCTGTCTATGTATAATGGCAAGGGTACTGAAAATGTTTTTATGCAACATAAAATCAAAATTTAACCTTCATATTTGGATTAAAAATAGACAACTCAGAATATGCATGACATTAAAAATATTGAAAAAATAATTTTAATAAAACACAGGGGCCTAGAGAGTACAAAAATACATTTTGGGTCATAAGACAAACATTTAAAATTTAATTATTCATATTTTATAGAAAAGTTCTAGGTATAGTGTTGTTATATTCTGGGAAAGTCATAAAAATTTATATATATTTTCTAATAGTTTATGTCTCTTAGAAAATATTAATTAATCATATTAACTATGAGAAATTTTGTTTATTTTTAATTTCTGTGGTGTTGGGAATTGAACCCAGGTCTTTATCTCTGCTAGGCAAACACTTTACCTCTGAGCTATATTTCCAGCCTGAGAGAACTTATTATAAAAATGCCAAATTCATGAAAACTTGAACATACAATTAAAGATGTATGTTGTAAAATTCATTGTCAGAAGTTTTCTTTTTTATTTACTTATTTATTTATTTATTTTTAGTTCTCGGCGGACACAACATCTTTGTTGGTATGTGGTGCTGAGGATCGAACCCGGGTTGCACGCATGCCAGGCGAGTGTGCTACCGCTTGAGCCACATTCCCACCCAGAAGTTTTCTTTGATATTAATCAGTCCATGTTTATCAATAGGGACATGCATGTGTTTGTAATACATGTTATATGCATATTTGAAACATGAAGTTATATGTATCTATTAACAAATCAACATTTATAACTATCGTGTTATGTGACCCTTAAAAACCTGATATTTGTGGAGTAACTATTTATATATCCTTCAACAACCCTGCAGGATAGGTATTTTAATTTATTATTTGCTTCAGATTACATACCTTTGTTGTATCTATTAATTAGGAGAGCTAGTATTGGAAGCAAGCTTGTGTGTTATAAGTTTTGCAATTAAATTATTGTCAATAAAATTTGAATCAATTATTATATTTTCTTTAAAGACTATTTTTGTTGTGTAAACTACTTTTCTAAATTGCTTTTGACAAATATTAATTTTAGCCGAATCTCACTTCCAATATAAATTTTCTTATTTCCATATTAATCAAACAATATTGAGTAGTTCCTATAAAATATTCTCCTATTGGCATTCTCCATTCTTGACATTCCTAATTGTTTTCCTACTTTGCATTTATTTTTATCCGAAGTATAATTTATTTTTAATCTTTTAGTACTACAACACAAAAATCTAGGAATTGACATTCTGTTACAGTGTGTGTTGTATATGCAGTGCACAGAACCTTCCCGGCCCATGGCAATGCTAGTGATTACAGTTTACTACAACTATGACTACAATTAAGGCTAATGTGTTCTAGGATCAATTTTTAGGTCTTTTTTTAAATGTATAACTCATTTACTCTTCAAATTAACCCTATGATGCAGTCAGCATAATTATTCCCACATTACAGAAGAGGGAATTGGGTATAAGATCTTGCCCAAGTTCATACATTGTTAAATGTTGTAGCCAGAAGTTAGCCCTTAGATATCATATAAGTCATGAATTCTGTTTTCTGATCAGTATCTCATGCACCTTCTTGAGATGTTAGTATAAGTTACACAAAATCATGTATTTCCAGATCTGTACAATTAAAAACATTGTAAGTTATAATAGCACTTAATTTTTGTGTCTTTTGGACCATTTTTAATTTATCATAAATGAAATTTCTCAAATCATTTCCCTCTCTGAAATACTTAATATGTAGTAGAATGTAAAAAGCAGGTAGTGCAATTTTACTCTTCACCTTAAAAGTATTATTCTAAATAATGAGTCTTTAACAAATGACCTGGTAAATTTTTAATGAGTGCTTTTATTACTCTCTAATAGAAAATTATTTCTTCATAAAAAATTTGAAAATGACTGTTGGATTTGCACTTGCAGTTATTTTATTGCTCAGTGTCATTTGTAAAGTATGTCTTAGGAAAAATTTTTTCAAAGCAACCCTAACATATGGTTTGATATCCAATTGTAATATTACTTATAGAAGATACTTAAAATATTAATTATTAATAAAGCTGAATTTGTAAAGGGGCTGAACTGAACAATTCCTCAGTTCACTGTTTCAATCTTTACAACTTTATTTTTAGTCATACAGCATCTTATTGATTTAACATTTTTGAGATACACCTTCTTGATGCTCAAAATAGAAACAACTCAAAAATATACAGGAAGGTATTGCACGTCTCAAGGATCTCAACATGTAAATTCCCAAAGGCTATGTATAATCTTCCACTCTTGGAGATGATTCTTGCCTCCTGGGACATATTGTAAACAATATTTAGTTCTCAGAAGGCATGAGAGCTGCTTTCCTGCAAGAATCAATTAGTTAAATCAACCAATTTCTTGATGTGTTTAAAGGTATTGCACTCCCATCGTTTTTAGAGGTGTGTATTAAATATGTATAAAAGTATAGGAACTGATATCAGAATGGCTTCAGATGAGAACTTCTGTGTTCCAGGCACAGGTTCAGAAGCTGCTGAAATCATGGGGGACTAAAGTAGAAAGAGATTCAATTCTGCCCTCTCCACATTTAGCTCTTGATTGGAGGAGACTGGGAAGAATATCTTCTATAATTAATATTGCAATTAAATTGCAAACCATATGTTAGGATTACTTTGTATACATAGATTAAATTTTTTAGAAAATGATAACTGATAAAAAGGACATTTGACTTGTTAATGCCATAAATGTGTCTGAGGAAAGTCTCTTTTTCAATGAAATAATATTTTGATCTGAGATCATGATAATGAAATAGATCCCTTCATAGACCCTATTTGTGTGGGACATTCTAAACATGAGTAGATTTTTGAGTTGTCACTGTCTGAAGCAAGTGTTGTGAAAGATCAGCAAGGAGGAAAGGTTTTGCATAATTTTTCTGAAAATTAATATAGTTTGAAAGGAAAAGGTATTGGCTATATAGTCTCTATTCTGGAAAATTAAAAAAAATACTATTCTATTCTGGAAAATTAAAAAAAAATATTATTGGTATAGGCTTATCCAATTAATAGACTAGTTTGGAATTGAGTCAATAGAAATAGTATAATATCAGAAAGGATTACTGAAATATGATTGAAATCAGAAGCTAAAATTACTGAATAATTTATCTCACACATGAATTTATGAACAAAAGAAAGGAAGTCTGCTTGAAATCAAAACATATGAGATAAAACATTTTATAATATTTCTGTAATAGTTTAGAATTATTGCTGTAATGTACATGGATAGGTCACTATTACTTGTCGGACATGAATGTTATTCACTAAAGAATGGGAGTTAGGAAGTTTGGTTCAGAACTGCACTCAGTCTTTTATTTAAGAAAGTAATGGAAACTGTGTATTAGTTTTTTTCATCCATAAAACTGAGTAATAACAGATGTTTCTTTATAGGAATGCCTTGAGAGTTAAATGGATCAAGTCACGCTATGTTTCTAGAGCAGCACTGTGCACATGCTCATTGCTGTTTTGTCATTATGGTTGTGGTCTTCAGGCTTTGTTAATGACCTAATGTCCTTAAATGGGTTTTAAAGCAATTTTTTCATTGAAGTATAACTTAAAAACACAAAAATGTCCAGCTTATAAATGGACATACCCACGACTTTCCTCAAAGTGGATATAGCCATTTGCCCACTCAATTCAAGAAATAGAAAAATCGTCATTGCTTGAGAAGTCACATTATCTAGTTTCACAGTTACTTTGTTCCCAAAGGCCATAAAATTAACTTTTTTTTTTTTTGGTGGGGGGATTTGGTGTTTCACAGCCTATAAAATTGAAATATTTCTCTTTTCAGTTGGAGGGGTATGATTTCATTTACAAGGATTCTTTTTGTGATTATTGAAAAGTAAAATACATTAGCATTTAGATTCATAAATCTGTCACTAGTAATTATGTTTCAGTTTATTCATTTTAAAGAAGTCTGGTCAATGCTGGGAACTATAATAAATTATAGCAATTGGTAAGGAGAGAACTAGAACTTTGATTTTAATCATTTCACTGAGAAATATCTATATCTGTTTATAGATCTGATCTTTCTATTTACTTCTCTTTCCTTGAACATCTGCTTTCCTTTTAGATTCAGCTGTGCTGCCTAAGTAGGTTTGGGTTTCATTGGACCTTTTTCTATCTGTTTAACAGTGATCAGATAAGCATGAGGGGAACATGAGATGGTTAGAGATTATTCTTATTTGACACATACCAGATGAAGAAAAAAAAAAGATTCATTAGGTGAAAATTAAACAGAACCAAATACAAATGAGACAGTGACAAAAATCAATGCAAAAAATAAACAAAGAAAAAAACCTTATAAACAAAACAAACCCATGAAGTTTATTACTTATTATTTAATGCATGTCTACAGCCAGTGGTGAGATGGGCCTTGACAAAGCCATAAATGATGTTTCACAGTGGTGCACACCTGTAATTCCAACAGCTTGGGAGGCTGAGGCAGGAGGATCTTGAGTTTAAAGCCAGCTTCTGCAATTTATCAATGCCCTAAGCAATTCAGTGAGGACCCCCCTGTCCCCCTCTGCCCCTCACAAACACAAAGCATTTTATAGGGAAGAAATTATTACATGTCTTAACCATCCATCCATTATGATTTAGTTCCAAGGGTATTTAAGTTAACTCAATGGTAATATAATTAAATCAATATATGTAAAACTTATAATTTTTAATCTAAGAAGAGTTATTTTTTTGATTTAACAATTTACTTTGGAAAAAATATATAAGTAAAGATTTGAAATCAGGATTGTGAAAATTTTAGTCTATAAGAGTTTAAAATATTATTTAAGATAATCAGCATGAAAATATTTCATCTCATGAAATACAATGTATTACAATATGGTTAAATTCACATTTAAAGAATACTTGGGTGAATTGGATACTAATATGAAAAATGATTAGTGAGATACTTTTTAAAATGCTACATAATTTTTGGCAAGAGAATTAACTTGTCATACAAATGTTTGAGACATATACAGATGAGTAATTGCTTGGCAACATTCTTTTGTAAACATATCCCAACCTCTCCTCAATTTTCTGTGAATGAAGTTGCCTGAAAATCCCAATTTCATCAAAGTCTTTTCTGCTCCCCTCTTCTAATTGTTGCAACAAACACATTAGTTCAAACAAATGCCATTATTTACATTATTCTTCATTTGCACTGCTATTTCCACTAAGACTTCTTCAGTTGCTCTTGCATATTGATTAATTTGTATGCGAACCCTTTGCATTCAGTTTTTTAAAAATTTAATTAAATTAATTAATTTATTTATTTATTGAACTCAGGGGTGCTTAACCACTGAACCACATCTCCAGTCCTTTTTGTATCTTATTTAGAGACAGGGTCTCACTGAGTTGCTTAGGGCATTGCTAAATTGCTGAGGCTGGCATTGAATTCTAGATCCTCCTGCCTCAGTCTTCCAAGTGGCTGGGATAAGGCATGCACCACCATGCCCAGCTGCATTCAATTTTTAATCCTTGAATGTATTCTTAGTCACAAGTTATAGTTAATTCTCCAGTGTATAATTCTGATGATATATTTTCCTCACAAAAGAACTACAAATTTTTCCCATGTCAATAAACTGATACAATTTTTATAGAACTTTCGTCCCTCCAAAATCTAACTGCAAAACATTATTTTATTCTCCCTGATCTATACTCCAACTCCACCAGCTGCTGCTTCTGTTTTTTCTGCCTTTGAGTCTCTCGCAACTTGTCTCTTACAGAGACTTAGAATCATAGATATGTGTATTCATGGAAGACTTCAGCTTTTACACCGAGTTTGCAGTGTTGGAACATTTCTTTTTCTTGTAGTGTAGGCTTCAAATCAGCAAAAATACCAACATATTAGAAGATACAATCATATTGCACAAAAAAGAGAAAGTATCAGTTTCATATTGTAAAAAATATGGTAACTGTGAGGGCTGAGATGGACCTAAGGCCTTTTAAGCCTTACATTTTTTTTTTTTTTTTTGCTTATGCCTTTAGAGTTAACCTACAGACAAAATACCACCCTAAAAGGTTCATTCCCACTCAAGTCCCTCCATCAATTCGAATTTAAAGTGAGAAATTTCAGTTCAGTGCCACCACATAATGGGACTTATTTCAACTTATCATTCAATTTATCATTCTTAATTTGAGATATGATGGTAAGGTGTTTTAGATCAGTGATATAAATACCATCAATGCAAAATTTTAATGGGATAAAGTATTGTGGACTATTTGCATGAAATAAATTAGTACTTATTTTTGCAATAATAAAACAAATAATTTCCATTTATTTTACAGATGGAAGTCATAAGAGTATTTAATATTTCCAAAAATGAACACTGTAAGCCAATTCTAAAAATAATTGTATCACAGACTCCATCTGTTATAATGGCCTGTTACATAGTTATATCTACCCTTCTGTATCATAAATCAGTTAAGTTCACATTCAAATATAATTTTATCATTTCCCACAAACCTAAGCTGTTAGTCGTTATATAATCACTATCATGTTATAGCTTTTTTAGATGAAATCAATAAAATTATTTTGAATAATAAATGAACTGATCTAATAAATAATAATAATGCATTTTGCATCATAGTATATTCTTTAAGGGAATTTTTGTACCCATGAAAATGAGTCTGTTAATTCCTAACTAAAGACAGAAAGGTATAACAAAACAAACACTTAATAAGGAATTTAATCCAGGGTTTCTCAGGTTTTGCCCTAGTTTTTCCATCAAATAAATTACACATTGTAGAGAAAAAAGTATTTGTAATGTTAAGTCATTTATTGACATAATAATCCTGTGTAACAAACTGCCAGAGCCCCAGTGGTTTGTATTGAAAGAATTTATTTTTCTTTCTTTTTGTGTGCAGTTCCCTTGAAGGAGCTCTGCTTCAGGCTGTGATTTAGGTGGACTTGGCTGAGCTTGGCTCTGGTTACCTGACATTGGGATATGGGTTCAGGCCTTTTCCAAGAGTATTCAGGATTAAGGGGCCAAAGGTACACAGAACATGCCCTTTTTATAGTGGACCAATGGAGCACAAGAGAGCAAAGGAAACTCCAAACTTCATTTAAAATCCCTGCTCATGTCACTTCAACATGTATTTCATTAGACAATTAGAATTACCTACTTAAGTGGAAAATCACACCTTCAGGAAAATAAATTCTTCCTGAAGTGGGAAAGAAGTGACTATTTACTGAAGAGTCATTCACTCTATTACAGTTCAACCCCTTGTACACAAATATACACTTTCCTCCTGCATACAAAGTGCACACATCCTTCCTTGTCCAGGCCTGAGGTTTATTCTGTTTATAGCTACAGGCTGGAATTCCAAGACCTGGTGTTATGTTATGACTAAATGGACTCTACAAGATCCTGTAAGATAAAATATTAGGTAAATATACAATGGTGAAAGAGATGAGTGGAACAAATTTTGGAATTGCAATATTTGAAAGTGGAAAGAGTAATACTCCATTGTGTATAAATGCCACATTTTTTTAATCCATTCGTCTATTGAAGGGCATCTAGGTTGCTTCCACAGTCTTGCTATTGTGAATTGTGCTGCTATGAACATCGATGTAGCAGTGTCCCTGTAGCATGCTCTTTTTAGGTCTTTAGGGAATAGACCCAGAAGGGGAATAGCTGGGTCAAATGGTGGTTCCATTCCCAGCTTTCCAAGAAATCTCCATACTGCTTTCCAAATTGGCTGCACCAATTTGCAGTCCCACCAACAGTGTACAAGTATACCCTTTTCCCCACATCCTCGCCAGCACTTGTTGTTGTTTGACTTCATAATGGCTGCCAATCTTACTGGAATGAGATGGTATCTTAGAGTGGTTTTGATTTGCATTTCTCTGACTGCTAGAGATGGTGAGCATTTTTTCATGTACTTGTTGATTGATTGTATGTCCTCCTCTAAGAAGTGTCTGTTCAGGTCCTTGGCCCATTTGTTGATTGGGTTATTTGTTATCTTATTGTCTAATTTTTTGAGTTCTTTATATACTCTGGATATTAGGGCTCTATCTGAAGTGTGAGGAGTAGAGATTTGTTCCCATGATGTAGGCTCCCTATTTACCTCTCTTATTGTTTCTCTTGCTGAGAAAAAACTTTTTAGTTTGAGTAAGTCCCATTTGTTGATTCTTGTTATTAACTCTTGTACTATGGGTGTCCTATTAAGGAATTTGGAGCCCGACCCAACATTATGTAGATCGGAGCCAACTTTTTCTTCTATCAGATGCAGAGTCTCTGATTTGATATCTAGCTCCTTGATCCACTTTGAGTTGACTTTTGTGCATGGCGAGAGGAGGGGATTCAGTTTCATTTTGTTGCATATGGATTTCCAGTTTTCCCAGCACCATTTGTTGAAGATGCTATCCTTCCTCCATTGCATGCTTTTAGCCCCTTTATCGAATATAAGAAAGTTGTAGTTTTGTGGGTTGGTTTCTGTGTCCTCTATTCTGTACCATTGGCCCACCCGCCTGTTTTGGTACCAGTACCATGCTGTTTTTGTTACTATTGCTTAGCATTGTTTTTGCTATTCTGGGTCTTTTATTTTTCCATATGAATTTCATGATTGCTTTCTCTGTTTCTACAAGAAATGTCGTTGGGATTTTGATTGGCATTGCATTAAACCTATAGAGAACTTTTGGTAATATCGCCATTTTGATGATGTTAGTTCTGCCTATTCATGAACAGGGTATATTTTTCCATCTTCTAAGATCTTCTTACAATGGAGTATTACTCTGCATTAAAAAATGACAAAATCATAGAATTTGGAGGGAAATGGATGGCATTAGAGCAGATTATGCTAAGTGAAGCTAGCCAATCCCTAAAAAACAAATGCCAAATGTCTTCTTTGATATAAGGAGAGTAACTAAGAACAGAGTAGGGAAGAAGAGCATGAGAAGAAGACTAACATTAATCAGGGATGAGAGGTGGGAGGGAAAGGGAGAGAGAAGGGAAATTGCATGGAAATGGAAGGAGACCCTCAGGGTTATACAAAATTACATATAAGAGGAAGTGAGGTGAAAGGGAAAAATAATGCAAGGGGGAGAAATGAATTACAGTAGAGGGGGTAGAGAGAGAAGAGGGGAGGGGAGAGGAGGGGAGGGGGTATAGTAGAGGATAGGAAAGGCAGCAGAATACAACAGACATGAGTATGTCAATATGTAAATCAATGGAAGTGTAACTGATGTGATTCTGCAATCTGTATACGGGGTAAAAATGGGAGTTCATAACCCACTTGAATCAAAGTGTGAAATATGATATATCAAGAACTATGTAATGTTTTGAACAACCAATAAAAAAAAGAAAAAAAGATACAACAGAAAAAAAAAGAAATGAGATGGACATTACTACCCTAAGTACATTATGGAAAAGACACAAATGGTGTGAATATACTTTGTCTAGGAGCAGAGAGATGAAAAATTGTGCTCTACCTGTGTAATATGAATTTTAATGCATTCTGCTGTCATATATAACAAATTAGAATAAAAAATTTAAAAAAAAACAGCAAAAAAAAAGAAAGTGGAAAGAATCTGAGCCACACAGAATTCAGTGGTCTGTAGCTGTTCAGACATATCACTGGACAAATGTCTTCACTTCCTTCATTCTTGGCCTTAGATGGTGTGCTAGCAATAGAGAAAATTTTCAGCCCAATAACTATCATTATGCTATTGGAGACCCATGCATTTTTCTTTTCTGTCTCAAATAGTTTCTATTAATTTTAATCCAGGTATGAGCTGTTATTAGCACAGCTGTCTAAAATGTGCTTGTTTTGTATGTATAATTTCTGTTAATTCTAAAGGGCACACCCACATACTTGGAGAAGGAACTTTCTTTTTGACTCTCCCTCTCTCTTTCCCTCCATCCTTTCTTTCTTTCAGTCTCGACTATAGGTTATTAGATAATATATATCCTAAATATAGGTTGCCTACTTGAGGTGCTGAATCTTCTTACAGGTCTTTGAGTTTATTTTTGTCATATTAAAATGTCTCATGGCAGCATGCTGGATTTATTCTTCTTCTAGAGGCTGCTTTTTAATGGTCAGAGCTTTTATTTACTTGGAAGCAATTTTACTTTATATCATTTTAGATTCTTGACTTTTTCTTTTCTATTTCATTGTGTTCATGAAGGGACTAGTTCTTTTCTGAGTTCATTCTTTTGTTATTTCTGTTCCTGATGTGACTTATCCAATGCACCTCACAGCATAAACATTCTGCCTGTAAACTCATTGGATGGAAAGTAAATTGGCCATTTTATCAAAAGTTTCATCTCTACATATTATAAGCTATTATCATTGTAGCCTCCTAAATGGGTTTCTTTATATTTGATAATGATCAACATTTTATATCTGGTATCAGTTTCTGTATTTGTTACTCTCTTAAAATAATACTGCAAAAACATCTCATTTGAAACTGAAATGTTTAAACAATAAGTACCTATATTTTCATAATTGGTATGGACATTGGTGGAAACCTCACTGTGTGCATGTCTGGATCAACTGACGTTTGCTGGGATTGACTAAACTTGTTTCTAGGAAGCAAATCCCAGTTTATTTTCAGTTGGCTCTATGTTTGTTTTAGTCCCCTCTTGGGGAAAAAAAGAGTATTTTATGATAAGTATTACAATTGTTCACAATTTTCTATTTCTTGATACCATAATCTGTAAACTGAAGATGTTTTTGATATTTTTGATACTTATGATCATGAAACTATTTTAGTCTGATTTTTTTTCTGCTTTGACCAAAAGACCTCATAAGAACAATTTTACAGGAAGAAGCATTATTTGGGGGCTCATGGTTTGAGAGGTCTCAGTCTATAGATGGGTTCTTTCATTCCTCAGTGCTCAAGATAAGGCAGAACATCATGATCGAAGGCTGTGGCAGAGGAAAGCTGCTGGGGACATGGTACCAGGAACCAGAGCAAGATTCCTGTCACCAAGGATAGAATATCTACACCAAAGGTATACCCCTCAATGACCCACCTCCTCTAGCCCCACCCGCACTACCTACAGTTACCACCCACTTAAACCATATCAATAGAGTAACAAACTGATAAAGTTAGGGCTCTCATAACCCAATTAGTGCATTGACTCACTCTTGAACTTTTGTACTCCTCTTGTCTAAACCATAGCAGAAACTGAACTGTGGCAAAGTCACTGAAGATTATTTATCATACCACACACATTCACTTATTCAGTTACTACATCTGCATATCTACATATCTATAATGAGTCAATCATTTAAATTAAATAGGCTTGTCTGAATAACCTCATGTATGTAAATTGAGAGAATAGGCACAAACATTACTCATTTTTCTCTGAAAAACTAATAAAGTAAAAATAATAAATGGCCATAATTGTTAAAATAAAAATTGTTATTTTTATTGGTAATGAATTCAAAGTATTGAGGGAGTAGTGATTCAAATTAAATAATTGAGTGATATTAGTGTTTTTTGTTATGTACTTCTCACTTATTCTAAGGAGGTATGCTTTATTTAATATTGAGTTAATTGACTTGATGACTTGCTAACTAACCATGGACTCAAACAACATGTAATTAACTTAAAATGTTGGTTGATAAAGCAAGAATAGCCGAATATGTATTTTACCAAATTCTTTAAAAGATTTTCACAAATGAGTGTTTAATATATCTGATACATTTATGATCTTGTAATTACAAAGTAATTTTTGCAAGTATACTTATTTAATACCTGCACAACTTTGTGATGTCATTGTTATGATATTTAAATTTTAACATTATCACCTGAACTGTATGTAGAATGTGAAGTATGCATATGGACTCATACAAAGTTCAGGTGATACTGCATAGTAAATTGAATTTTGTGAGATTAATTTTTCAATTGTTCATCATTGAAGAAATCATCATACTGTGTTAAAGTCTCCTTTCTTATCTAATTCAAGAAAAATGTTGAACATTTGCCAAAAATAACTTTGGTATGAATTCATTATCAAGATCTCCTTAAATATTTAATAAATGTCCACAGAAGAAGCTTAATATAAATTTGTTAACATTTGTCCAAATGGCTAATGAGTCTTGTGATTCAAATATATGTAAATAGATGTAGCTTATAATTAGAAATATTACAAAAATAGAAGGCATTTGCCTTTATCTTAGTTTATTTCTGTTAATTATAGAATGTGTTTCAAACTTTATTTTGTTATAAGAATCTCAAAAAGAATACAGTCAACTTAATTAGTCATCATAAGTAATGACAGGGCTCCAAATTGTAGGAATTAAAAATAATAAATGTATTTAATTAGAATTTTAGGCATAATTTAGGCATAAAAATTTTAGGCATAAAAATTTAGGCATAATTCACAATTTTTTAAAATTTATTTATATTTGGAGTATTCATGTATCAACCTTTACAATATTGTTGAACAATAACAAGGCATGCATATAATTGTAATTCAGACACATACATAAAAGTCATTAATATTAATTTATTAACCAGACCAAATACTATCATTTTGTAAAAAGTGATACTTTGATATTGAATGCTGTACAAAGTCAGCAAATAAATGGAAAAAATAGGTAAGATGAGTTTTATCCAAATAATTTATTACAAAGTAACAAGATTAATCAACAAAATAAATACATTCTCCTCTTTAACAGTTACCTTTCTGCATGACAGAAATGGTGGATAAATAATAACTAAAACATGTAATTCTATCACACTGATCCATTGTCTATTAAATAATTAAGATATATTTTGTGTTCAAAGCTGGATATATTTCTATATATCACCTGTTTATATCTATTCATATGAACATTGGACTCCATTTTGAGTTAGGACTGTATTTTGCTGTAAGTAACAAAAACTAACAAAAGTAACTTAGATAAGGCAGCACATACAAGATTTGTTTCTTACATCAAGAATTGGGTCTGCAATTCAGTGATAATGAAACAATAAGAGAGGCTTTCCAATGTCTGAGAACTTTTCTCTCAGTTTATAAGGTTTATCTTTATTGTAGAAATAATACTAATAATAGTTTAGATATAAACAACAAATTCCTATTATTCATGCCTGTAACATGTTAAAATTTAATTTCATATTCAAAGTCTCATGTTATATCTTAAAATTTAACAAAACATGGTTCAATTATTGTTATATTTTGTTGGAAACATAATTTCTTTAATAGAAAGAACATGCCTTATTTATATCCTTAAATCATTATTTGTCATGGTGTCTAGGAACGTTTAAAATATATATATATTTTTTTTTCTTTTTTTTTTTCCCTTTGGTACTGGGGATTAAACTCAGGAGCACTCAACCACTGAGCCACATCCCCAGCCTGATTTTGTGTTTTGTTTAGAGACAGGTTCTCACTGAATTGCTCAGCACCTCGCTGTTGCTGAGGCTGGCTTTGAACTTACCATCCTTTTTCTTCAGCCTCCCGAGTTTCTGGTATTACAGGCATGCACCAACATGCCCAGTGGAAAATTCAAATTTTCAAGACACAGAAATATTATGAACTAATATGGTTGCAGCAACTCTTTCATGCACCTAATCTTTATACCTATATATTATATATAATCCTTATCCTATATAGTACATATAATCGTGTTTATATGTAATATATAGGATAAGGGTCAGTACTGGATGCAGTCATTTTGAGATATATTCATGTTTCTGAATTATTTGAAAACATATTCTCTATAAATAATAATGGAAGTAGATTTGGGGGAGAAAGCATAGGAGAGAGGGTGGGGGGCAGAGAGAGAGAGAGAAAGAGATTTAATTTTGTGGTCTTGACAAATTTCAACTAACCCCTATTAGTCTTATCTCTTAAATTCAAACTTAAATAGTAGGTGAGAAAATAAAGATTTCTATGTATTTCATATGCATATTTGGGTATGAGTGTGTGGTGTGTGTATGCATATGGCTAATTACACAGTTAACTTTGCAAATAATATTGCAATAATTTGGCCTAACAGTAAAGATGACTCAACATATCTGTCTATCTGAATATAGAAACTCCCAGAAATCACCTGCATGCACTGCTAATTATGAGGTTATCAACTGTGGTTGGTAGAATTTAAAAAAAAAATTGTAATAGAACATAAAAGCTCTGTAAGTGTGATTTTTTTTCTTTTCAGATACTTTGATAAAGGTATTGATAAACTACAAACTCTGAATCCTTTCCCAATTTCTCAAAACTTGTTCCATTCTGAGTTATTTTGAGATTTTAAAGTTAAAGTACCCTTCTTCTTGGGATCAATGCAAATTCCAAAAGATTTCAACAAGTCATTAAGGTAAATAACAATACAGAATAGAATTATTTTTTATGTCAATTGTGTAATATTAGAAATATTGTTGTTTTTCTTGAATTTTCATTTATCTGAATTATTTTAAGTACTTTCAATTTTTTCACAATGACTAGTAGATACATTTTAATATGAAATGCCTCACTGAAGACATTTCTTTCTACTTTTATACTACAGAGCTACATGTTATATCCTTTAATATTAAAAAGAAATTGCTTCAGTGTAACATTTTTATTGATTATAATAGAAATCTAAGGATTAACTTCTTGAAAATATTTATTTTCAGAGGAATATTTTGGCATGAATTATTCACCCTTAGTACATATAAACATAATCAAAACTTTGGATATTACTTCAGGGTTTGCATAATTTTTAATAATATTACATTCCAGTTATAAATATTATTCCATATGGTATTTCAGAGAAGGTAATGTAACTCAATATTCTTTTTTTCTTCTGTATGTAGTACCATAAATAAACAGAATAAACAGAAATGAGATTTCAGGCTTTCAAAAATCAAACATATTGAATAATTTGAATTGCAAACAAAATTAAGCATATATTAAAAAGGGAAACAAAAGGTTGTTTTGGAGTGAAAAATAATTCTCAGAATAAATGGCGTTTTAAAAATGACATATTTAAAACTTAAATTGGAAATTAATGAAATCTAGAAATTTCACCATTACACTACTGGTACTACTTTGAAATAAATGAATTATTCATACAAATTTTAATCTATTACATATATTTAAGGATAAGCAAAAAAGATATTAATCAAAAAACTATAAATTAAAAATTATGCAAACACATATAAATGTATAAGTTTGAATAAATGATTAATGGCCTGCTGGTATTGAATTGAAATGTTGGATTATATTTTTCTTCTAATCTTTAATTTTAAAATTTATTTAAAAGCTCAAACATAAAACCATGAAAATGGCATATATTAATGAGAACCATCTAGTGTTTCAGTTCATGTGTACATTTCTCTTAAAATTCAAAATGTTTAAATCAGATGAAACACATCTATCTCTTCAAATATCTATAATTTATGTATTGTGAAAACATTCAAAGTCTTTTCTTCTTGCTTTTAGAAACATACAGTGCATTATTGCTTCTATGGCAACTCTATTGTACTATTACTGGTCAGCAGGGTTATCATACTTGATATCATTCTTGTTCCTATTTAACTATAACTTATCACCCACTGATAACCTCTCCCTAGCCCTTCCTTCCCTCTAAGAGGGAAGCCTCTGTTCTACTTTCAGATTCTATGAGACCAACTACTTTGGATTTCATGTGAGAGAAACTACAATGTTTATTTCTCTTAATGGGTTAGGCTTCTTTCACTTAATTTGGATCCTTCCATGTTGTCACAAAAAAACAGGATTTCACTCCTTTATATAGCTAAAAAGTATTCTGGTCTAAATGTATACAACATTTTCCTTATCCTTTCATAAGTTGATGGACACCTGGTTTGTTTAGATTTCCTGGGTATTATGAATTATTTCAGCTTTTTAAAAGAAATATACAGAGACAAAAATAAATATCTTATTATGCACTGAATATGTGTATGTTTGTAAAGATAGATAGATAGATAGAGCTTATTGGTAAACACTAAATTGTATGAACTAGGATTCCTTGATATTAGAAAAATAATGAAACTTTAATATGAGAGGCATCTTTACCGAAAAGTTAGATTAGTTAGAAATTTTACGATTTTGATTTTCTCAGATTCCTAGAAATTAAGATACAGGCTGTTTTTCAATTGTGCATTCTCAAAGAAAAGGGAAATTTTATTTTGAGAAATGTTTTGGGGTTTTCTATTTAGTCCCCAAATTTGCATGACAAAAACAATGTGTAATAGTTTGGGAATTTTAAATATCTTAAAAATCTTTCAAATTCTTTCTTAGGGTAAAAAAATGTATTGCATAAAATACCTTGGATTAAATACATGAAATATATTGGAGCAGAATAAAGTGGATTACAAAATGGTATACATTGAAATATGGTAATCAAGTATGAGACAGTCAAATTTGCAGTTAATGTTAATGTAGCTATGTGTTTCATTGTTTTTTAAATTTATTTTTAAAATTATTACTTTAATTGTACAAAATTATGTGCTAATTACTATGTGATAATTCAGTATGTATCTACTGTGGGTAATCTTCAAATCAAGATTGTTTACATTCCATCTTTTAAAATTCTTTCAATTTTTTGATTAAAACATAATAATTCTACATATTTATGGAGTACAGTGTCATTTCAATACATGTATACAACACATTGATCAAATTTGGGTAATTAATGTTTCTATTTATTTAATATTACTTTGTGTTTGTAGCCATTGGGCTCCTGTCTCCTAGTATTCATCAAATACATAAAATCTTATTGTAAATTGTATTCCTCTCAAGGTTTTGTAGATCCTTAGGTCTCATTTCTTTTATCTCTGGATACCAGTTATACAATTTCCTACTTACCAACACTAACTTCTCTGGCTCTACTGATAACTGTTATACAGTTCAATCTACATCTTTTTAATATACACATATGTGAGAGAGCAGACAGTATTTGTCTGACATATTTCACTTAATGTCCTAGTTCCATCCATTTTGCAACAAATATCATTCCTTTTTATGACTGGACAGCATCCCATTCCATATACATTCCACATTTTCTTTACCCATTTATCTGTTGAAAGGCATCCAGGTTGATTCCATACCTTAGCTATTGTAAATAGTGCTTTAACATGAATGGGAAGGCAGGTGTTCTTTGATGTACTGATCTCATTTTCTTTGGAGAATACCCAGACAGTGGAGAACTAGATCATATGGTAGATCTATTTTTACATTGAGGAATCTCCATATTCTTCTTCATACTGGTTGTATTACATTCCCATTATATTGCATCCTATTACATAATTTACATTCCCATCATCAGTGTATAAGAATTTCTTTTTCTACATTCTCATCAGCATTTATTGTTTTTGGTCTTGATAATAGTCAGCCTAACTGCAGTGAGATGATCTGTCATTGTGGCTAATAGATTAACTAAAAAGAACTAGTAAGTGTGCTGATGAGGATCACATGGCAAGTGAAATTGTGACCAAGGGTAACTGTAATAACTGTAATATATGAAAATATGTGTGAATACAATTTAGAGACAGTCAGGTAGTGATAATCCTCCTGTGTTCTGTCTGTATTTATTTATATATATATAAAAGGAGAAGTATAGACAAGCATACTTCCATTAAAAGTTAATAAAAATAAATATGTGCTATTTTTCTCATCAAAGTTCAAGGACCCCTGAGAGCATCGGCTCAAACTTTAGTCCCATCAGCTTGGGAGACCAAGGCAGGAGGATCACAAGTTTAAGGCCAGCCTCAGAAACTTATTAGAGTGATCCTGTCTCAAAATTAAAAATCAGAAGTTCTGAGGATGTAGCTCAGTATTAAAGCATCATAGGATCAGTCCCCAGTACCAGAACAAAACAAAAAGTTCAAAAATCCACTAAATTCTACTTGGAGAACATTACATGCATTATAGAGACTAAGTTCCTGTTATAATAGTCTACAGCATACACATATTATTTTTCTTCCTATTTTATGCTTTATTATATTTTATTTTTAGACTTCATATTTTATTTACATTCAAAAACATGTTCACTTTCAATAAGAACATTTCACATCTTCAAAAATTAGATATCACCTTTAGATATGATAGATTTTGATTTGGAATTAATTTTGTAGCAGTAACACAAAATTTAAATGTTGCACTAAAACACTTGTGAGAAACTCCTTATAAATTCCAGTCATAAAAAATAAATATTTACAAAAATGATATTCATAATTTCAATGCTTTAAATATTTGAAATATTGTTTATTTGTTGTATTTTATTTAGTTCTCTCAAGAAAACCCTGTAATGTTAAAGTAAAGACGTAAATGTGGAATTAATATCTTTATTACATTATTACTTTATTGAAAATAGAGGTGAAAAAAGATTCAATATTAGGACATATGAATTAGCAGTTATTGTTTTCTTTTAATGTCTTCAAGTGTGCATAAAAATGAATTATTGGGAATTAAATATACAAATGATAATAACAACCTTTGCAAGGCAATTCTTTGACTCCTACATTCCATTGGGGATTCAGTTATGTGGCTCTGTGCCTCTCTAGTATCAGCTCCATGAGTCTTGATGACCTTAAGTCTAGAGCTGTCTGCTCAGATTTGAATGTGTGCTTAGATGAGACCTATATAAAGCTGTTGAGCGTTTTCTTCAGTGTGTGATCTGAGATGTGCCTAAATGCTTTTTTTTGAGAGTTACTTTATTCATTCAGACATTTTTACCAGCTATACAAGCCATGCTGTGGCTCACTTCATATCAAGAATTGATGAGAACATGGGAGGAACATTTATTTTCTTAAAAAAAAATTCTAAGCTCTTAACACTCGCAATTGTTGAGACAGCTACACATCTTTATGTACTCTGAGAATACTCTTGGTACCCCAGAGATCCGTGTTCTCCACGCCCCTGTCCCTCTACCAACAAGAATTCAAAGGAGCCCTAGAGTGTGGTGCCACTTGCAAAACCACTGCCCCACTCCCCTACACCCTTAGGACCGGTTTCATCACAGAACTACTCATCTTATTGGTTAGCACCGCATACCCAAGGGCTTAGGACTCTTATGTCATCGTTCACAGGCAGTTAAAATGCTGTCACATCTAATGAAAATAGTTCCAGTTTTGCTCCAGATGTCACGAAAATTTCCTCTTCCCTATTTTTCTTCATATTATTCAATAGCATCTGGAAAACACTAATTTTTTTAGTATTTTTTTTTCTAATTTAGATTGTAAGCTCCACTAGAGAAAGGATGTTTTGTATGTTTCTGAGTCTCCAGGACCTTGACTAATGCCTGGCAGGAAGTACTCTTTTGTTCAAAAAGTAACTGAATGGGTGATAAAATGATTAAATGAGATGTCAGCAACTATGACAGGTACTCCTATCAGTTTATCTTAGCATCTCATTTATAATAAAACAAATGATTTCTCATGTCGCTAGACATCTACTTATCCACACTCCATAATAGTCTTCACTTTTTCAGATAGCAAAGGGGAGGAGGGTGCAGCTAGAGAGTGAGGTCAGCCTGCCTCCAGCTCCTCTTACTTGTTGCATCTTTCCATCATTTATGACTGAGAAATGTCTAAAAATTTCTGAGAAGGGGTATTTCCCCTAAAAAGCTGTGTAATTCCTGATAGTGATAGCTCTATTTTTCTTTGTTGACATATGATTGTTTAGATATAGTCATAAAAACATATTTTAGTCTTTCTCCTTTTCCCCCTTAATATACCTTTTCTTCCTTTGGTTAGCAATCTCTGGGTTATAGCAATATCTCTATTTGTTTTCAATTAAATGTGGGCTATTATCTTCTCCTGAGTATTGTCTAGATAAACTCAGATTAGTAGTCTAAAAATCTTCAATTTGCTCCATAGTTCACCATTTTAGAAATGGGTGCCCCAAGAAATAAACAAAATTAATATTTTGTTAATATCTCCTCAATATTTCTTTAATGGTGAAAACCCTCAAATATTTTTATTTACAAACTAAGTTCTCAATATGTACATAGAATTCAAGTGCTATGTTAATTTTCACACATAAAATAAATGCTTTCAAAGCAATACAAAGTAATGGCCTTTCCTTTTTAATTTATTTTTTAACCTACATGCAAATAATGGGAGGAATACTGTTGACTACATGTTAATTACTGCAACAAACTCATTATGTCAAGTGATTAGAAAAGTTAATAGTTATCCTCTCCCCTCCTCTGTCTTTCCTTATCTGTGTTCTTTCTGTTTCCATTTGGTGAGATGCTCATTTTCCAACCACTTTACCTTGGCATCACTAACAAACCTTACTCTTTTTGTTTTTCTCCCACATCCAGGCTGTTCATGCAACACATTTCAAAATTCTGTTATTTCTTCCTGTTCCTGTCCTTAAAAGCTGTCACTTCCTCCATGTTTCTAAAGCCAAAATCCTCATCCTAATATCTTTCTCTACAGCAGCATGATCTCTTCTCCTCCAAAATAATCATGTGGTTAAATCACATAAATTAGCAAAGTTTTCGTTTTCTATTCAAGGTGATTATACATTTTACTTTAATTCTTACTCCACTGATGGAGAATTCCTTCTGACTCATCCTGAACTCCCTCAAGCCCACCACTTTTGCATGGTCAAATAGAAACTCCCTTGTCCATTTTTCTTCTCCACAATTTGATTCCAGGGACAGACACAGCTTGATTGTGATTTTGTCCTGTCCACATCTATGGAATACACATTCTCTGACTGGGTACTTTTCAATCAAGCATGGTGGATAAGAATATGCTCTGGTAAGAAGCAAGCCCTAAATCTCAGTAATTCACAACAAAGGACAATTTTCCCTCAACATCAATTCCAGGTTGACTCTTAGAAGAGTGGTAGTTTCATGGTATCTTTACTTTAGGTCCAGGCTGGAGAGAGTAATATCTATGCAGAACATTGCAAGTTTGTGACATGGGAACAAGGGACCATTTGCCTGCTCTTAAACTCTCTACTTAGCGCTAACAAAGGCCACTTCTTAACATATTATAAAATTAAGTCTCATATCAATGCTCAAGTTCAGTGGAGTAGGAACACACATCTCAAACTCAATGAGGCTAGAACACCAACCCTTTGGGGCAACAATGATATAAGCTTCCCCAACTTCGCAGTTGCTAACACTTGTCAACTGATTTTATTATAAATACTTTGTAGAAAACTCCTCTTTATGTTTACTTGAAGACTGTCTTTCTGAAATGTCTTATCTTTTTTTATAGTTATGCACACTGCAAGTAACAAAGGCAAGTTCTGGAAACATAAAAGACATGATATATAACCATCCTTTTGACATGAGGTTGTTAATTTGAAAAAAGTCTTTGGCATGCTGTGAGTCTGAGTGGCCATGTGAGGGCAAATGTTTCTCAGACATATAAGTTCCAGAAAGACAGATGAGAATGTCAGAAAACTACTGGAGCTCCTTCTGTACAGTTGTATAGGCAGGCATTATTGTCAATCATATGTTATTCAAATATGAAAGGCAGTGATACAGGGTGAATGTGCTCTGCTTCAAAGACCACATAGATGAAAAGAATCAATTAGCAAATGCATTAGGCAGGGCACCATTGTTGAAAATGTTGACTTAAGTTCAGAACCCTTCTCTGAAATGTAAGACAGAAAACTGAGAGATTCAAAGATTTGCCTTTCTCAACTGAATTTACATGTTATCAAAGTGATATTTGTTATTCTAACTAAACATATAATTACATTTGAATTTAGTAATTGATTTTCACTTTTGGGAAGCCTTTTCAATTCCATATTATTTTAAATATATTATAAAATATTTCTAAATTCGACATATAGTCTACAAAATACTAAGTTCATTGACTGTGTCAATAACATAATTCTATAAGTTCATTATTGAGTAAAGTATAACAATTCTAATTTCTTATTTGATATTAGATAATAATATCAACTGATCATAAAATCTAATTCTGTAGATGATCTTAGAAACAATCTGAAAACCCAATTTAATCTGAAAACCCAACTACTCCTGGGAAATTTCTTCAGCGTGAACTGGTAACTATTCTTTTTTTGATAAATTTCTGTTAGGGATCTTGGCACATCACTCACCAAATGATTCTATTACAAACACATTTTAGAAAAGTCTCCTTTATGTTTAACTGAAGTCTATCTTTCTGAAACTTTTTGTCTTTTATCTCAGTTCTACATACCACAGGAAACACAAGCAATTTCATATCTTTTACATGAAATAATAATAATCTCTAATGTTTTCTGACATGGAGGAAGTTATAGATTTTTTAATAATCAGATCAAATTCCTTAGGACCTTTTCATTCATTCAAGAAATAGTTCTTGTCTGTGTACTTCGTATATGAAGAATTGTACAGATAAAAATTTGAACAATAAAATGCAGTTCTTGCTTTTATGAAGTTTACATTGTAGCTTAGATGAGAGACATTTAGAAACAAAAATCATATAGGTCTTTATATAGTAACAACAGGATTCATGCATAATCTGATGGTATATTACAGTGTGCTTTAATACATGGTACACATACCTACCAGCCCTGTACTATTATGTCACAGTAGCATGATTCATCAAATTAGCTTGTACATTATATTTAATCTATCACATTTTAAACTACATTAATATTATTTATAACAAGATTAAAATTATGACAAATTATTAGTTAATAATATATGATTTTAGTTCTTTAATATTTTTTAGAGAACTTTTAATAAAAAAATATTATTTTTGCAATACTGAGGATGGAATCTGGGGCTTTATTCATGCTAGGCAAGTGTTCTACACTGAGCCCTAACCTTTTAAATTCTGTCTTATAGATCATATTTTGCCATACTATAAACAAATAAATAGTGTGCCTCCCCCAAACAAATGAGGAAACAAACAAAAAGCTCTCTCAGGTTTTTCTGAGTTTCGATATATATAGTTGAAATTATTTAAATGGACCTTATGTTAAATTTCAGTGCAAGGTGTAACAGATTACATAAATAGAATGAGGTGTAACGGATTATAGAAATAGAATGAGGTAGAGTTTAAATTCACCCTGAAAGTCTTTGGAAGGTGTCAGGTTGGATTACCAGAGACAATTTCTGTTTGTACTTCTTTTCTAAAGTTCAACAATAAGCCAGAGTGCAATGACTTATTGTTTTCATCCAGCTGAGAAGTAAAAGCCTCTTTTATTCTTTGTACAACTTGGTAATCATAGGATGCTCAAGAAAGGCCTAAGGTAGAAAATGTATTGAACTAGATAGAATTTAGCAATTTAAGGAAAACTGCTGTTCTTGTTCTGTAAAAATGAAAGAGATGATTGAAACTTAAGACATTAAGAGGTAAAAGAAATTGAATTCTCAAGATTAATTTTTTAAAGGACCCAAAGATTTGCTTCGTTTTTTTTCCTCTCTCTTTTTAAAAGAAAAGTTGTAGTTGCAACTTACTAAAAAAAATGAAATCTTAAATTATGTTATATGAAGTAGGGTAAAAAACAACAGTGTGCAATATAGACTCTTTATGTATAGACAATGTCCATTAATATTTTTCCTTAAATTGTTTCCTTAAATTCCTGGATTCAATCCCCAGCACTACAAAAAGTAAATGATTAAATAAAAAAAAAAAATAGTTTCCTTCAATTTGTCACTGATTTGGAGAGCCAAACAAATGCACATATTTCCTAGATTAAGGCAATTTCAGATTAAGAAAATTATAAATCTAATTTATATTTTGTGAAAGAAATGCTATGATATTAATATTCACTAATAGTAATTTGATTTAATCGTTTTTAAATGCTATATTATTTAGATAAACTATGAAATTATATATCCACACATATATGTATATTCAAATGAAAATTTGATGCATATTCGTATCTTAAGTAAAGATAGAAATTTAAAAGAATGTGACAGTTGCAAGGGAAATGATCAGGAAAAACAGTGAATATGTATACAAAGTAATTTTCATTAATTCTATCATCATGCCACCATGCTGAAGCCCTTTGGCCTTGAGTAAATTTCATTTCCATGGGTGTCTCTGTTTCAGAGAAGTCAGTGTATATCATGGGCTTTGCTTTGTGTATCTGTAAAGGGGCTACAGTTGGCTTACAAGTCAATTTTTAAAACACGGCTTTGCCTTTTTTAACAGTCCTTCTGCTCAGAATGTTCTATGCTGCCTGGACCTGCCTTGCAATTGATCCTGGATTTGAAACTGACAGCTGTGAACTAGCAGGAAAATGATGTGGCAAGAGTTTCCATGCCTGAAGAAAATTCAAAGAAAGTTCTCTTGGGGCAGGTTGTAGTTCCTGGCTCTATCACAAATAGGAACTGATTCTTATCTCCTGAGATCCTTTAGGGCACATGGATTTTGAAGCTCAATATATATATTTGCAATAAAATGCAGTATTGTACAAATACCAAATATTATATGATGCTATGAATAGGTTCCAAGGCGATATCCCATAATCAAATACATTAATATTTCTATACCCAAAAGATATAATAGTCACATTAAGAGGGATATATAGCAATTATAGACTATGTTATAGCAGATCGGGTGTTGTTTGCAAAATGAATCAAATATTTTAAAGATATTACATTTCAGAGCTTCTTATAGTTTTCTGTTATAAAGAAAATATTGTAAGCGTAATTCAGAAAATAATTGCTGTGAATTAAATGTGTTCCTGGTAATCTGTTAGGCATGGAAAGAGATTGTGAGCTTTTCACACAAATTTCAAGGTATCTAAGGCTTGGATTTCCACTGGAAAAGGGCTTTCCATGTAAGGAGTTGGCACGTCCTTACCTGCTCTTCCTCCTAAGCACTTCATAAACACTGACTGGCAATTACTCACTGGACAATCACGATGTTAATATTTTCATTCATGCTCTCTCTCACTGTACTGTAAAACCTTTAGAAGCAGGAATAAAGTATTTATTTTCTCTATACCCAACTCATTGCTTGGAATGTGGGAAATGTAAGTATATTGGCTCAGGAGGCTAAGACAAGAAGATCGCAAGTTTGAGGCCAGACTTAGCAACTTAGCAAGGCCCTAAACACCTTAGCGAGATCCTGAGTCAAAATAAAATTTAAAAAGGGCTGGAGATTTGGCTCAGTGGTAAAATGTCCCTGGGTTCAATTCCCAATACAAAAAAAAAAAAAAAAAAGGACCAAATATATTTAGTAAATATAATGAAATGATTTTTTGACTATCAATTTTAGAGAAATAAGTCAAAACATTTGATGATTTGTGCCAGTTAATATTAAATTTATACTTCAATCCATCAGATAACATTTATTAAAATAACACAAATTTATTATATGTCTGTGTGAGAAACAAACTAAATCCTGATCCTGATTCTCAGTACTTGATAGGTCTGTGTTGGGAATATAATATGAATGCAGGTGAAAAAAATTACAGTAAGTAAAAGACACAGTCACTTGTCACATAGGCATTTCATTTATAAACTATTGTGAATTTAATTCAAATGACTGAATAGTTTCTAAAGAAATGGCATTTTTTTAATACTTGACTTTTACTTTCCACATCTGTTAAGGAAAAAAAGAAATTAATCTCAATTTCTACATTCTATTTCTTTGTAAAATGATTTTCAAAGCTAAATTGTGCTTCACCAATATTATTTAATCAAGGAATCAAGAGAGTAAACAACAAGGGTTAAAAAAGATGACGGTTTTGGAAATAGCATTATGGTAAGAGAAACGAACTTTTGAAAAAAGTAAATTAATGTTGTATAGAAGAGTTACAGTGGTAATTCAATATGGATAAATAGGTTTGAATAGGCTAAACCAAAAAATCTTCACTAGGAAAACCCATTTCAAATCCTGAGGCATGAGTGTATGAGATGTAATACAGATAAAATTTAGATCTATAAATTATGTTCTGTTCTGATTTAATGGATACAATTTAATAAGACACACTTTTTTATCCAATAAAATGTGTTATTAAAGTTAAAAACCATAACTACATAGAGGATGACCAGATTTCACTAGACTATCATGACCTTGATATGAATTACTACTTACTTGCAAAGATTTCAACCATAAAACTTACATGCAAAAGTTTCAGCGTAATTAGTTTCCTTGCACAGGAAAGATAACAAAACCTGAAAACTGGGAACATGACTGAAATAATTAGAAGTTGCCTTCTTAGAATATGGTCAATCCAAAAGCTTGGGTATTTCTGTTCAGGGAAGAATAGGGAAACTCAGGCAGGTCCCTGACACATGCTGGTTTCATTCAAAAAACAGACTCAGTAGAATCAGAGGCTACAGATTTTAAAGGTTTGCAGTTTTAGGAAATCATGTGGCATCAGAGGCCATCAGCCCTCTCCTTACGCTTTTTGATGTCTAAAGTACTGTATGCCAGACTGTGGCCCGAAAAGGACTAGAAAATACTTGAGATCAGACCATGTGCCAGGAAACCCAGTAACCTAAAGAAGAAGATGACAGTGTCAGGACTTCCATCAGTGAAGGCATTTATGGTCAGAAGGAAGAAGAGAAAGAAGGAAAAGTCTTGGAAGAAAAAAAATTACATTTCAGGAAAGCAAATCTACATTTGTTTCTCATATTCTATACCCTGATGAATCCACCTTTATATATTGCTAGGTGGCACTACCTTTTTCGTTTTTACACATGGGGTTATTTTCTTTACATTTATGTCTGTATTTCTCTCAGACTTTTCTTGATCTCTAAGAATTTCTGAAAGTTTTTCATGCATACTCTAGGCATAATTTCCCTTCCTTGTATAGAGGCATTTCTGATTTAATGACTGCGTTGTTTTCCTCTAAACTAGGACTATTTTAAATTTCTCAATTTCCCTTGGCTATTGAGAGAGAAAACTGATGTCTAACAATTAAAGTGTTTTTGCTACAAATTGCTTGACAGTTTTTCCTAATAGATCGAACACTAACAATTTAAAACAGCCAACAGAAAATAGAGAGAATGGGCTAGGGTTGTAGCTCAGTAGTAGAGTGCTTGCCTAATGTGTGAGGCACTGGTTTTGATTCTCAGCACCACATATAAATGAATAAAAAAGTAAATACATAAAGGTTTATCTACAACTAAAAAATATGAATAAAAAAGAAAGAAAGAAAATAGAAGCTAGCAAGAAGCTTAGTTGAGAAATCTTAAAATGAGAAGACCAGCCTCCCTTGTATGCAGATTATCTGTTTTGCTCATTCCCATGTAAAGAAACAGCCTGAGAGAAACAGAACTAGTAAGAACAAAGGGAACAGAACTTCTCAAGCACTAAATCAGTTTATCATTATTTTTTCCCACTTTTTTTCCCATACTAAAATTTGGGTGAAAATTAGAACTCTGGAAGAAAAAGCTAACAGAGATACATAGTAGCTGCTATATTCATTCACGTTTTATAAGGGAAGGGATGAAGGTGACCTTTGATAGAAATTAAGTGAAATTTGCTTCTGCTGTCATTTTATCCCTTTAGTTTTTTTTTCTTATTTATTATTAACATTTTTTTCATTCATTTACTGATAAACCAACCTTAATCCACTTTTTAACTGTCTGAAAGCTGTGCTTCAAGCAGTGTTATTTCACTCCAAGGTGCTTGGACTTCATGCTAAAATTCTCCTTCTAACATCTGGCCAGCTGCATTTGATAATTTCTCAAGAGAAAAAATAAAAGAAAGCAGATTTGATAAGTTTCTTTAATTTCCTAGTGCATAATTTCAGTTGCATGTTCACATAGTGGTAAACTCATTCTAACATGTCATAAATAGTATTGATGTTAGATTCTTAATACTAGTAATATCATCAATTATATGCAGGACATAAAATTTATTTTTATCAATTGTTTATTCCCTATGTTGTAGATGCTCATAGTAACAGAAAAAAAGAGAAACATATAAAGGAGCAGCATTAATATTCTTTTTTATTTTTATTTTTTTATAGTTGTAGATGGACAGCATGCCTTTATTTTGTTTGTTTGTTTATTTATTTTTCTTCATCCTGCCATTTGTTGCAGTCTCATAACTGTGAGCTTTACATCAGTTCCAAGTGGGTCAGTCATTGTTTTTTTTTAGAATGTTTTTGGGTCAATATTCCAAAATAATCTCATCCTGTTTACCCTGGCATGCTGGAATTTTCATTGCTGTTGCTATCAGCTTGCCTATCTGTAATTATTTCCACCAAGAACAATGACTGACCCACTTGGAACTGATGTATAGCTCCCAGTTATGAAACTGGAATAAATGTTAAGATTATGACTTTATCATCTCTCTTTTTTTACTAACAAATATGATGAAGGTGAGGGATCTCTCTATAAAAGTAAACATAATATGCATTATTCAACTCCAGGATAGTGAGGCAGCCAAGAGAAATACTCAGATCAATAGGATATGCTGGAGTTTCCATTATAGAAAAGTGTTCTGGACACTATGAAGGTGTAAAAAAAATATGTCAAAGGAAATATTTAATATACAGGTAGGGGGGTTGTATTCCCCCCCACCCCCCACTTTTATACTATTTTGGTGTTAATGTTTTGTCGGAACTACAATTCAAAAAAAGGTGAATGACATTCCATAGCAAACTTACTCTATTAGTTTGCCAGGGCTGACATAACATCTAGCACAAATTGAGTGGCTTAAGATAACTGATGTTTATTTTCTCACAACTTTAGCTGAAAATCTATTGTCAAGGAATTTGCAGGGTCAGGTTCTCTTTGAAACTAAAGTTGTGAGTATATCATTGCCTCTTCATCATTTGATACCATGTGGCATTTATTGGTTATGCAACAGTAACTCTAGTCTCTGTCTCTGTCTTCACATACCTGTCTTCCTTCTATTTCTTTATGTCTCTGTATCTTCACATGAAACTCTCCTTGTGCTGTGTCCAAGTTTATTATTCTCATCAGGACATCAGCCGTGTTGAATAAGGCCCATTCTTGTATGAATTAATTTTAACTTGATTACATTTGCAAACAATATTTTTTGCATTTTAAGTTATTTTAATCTTGATAATTAGAGTTATATGCCTGACAAATTTAGAAAGGGTTAGAAATGGATACATTGAATTAGAATACTGTATGTGCAAACAATATTTCTAAATAAACTGATATCCAAAGGTACTGAGAATTAAGACTTCAATGTGTATTATGTTTTGGAGGGGTCCATGAGGAGAGGAAGGTATAATTTTGCCCATAATAGTTATTCATACAAAAGTAAATTTAAATTGGTGTTAGTTTGATCAGATATAATTAGAAGTTAAGAGTAAATTCCATGTAAAAGAACTTTCTACATATTTGTATTAAATAATAATTGAATTTGTTTAGGGAACAAAGTAGCTTAGAGTGCTTAGAGTGTTAGAGTACAGGAAGAGTGTTCTTGTATCTGGGAGAACATCTCATAGGACTACATCAAGATACCTAAGGACATTGGAGAGAAAGGAGGCTTATTTCTTCCAAGATATTGAAAGAAAAATTCATAAACTTGGGAAATTGTTGTTTCTGAGATCTCACTCTTATCAGCCTGATGATTACATACAAGACCTTTTAATATTACTCATCATTTTATACCAGTTCAATTTGGCCAGGAAAACCATCATTACAAATAATGGCATTATCTATTCAAAAGAAATGGAAGAAAATTAAGAAAAAAGAGCTGGGAGAGAACACAGGGCAATATAATTTAAAAAGAGTATATTGGAAATCACTAGTGCACTGTGTCATGTAAGAAGTCTACATAGATATTTTTTACAAAAATATGCAGACAGAAAAATGAGGATAGAGAACCCAATTTGGTAATTAGAAACTAGTTGTTAGGCTTTAATATGTAATTTCTAATGAAGTAGGAAATGTAGAAGCATTGAAAAAAACACAAGAGAACTTCTGTGCATGCTGTAGGTATGGAAATAGAAATTATTAAGAACACTGATAGTCATGGGAAGGAGAGATCAGGCTGTAGTTATGGCAACAGTACTTTGGAGGGAAGTTTGTATATATGTGTGTATGTGTGTGTGTGTATGTGTGTGTATGCGTATGCGTATGTGTGTGTTTAATAAATAAGACACATGTACAATGATTACTTCTATGTACAAAGCCAAACAATTGACTTTCCTTGCTTTTCCAACTTGAGAGCATTTGAAAAGATCCAGTGATTGATTGGGAGGGGTTGAAAGCTCGCTAAATAGGTTCCACTTCCATTATAATTGGAAAATCTGCTTCATGAAACTCCTCAATCATTACTCATAATCACTATGCAAACTCAAAATCTAGATATATGGTTGTCAAGGTGCCAGCTACAGAAAAATCCTGATTTTTCTCAAATAAATGGCCTCAACTCCTAATATTATTTTGTTTTCCCAGATAGACTTTGACACTCTGAATGAAAGATAACATGTACTGAAACACAAAATGTTCTTTAAAGCAAACTGATATGCAAAGAATACCTAATATTTTTATTTAATTTAGCTCTTGTCTGTTTTTAAAATGATCAACAAATGGAAAATAAACTAATTTTTAAAGTTAATTTATTATGAAATAAGTTAATTATGTGTGATTTAAAATTCATAATTCTGATCTGATGCAAAATATTTATTTATGTAATAGTATACAAAGTTCAGAACAATACTGAAGGCAAAGAGCCAACCCAATACACTTCTTTTTATACATTCTTGACTAACTAATAGAATTGTGCAGAAGGACAGATATGGCTTAATTCATCATGACTTTGCTCTTGTGTGACCCATGGTTCTGGGAGAAAAAAAAGCTCTTGCAGGGAGTTTGATAAGAATATGAGCAGGTTTACTTATTAAGGGAAATCACCAAATGTTGAAACACTGCTAAATATTGTAACATTGTATGGTTGAAGGTACTTTGAACTAGTAATTCATTAAATACCTCGTTTTCAAATAGAGCCTTCTATTTTGTACTGTCATTTTAAGTAACTTACACTTACTTGGAAGGGCATTTTCCAGAATGTTCTCTGATTTTTTAATTGTGGCAGAGATAATATTCTCAAACACATCATCAATAGTTATGTTTTTCCTTATGTATCACACTAAATTCTTCCAGGAATTAATTTTGTTGAAAATACAAGAAACAGAAAGAGCTTTTATCTTTTATTTTTATCCCACATGTATATTTTATGCTAGAAATGAATTTCAATATCTTTCTGGGTTCTAATTATTTTCTTAGGGACTTAACAATTCCAATTTCCCAAGTGATAAGTCACATGTGCAATGTTTGATTATATATCATATTTCATTATATGAGATTTCATAATACCCGTGTGAAAGCAGACCAGTAAAGTATCTTAGTACACAAAAATGATAAATTAGTAACCAGAAATAGTTAACAAAACATGAAAAACTGTATAACTTACTTTGTTGAAATATTTTAATAATACCAAATTTTTTACATTGGCAAACTAATTGCAAAACCTGCTATCATAGTTTAGGCACAATAAACCCAATAGATAAATATTGTTCTTTCTATTCTACGAATGAATACATAACGGTTGTAAATGCTTTGCTTTTACTGAATTATCCTTGGCTATTAAGTAGCAGGGCTAGACATTTTATACAGATCTGACAATACCTCTTCGTCTGGTTCCTACAATACAAGTTCCTCTCATTTCAGACATCTGAGGCTATTTAAGTTCTCTTCCAAGTGGAGGAAATCATCTCAATATAAGATATTAAACTAGCAGTTTTTAGTATATAATTAGGGAAATGTAAAACAGAAATATCTAGAAGTGTGTGAAATTCATATTTTTATGTAAGATAGCATTGAAGGATAGATGTGGTCAAATAGGGTATAAATTGTATTTCTCTTTATTTAGGACTTCTGAGAAAATATGATTGTTGGTTAGCAGAACAAGTATTTCTCTAGCAGTACAGCAGACGTTTTCTTTCTAGTGACATGCGTGAGTGGGTGGTGAGTATTTCAGATCAGAACATTGAGTTCTTGTGAACAGACAAAGAATATATAATGGCTGGATTTACTTTTTTTTTTTCTCTCCCCTTTTTTTTTTCCCTCTTGGCCATCACACAGTCTTTCAGAATTAAATGCCAACCTCTTTTCAAAAAAAGAAAATAAGAAAGCAATGCTAAGTCAATCTCGGCTACAGATAACCTCTATGAAAAATCAGTTCTTTACACTTAGTTTTCTTTGAGGAATAATTCTAAAATGCTTAATTAGGACAGTAAGCAATTATATTTTCTCTTTTCTGAGGATTAAATTAATTTGTAGTTTTGTTATCAGTTAATACATTTGTTAAGACTAGGAAGATATTCCTTCTCTTGGATTATACATGGAGGGAAGTTCATGGGAGATTATAGAAAAGGATTACCATTAAGATGGGAACAAACTCATTTCCATAGGAGGCTAGATATAATATATAAGCAAATGAAATTATAGGTTCATTGTTCACTCTTGTATGAATAATAGTAAACCAGTAAAATTAGAACTCATCTTGTGACTACATGTGTTTTGAAGAAAGAAGTTGTATTTTTTTTTCAACACAAGTCTTTGTCTTCTAAGAAGACAATTAAGGCAACATTTTAATTCAAGTTTGTAGACTTCTTAATTTTAATCTTGTCAGAATAACTCATTATCTGGTTATAATGCTTGTTTAATACATATCATGCATATGAATATTTCACATCCTCTGTGCATGCATTAGTTTCCCCTTCTGAGAAGTAGAACAATAAGCCTAAATTGAAGAGTTAACTTGAGGATTAAATGATAATATGGAATGATTTTTTTTTACAATTTCTGATTATTGTAGAGTTCCCCAAATGCAACTGATAGATGATAAGTGAAGAACACTATTAAAAAAAATGTAAAAGGGGCCTAGAAGTATATATTCAGTACTTGGGTAAAGTCATCCAAAAGTTAGATCTGCCATTTTCAGCTCATTGCCCAAATCCAACTTTATATAGAAAAGATTAGAAATTCAGTGGATTTGAGAGGAAGAATATCTTAGATTTTAAAAGACTTGTCAGATGATGGTGACTTTTCCTTATTTCAAGACTGTCTCAGGGAGTTTTAAAAGATTTGATGAGACAGGGAAGGGAGGGATATCGGAGATAAGACTGACATCCCAGCTCCAGCCAGATGCTTCCTTAGCTGATAAATCTTGGCTTGCTTTTTGTTGCTCTTGGAGAAAACTGTGTTGAGAGGGGTTTTATGAGCATATGGCCTGTCCCTCTGGTGAGTCTGATCAAGACAACGCAGATGCATAGATTTTGTCTGGAGAAATCTCAAGGTGCTAGACTAGCTTGGCCACATTCACCTATAGTCACAGTCACAAGGGACAGATGTGCTGTGTCTCTGTGCCTCTAGAGAGGAAACCCAACCTGTGTCTCCAGTGGTCAAATTGAAAGGGTTTCATTTTGGAAAGGAAAGAGCTGTGATGGATGTCCCCATAGCAGAGGAATATGGTTTCCAAAAAATTCTTAGTTCATCTCATGAAAGAATAAAAATATCATTTGAATATATTTGCTATCAAGAAGACACAGATGCTAGATTATAGAAACACTAGTAAGGTAGGACACTCACTGCCAGTCACACTGTTTCACCTTCATCTTATTTTCCATCCTCACAAGGTCTAGAGGCACCACAGTCTGATGGGGAAAGTAGTAGTCATGCCAGCATATGATGCTACAGCCTGGTTCTGCAGCTCTGTGGAATTCTCAGGCCCAACTCTGGCTAGAAAGGGAATGTACTTAAAATGAATGACAGCTTATAATGTGTATATTGATCTTAGCTGGACCTTCATAACACCTAATTAATTGACTAACATGTAAAGTAATGAACAGTTTTTCATTTATCTATACAATCCAGGTTTCAGAAGTAAGGTGGCACAAGGATTCTCTAAAGAAATGAAAAAGGAATATGTTTGTTACACACTGAACATCAAATTCAGCTTTGGAAAAATATTAATACACCATTACCAGTTAGATCCTCAAAATTTCATCCCTATTCCTAATGATATCACCTTAGTCCAAAACAAATAACAACATCAGTTTCTGATTTGCTCTTCCTGACTCCCACAGTTTCTTCTTCTCCATTTCTTCTCCTCCAAGATGGAAAAGGGATTTTCTCAGAACTGACTTCAAGTCAATATAATTTTTCTACTTAAGCATTTCATTGGCTTTGTATAACATTCAGCACATAATTTGGAGTTTTGCTTTGGACTGCATGATCTGTCTTTTGCATATTTCTTCAGTTTCGTTTTGAGCCACTTCCCACTTCTGTCACTGTGCTGCAAATTTTCTAATCTTTGATCATCTTCTGGCTGTTGACAGTCTCTTCAGCACACACAGTTCTAAGTGTCAATCCCTTCCGTTTCTATAGACGGGCAAGGCATCTTGTTCTTGTTCTACATTCCTTCTTCAAAACAGACTTGCTTGACGTCCATACCTAAACTTTCTCATGCATTTCTTAATCTCAACGAGTTATTTTTTCTTTAATAGCATTTCTTTAAACCTGTGATATTTACCAAATTAAAACTTTTATATATATATATTGCTCACTCATTTTCCTGAAAACTTGTGTCTCCACAAGCCAAATAATGTCTCTATATGGTGGTGTTGTAGTGTTTGTAGAATAAATTCCATATCATAACTGTCATCATCACCATTACCATCTTCTCCATTACCGTATATGCAGACCCCCAAAGGAGCAGTGAAAGGAAGCACGAAAAACTTACTACCTACTTACTACTTATGCCATTATGAACTTTAGCATTTTTTTCAACAAGATCTAAGCTTGAAATTGTGCTCTATATGAATTAAGACACATTTGATTGATCAAAGCTTAGTTTTTCATCTGTTAAAAGAGAATTTTCTAATACTTGACTAAACAATTGATGTGTTTACTAAAACAAAAATATTTAAAGTACCTAAAACTGGAAGTCCTTAGTATGCTTTGAGATGATATTTCTTTTCTAAATGTACCAAAAGACTGAATACATATCTTTTCCAGAAAAAAGTACTAAAATGTATTCTAGCACATAAACTAAAGTCATGGAAATATGTGGGAAAAATATATACTATGACTGCTGTGGAGTATCTAGGTGGTAGTTACCACGGGTTGACTCTGTTTGGTGAACATAGACAACAAGAAATAATATTTAAAAACCTTGATTCTCAGTTTGAATTGGTAAAATAGATATCCAAGTCCAAATGTAAAAGTAACATTAGAAAAACAACTAATAACAGCATTGTTAAGAAGTTAATTAATTCCTTTATATAAACAGAGCAGAGCACAGTATTTAACTGATTTTAATACAGATACACCTAAGATCCTTTAAGGTGTAAACCTAAGAATTATTGAGAGATCTTACTACAATACAGAACCTAAGTCATTATGTATGGACTAGGGCCTTTGATTTTTCATTTATTACAAGTGCCCAGGTGGTAGTGATGCAGGTGATCTGAGGACCACACTTGACATATTGAGTCCTTAAAATGAGGGAACAGATGAATATAATAAGAAATGAATGAGATATTTTGAAAATTATAATAATAGAAAGTGAAATCAAACAATTCAAAACACAGAGAGATCTAGGTTGAACAAAATCAAAAGTTCTCATAAAATCACTCAGGGAATATTCAGCCAATACAGTTAACTAGAGGGAAAAAATGCACAAAATATCAGTGCTCTCCTTTATGAGATTTGGACTCAGATTAGAACCTGCACAGTCAGCTCTCCTGGTTCTTGGATACAGATTAGTACTAGAACTTAAAACATCAACTTTCCAGGTTCTCAAACCTCTCGACTCAGACCAAAACCATATCATTGTGTCACTGTCATCTTCAGCTGCTTGACAGCAAGTGCCCACAGATCTCAGGCTAAAATACCAAATGCAATTGATTAAGAGAAGGTTATTTATGTACATTCCTCATAATATTTTTGATGAAAGTGCTGGTGAGAGGTAAATTATACTGGTAGGTATATGAGTTAAAAAGGATGAACATATACTTGTTAAAAGTTTTAAGAAAATAGAAAACATGTGCTAACTGAAAAGTAGAAGAAATTAAATTAGGAAAATCAGACATTAATCAAACAAATAGTAAATTCTTGGTGAGAGAACTATACAGATAATAAACAAAATAAAATTCTAATTATTTAAAAGGCTAAAAATGCAAGATAATCAGTAAAGGCAAACTATGAGAAAAGGAAAAGATACAATGGAGTATCACAAAAATAGATCCCAGATTGGTAAAAACTGTATAAAAACCTTAACACATAAAACCATTAACAAAATACATATGAAAAATAGTAATATGTATAACATTTTAAAAATATATTCTCAATTAATATTAATGAAGTAGAGAAACATTAATTGAATCAGTATCCAAGTAACCTTTCTTTAAAATATTTTAGGAAAGAAAACTCTGTTCTATGTAATTTTGAAGATGTTTTAGCAAATCTTTCAAGAAACAGACAAAACCCAAATTATGTAAGTTGATCAGAGAATAGAAATAGAGGACTAGCTCCCCAATAAATTTTACAAAACTTGAGGATTCCCAATAATAAAACTGGACAAAAATTGCATGAGGAATTAAAATGGTGGAGCAAACTCACTCATGATCACAGAAGCAGGAAGTGTGAGTGTACTGTTTCTAAGTCAAAACTTGTGCAACATGTGTATAGAATACATCATGTTAAAATCTGTTTTTTTTCAAGCATATATAAAAAATTGTTTTGGTATCAGAAAATTTAACTGTGTGTTTACACATTTAAAAAATAACACGATAATCTCAGGCACCACAATGAAATATTTTATAAAATTTTGACATTCATCAATGAATAAAAGAAAATAAAACTCTTTGTAAATCAGATACTGAAGTTAACTTGATAAAATGCTATTTGTTAAAAACCTACATGAAACATTAGGTTTATTGATGAAATGTTAGAATATGATGAAGATTAGTGAGAGTCCTCTCCTCAAACTAAAAGTGATCTCTCAGCACTTTGCAATGTCCCTGGCAATAAAGTAGTAGTGGCCAAAAAGAACACAAAGCCTGGCCAACAAATAGGCTGTGTAACCTAAGGGGAGGCATTTCAGGCAGCCTGGAAATTAATGGCTGTGTGACTGTGTCGGAAAATAGCTAAATATCTTTTGCTACATTCAGTTGAGTCCAGGGTAAACAAGAGCTGTTCCTTCTCCATCATCTCTACTTCTTTTACACCTATATTTCTTTATTTATTTACTTCAAAAATTTTATGGTGCATTATATTTGTAGACAGTGCTGGGATTTGTTGTTACATATTCGTATATGCACAAGATATAACATCATTTGGTCAGTATGGTTCAGAAGCACTCCCCATCCGTACAGATTTACCTGAGATCCTTGTATTCCCTCCCCTATTTAACTTTTTTCTCTCTAGCTTCCACCTATAGGAGAGGAAATATATAGCCCTTAGATCTTCTGAGTTTGAGTTATTTCTTTTAACATAATGGTCTTAAGTTCCATTCGTTTTCCTGAAACTAACATAATTTCATTTTTCCTTATGACTGAATAAAACTCCATTGTGTATAAAAACAGTGATTTCCTTATCTATTCATCTGCTGACGGATATAGGTTGGTTCCATAGTTTGGCAATTGTGTATTGTGTTGTTCAGGTTCAATAATATATTTGAGGTTCTCTTTTTGTTTCAACACAGATAATGAATCATTTCATTCAATCACAGGACATGCTGCCAATTACTGTTTCAATACTCTTTTCAACTATTGTTTTTAAAAGTGGTCCATTAATTTATAAAGTGTTTAAAGATTTATATTTGAACATATTTAAAATTGTTTATTGCATAGAATTTCCATGCAGTTTAAAACTATCTGATTTATAAATACTCCATTAACTGTTAGATATTCTTGATAAAAGGGGGTATCACATGAGCAGAATATGGTAGAAAATTTCTTATCTTTGTTATCAGGAATAGCTTCATGAACAAATAAAAACTCTCCTTACAGTGGAAGAACATGTTATAATTATTACATTTTCTTAACTATGATCTTGAAAAGATAGAGCTCTATTGAGCTTCTGACATTGGACCAGAGGTTTTGGTTTCTCCTAATATTTTCACAATCATTACAATAATAAAAGATAATCATTAAATGAATGACAGTTCACACATTCAGTCACTTTTCAGAGGGCTCAATAATTTTAAAAACAGTAAATAAGGAAATGTGTAATTCTAATTGTTAATTCATCCTAGTTAGACTTTTTTTTTAAATCCTGTTTTTTTTTTTAAAGAGAGAGTGAGAGAGGAGAGAGAGAGAGAGGGAGAATTTTTAATATTTTATTTTTTTAATTCTCGGCGGACACAACATCTTTGTTGGTATGTGGTGCTGAGGATCGAACCCGGGCCGCACGCATGTGAGGCGAGCGCGCTACCGCTTGAGCCACATCCCCAGCCCTGTTTTTTATATTAAGAAAAAATAAAAACAACACTTGTATTCTATTATGGAAGCATGTTAAGAAAAGAACTACAATGTGAACTATTATTAACAATTACATATTGCACTTGTATGATGTTTTAAGTTTTTTAGGTACTAACATGATATGATCTTACTTTTAATTTTCTTATTTTATATTTATATATATATATATATATATATATATATCTTATCAAGATATAATAAAAACTTTACTTCAGGTTATATGGGAATTAAGCTGGAATATTATTATTTTTGTTCAATGTAGGAATTTTAAAAATTCGTATTCTATAACAGTTTCACCTGTTAAACTCTGCTGTAACATCAATCTTGAAATTTGCTTTTTTTTGGCTGAAAAAATTTTTTGAATCTTTGCTTAGCATGTTGGCTTGGCACTTCAAAGTTTGTTTTGAACTTCTTTGTTATTTGCTACATGTATTTTTGAAAGAAAGATTAAATATTTCTGCCTTTTCACTGTTTGGATCATTGTGATGATTCCATGTTTTTCTAATTTAACTCTTATATTCATTCCAAATAGCAATTAGAAAATTTATCTTGTTCATATTACATCTAAAATGAAAATTTAAAAGAATAATCTTTTCAAAGATAAAGTGATTATTTTTGAAGAAGGAATAAAAGTCTTTGGATAATTTTTTTTTAAGATTACAGTGGTAAATTTCCTGTACACTGCATGTCTGTTCTTATGTTAGTTTCAAGCTTTCCCTAATTGATTGTACTTAATAACCAAACAAAATATTAAAGCGAATTTCAGAACATTAGAAAGGGAGGAAATTGTTCTTATAGAAGAATGCTTATTCAAAAATTAGAAAAAAAATATACAAATAGAAAATTACCGTTAAACAATCATTAGAGCAAAAATTGAGGCACAATCATAAGTTTATGTAAAATCATTAAATTATGGACATTGAATATCTTAAAAGTCTTATGTATTATCTCATAGCATATAATTTAAAATGAAAGGAAAAAATGGAAATATTTGGAAAACATTACCTTAATCAAGCAACAAATCTTAATATATTCCATGATGGGACCATTAGTAAATTATCAAGGTATCTGTATATTCATCTTAAAATACATTTTATTGCACCCAATAATGATTACTTTTTCAAAGTAATTGTTTTTCATAGTTTTATAAAAAAAAAAAACTGATGGAAGACATAACGTCATATCAACAGAGTACTTGCTTTCAACCAAAGAAAGTATTTTTTCCTTAGTAATAAATACAACTCGTTACAAATGAATATTCAAGAAAACCATCTATGTCTATTTTACATAATTATTTTTTCTACTGACATAAACCTACTAAAAGTCATGCTCTCATAAATTAGCATTGTGAGTTTAGACTTTATACATTGTAAAAAAAATAAATTCTTAGATCAATTATTTAATTGATAGAAATTTTCCAAAATTTCTGAGAATGTGTATCTTCTATTTATGAAACTCTATGAACTTTTGTGGGGTTTGAATTATTAATACTATGGAATTGATGTGGTTCTAAAATAATACTACCACAATTAAAGTAAAATTAACAGATCTTTAAATTATCAACTAGCACATATAAAAAGGTTTCAGAATCTTCATATTAAAATCTTGTAATGTAGGAGGTTGGTTAAGACAAAATGCCAAACTTATATAAGATATCAAATTTAATAAAAGAGATGATTTTCGCTTGTTGATTTTCATTGGCCCATAATGCCTTTTATTTCACTATCCCAAATCCTCGTATGGGTAGACAATGCTTCATTTCAGATTATGTTTTGACTTAGAATTATATGCAGTATTAATTGGAAATTATGAAGATTTTGTTACCAATTTGTGGTGAAAATAAAACAAAAAGATGAGTGTAGGATTCTTATGCCCAGTTACATGGTCTGGAACCATTGATAAACAGAGGAAGCATTTTGACATTGCTCTGATAATAAAGTCAAGTCATATTCCACTAGAAGAAGCTATCATACATTTTATGAACAGGTAAGAAAATACCTTTCTATCACATAGTGGTCTCACCAGGCTGAGTAATACTGCTGAAATATTTGTATAGGTGATTATTTGATCTCATTTTTACCAAATTTCCAGAAATATCCAGAAGCATATGAGCTCTCATGCTGACAGAAATCTTTTAAGTGCCAGGGCTTGGAATGTTTGTACCATTTTTAAATGGTCTGTGCATCCTTAAGCAACAAGTCTAGCCTAGTTGTAGTATATCTCATGGAATGTTAGATTTGCTGACCAAATATTATTGATGCAAGGACCTAACACATAGAGCAAGATGAAGTCACGTGTGTGAGAGATAAATTTAGAAATGGAAAGCTAAGAATTTTGGCCACATATTTGAAAAATGATACACTCTGATGGGAGTGAGGGGATGCGTGTCACATAGTGAACTGAACTAAGAGAATAAGTTTTCCACACTGAAAAACTGAAAAAAATAAAGGACCCTCCAAAGATTATTTTTTCACATGTATAATTAAGATCAATGGATGCAAAAAAGGAATCAATTCATACTTACAAATATAAAGAGGTAGAATTGCTATAATCAATATTTCAAAAAGTAATAAACTCATAACTCCAAGTACAATTGTGACATAGATTCTCAAATACAACTAGAGAGGTGAAACTGAGCCCATGTCATTAAGTCATTATTGCAGAAATGATACCTCTTCTTTGAAATAAGACTATACATTTTTTTTACCCCCCATATTTTGGATATGAAATAAGTAATTAAGATGCTGATAGTCATATGATCTTGCTTAAGTCATCTTTAATTTCTAGAAATTATGCGACAAAAATAATTTTGCAAAGTGGATTGAACTGAGAAATCTGTATCAATCACAAAATTGAATTTTTATAGGGAGTTTACATTTCAGGTCTCTTAAATGAAACAGAAAACAATTTTGCTGATATGTACGTCAAGACAGTCAAAGAGCTAGACGTAATCAGAGTATCGTGAAAGAGATTTAAAAATAAGCTTAAAGTATTCATTATACAATTAGCTAAAAATTGTGAGAGAAATGATGTAAATCAGTCACATGAAGAACTGATAGTTCTATAAATAAAAATATAGTAATTGAATTAAGTAAAAAGTTAGTAATTAAGTCAATTAAAAAAAAGATAAGACATCACCTAAGCGAAAATGAAATAATTGAAAGTTATATGGAAAACTGAGGAAAGGAAAGGAAGTCTTCAATTGGGGTTTAGAAAATCACATGTAATGATTTAGTAGTTTCTTTGTACATATGTTTCATGGACTGAAGGCAATTTGGAGCATTTATGAAATATGTTTTTATTGTGACTTGAGATTCCTTGAATATCCTCACCATTTCAAAAATTGTATCTTTGAAAAAGTGTGGACACTAATATTGGAGGGGCAAAAAGGAAACAGTCTGACCATCTTGAAGTTTCCATATGTTTCTTCAGAGACTTCATAATCAGAGTGTTCTTTTGAATGGAGTACCTCATCACAGAGGTAGAACCCGAAGGAAAGAGTATGTCACTTCATATAGCACGTACACAGAAGAATGTCGTATTAGTCTTGGTGTTCTGGTGCCCTTTATGGGATGATGGCTTTATAAGAGGGGTCTAAAGATAAGAACTAAAGATAGGAGTCCTGCGAAGATGATATGGAGTTCTGTTTAAACTTGAAGGTTAGAACCTTCATACAAGAATAAATTGTGCAGGGGGTGGTGGTTCATGTTTATAATCCCAGTGGCTCAGGAGTCTGAGTCCAGAAGATCGAAAATTCAAAGTCAGCCTCAGCAAAAGTGAGGTGCTAAGCAACTCAGTGAGACCCTGTCTCTATATAAAATACAAAATAGGTCTGGGGATGTGGCCCAGTGGTTGAATGACCCCAAGTTCAATCCCTTTTAAACTCCCCCCGCAAAAAAAAGAATGAGTTGCTATGGACATTTTTTTTTCATTTTAGCACTTAGCATAAACATTTAAAATGTGTGAAATGTCTACAGTGCAATAATAGAAGATAGATTTTTTGCAAAACAAATGAGGTGCCTTAAGTTATGGCACAGCATTTTATCTAGGAAGAGCAGATAATGTTATTTAATACTAGGAGAAAAAGGGAGGGGGTAAAGATATTAAGCACTCTTTAAATTATGGAATAAGGCTTTGAAGAAAAATAGAAGAAATAGATATGAAAATTAAAATTTGGCCACAGAACATAGAATAAAGAAACCAAACAGCCATGCAGTTCGAGACCAGAGAGAAATAAAGACAACAATTTCAATAAATGGAAGCATCAAAGAACTGACTCTCAAATGAATTAAAAGACAGGAGGGATTCAAAGTATGAGAGGTCATTGTCAAATTCTGAGGTATTGTAAGAAACAAGAATGAGAGTAGGATGATTGTTTTGGAGAATGCATTAAAGTAAAAAGATATTATTGGATTTAATCTTTAAATGTCCATTGTTGATCTATGATAGAGTGCTTTTTGGAATGATTTTGTCCTATAACTTTTGAAAGTTGAAATGCTAAGTTATTTACCATCCCAAAATACATTTTACCTGTCTTTGGGGGCATGTGAGGCATCTAACCTCTACTGGAGCTTGAAATATTGGATTTTTATTCATAGTATTGTTTTTTTTTTTTTGGGGGGGGGGTTCTATTACCACTGAGGGAGATATAGGGCTTAGGCAGCCAGGGTAATATGACGAGTGAGGAGTTAGGTGCAGAGCCAGAATAAAGAAGTATGGGAGGGTCTTCTAATGAGGTCAACTTCCTGCTTAATGAAAGTGCTCATGGACACAAGCAGGAGATCCAATTTGTTCTCCTAAGCAGGGGATCTAATAAACAAACAAACACAGATGTGTGGACAGAGTGGGCACCAACCAATGATAGTGAGGAACACGTGGACCGGGAGGAGATGAGAAAAGGAGGACATTCTAGAGACCATAAAAAGAACAGGCCAAAACTCCCCCAGTGAGGCCCCTTCCCTTCTGAGAAGTCTGTCCCTATATCTGGGTTGCTTTTGCAGTAAACCTGATTCTTGCTTGCTATTTCTGTGTCCCCTTTGTCAATGCTTTGCTGAACAGAGATAGTGAACACAGCACCTCTACAACATAACACTACCTAGTAGTTGTTCAAACTAAAATAGACATTATTTTCCTGAGTGAATTGCTCCTAAAATGTGAGGCAATGGAGTAGTGGTCAGTCCACACAGACACACACAGTTTGGGAAGCTGGTCATCCTTGTTTTGTATCATGATTCATAAACTACTTTGTTTAACAATTTGGAAAGCAGAGCACATGGCCCTTGAGCCTTTATCTATGGAGAAATAGTTATAAAAAATCATAATGTGATACTCTATATACAGGGTTACGAAAAATTGTGCTGTGAGTGGATAATTATGAATGTAATGCACTCCACAATTGTCATGTATGTAAGAAATAAATTAAAAAATCATAATGTGAGTGTATATTGCCTATTCCTTGAGGTTATATGCAAATGAGTACAAGAAAGAAATCACCTCAGGTGAGACTTACTTTCAAAACATTATGAACGGGGAAGTCCAGAGACATGGGCATTTGCAGCATTGGACAATCTAATTCATTCTTTATTCCCCCAAAGCCAGAAGATAAAAATGTCACTAAAAAAAAATTACCAAGAATTCTGTTTTAGATTCCTCAGCCAAGAATGCTTTTTAAACTTGTAGTTAATATCAGATTGTGACTGTTGTCTTTCATTCCACTCTATGGTGCTAAAGATCTTCAAGTCAGTTTCTTTAACATAAGTTGGGAGAAGACATGAGCACACAGAAGAAAATTCTAAGTCAGGCTTAAGACTACATCCAATAAAAAACACCATGGTTTGTTCCTTATGAAACGGTAATATGGGGAAGCAAATAGTCAATGAGTCTGATAAATTTTTGAGAAGACAATTAACAAGGAATTCATAGTCTTGCCCTAAAAGCATCTGATTATTTATCTCTAAAAGAGATTTCAGGTTTCCAATATTGCAACTGCAAACATTAGTTTGTGAAAATATGCAATATCCAAGCAGAACATAAATCCTACTTCATATGCAACCACAGTAGCTGATGGGCACAGTGGAGAACTTTCCAGAGGACAAAGTCCTATGTGAAAAGAACAACATGGCTGATAGATCAGAAACTGAATGGACCCAATGACTCCATTCAACTTTCAGCACTCTGAGAAGAGGCAGGTTTACGTAATATGAAATCTTATCATAGATAACTCTTCCAACTCTCAGAAAAATATATTAATATATAAAGGACATATAATGTAGAATATAATATGCATAAAGCATATATATAATATATAGTATAAAGACTATATAGTATAGCATGTATGGAGAATGGAGCGTAGGCACTATACAGAGTAATACTATTTAAAATTCTCCATACATTTGTCGATGTGTAGTAAAAATTCATGTATTAATTTCTACAAATCTCCAGAATTTTTGTTTACTGAAATTATTTAAAAGTCTGAATTTGCATAATATCTGGGTGTTCTAAAATTGAGTATAAAATAGTAATTTATAAGAAATCCAGAAACACATCATTAACTCTCTGTACGTGCAAATGAATTTGACATTTCCTGGGAGCTAATGAGATACATGTTTGCTGTCTAATTTGACAAGCATTCCTTTTTGGAAATCTCAAATAGAGACACCTTCTAAATCTGAGTCTTTAGGACAGACCAAGTCAAAATATGCCAAAATCAATATCAGTTTTTCTCTTCTAATGGTATTTTCTATAAAAAGGCAAGGCTTCTATTGTTGCATAGATATGATTTGAATCCTGATCCTAAAAATTATTGCTTGTCACTTAGCAGTTTACTCTGAAGCTGTGTTCATGGTCAAAACTTTGGAGTTCAAGCCAACCACAATTTTGGTTCAGCTATTACCAGTATTTCTTTTCTGAAGGTACTTTACCTTTTTAGTTGATGTTCTCCCCAGTTGATTCTGTAATTGCTATCTTCTTTTAGAATTCAAAATCCAGTGTTATAATTATCAGCTCAGATATAGACCACTTTGACTCCTAATGCTCAATAAAGCAGTTTAGTCTGTAACAAAAACAACCAACTATAGGGAGTAAATAGCTGCTGAGGTCAAATCCTTTGTGGGTCTGTTTCTGTAAAGAAATTTGAATTTTTCTCTCTGTGGAGAAAATGGTTGTGTTTGCTTTATAAAAAGCTGGTCTGGAAATATTCATTGTTTTCAGTTTTGTGAAATATTATTATATTTTACTAATTTATCAACCATGCCTTTTCTTCACTTTTACTTGTTTTTAAGATGTTATATTTTCTGGAGAAGAATCATTTAGAATGTTTGATAATCAATCTATAATCATTTATTGTGTTGTAAACATACTCTTTTAAATTGTGATATACATTTTAATTTGTTCCTGATGTATTTGGGACATCTTGTTTGTTTTAACACAGCTGTATTTTTAATCCTTTTAATTTAAGGTTAGCAGTATTTTTGTCCTGGTCACAAAATTCTGTTCTTCCCCAAGGTGTTATAAATAATTACTGTGAAATTGTTAAAACCTGACTTGCTCTGCTTCAGCAAAATTCTTTGAGATTTTTGTTTTCTTTAATGTAAGGCAAAGCTTCATTGTAGCTAATGGTTTTTCTCTACTAGAGAATTATGTTTAAAATTCTTATTTTTAATGGTGAATGATATTTTACAGCATATAGTTTTAAATTAAGCTTACCTGAATAAATGCAATATGATCATGAAATTATATTGCTGCCTATAGCTTTTTATTTGCTAATATTTTATTTAAATATTTTTAATTACATTTGTACATGAAACTGGACTCTAATGTTTCTATTCCTTTTTAAAACTCCTATATTCCAGAACAACACGTTTGGAAATTTCACAAATTATGATTGTATTGCTCAGCAAATTTATACAAAAGGAGAACACTCATGGGAAAATCGTGGATCAAGATGTAGAACACTGTGAGCATTCTGGAAGTTTTCTTTTTGACTCCTTCTCATCATTATGTTCACAGGTAATCAGGGTTTTGATTTATTTAACCATAGAATAGTTTTTTTTGTATTCACAAAGTTTAAATAGTATAATATTACAGCTGACTTATTTCTAGTTTCATTTTACTGTGATTGGAAAAGATTGTGTGTCATGCTCTGTGGCTTAACATATGGTCTATGCTGTAGAAAGTTTTGCATGCACTCCAGGGAAGGGAATGTGTATTCTGCTGTTGCAGAATGTAGTACTGTATCTATGTATATGTATCGATGAGTCTTAATTGGTTTATGATATTGCTCATTTTCTCTGTTACCCTACTTATCTTTTGCCTAGATGCTCTGCTATTGAATGTAGGGTATTGAAATCTCTGTCTATAATGGCAGAAATATCCATGTCTACCTTCAAGTTTGTTAGTGTTTGTAAGCTATCATCAGTTGTTCTATAAGGCCCTAGTTTTGATTCTAAGCACAATTTTTAAAAGTTCATTTTTTGTAGTGAAATATAGTAATTTAGCTTTATGTCCTTGGTGTTTAGATATTTTTTTTAGCTATTATCTTTATGGTTATTATAGGTATTAGATTTAGCATCCTTAAAGTATTATAACTTATTTTGATTTTATACTGAGTTTACTTTCAAAAACATATAGAAATTCTCTTCCCATTAAACTCCACCGTCTTTATGTTTTCACTGTCATAAATTGTATCTATTCATTTTATGCATAAAGGCATATATATGTAATTATAGTTATTTTATACAATTATCCTTTAAATATTTATGAAATAAGAAAAAGGAGTTACAAATCAAAAATACAATAATACTGTTTATGTATTTGCCATGCGTGTTCACAATTTAGTGTCCTTATTTAAATTCTTTATATTTTCTGCTCAAATCCTCTATTGAACCCTTCTAGTGAATTATTTTATTTCCATTATATTTTAACCTCCAGAATTTATATTTGTTACTTTTTTTCCTTTTTTGATATTCTTATTTTGTTCACACATCATTTTTTAAAAATTTCTCTTAGTTCTCTGTCATGTTTTCCTTTAGCTCTTGGAATCAATTAGTACAGCTGTTTTAAAACCTTTGTCTGGACTTCTTAAGGACATTTTCTGTGTATTTGTTGTGCTGGTGTTGAATGAGCTATATTTTCCTATGGTTTTTGTCAGCCTTGTGATTTTGGTGAAACCTGGCATATGGATATTATTATTGTGAGTAAGCACAGTAATTAAATTCTCTTCCATCTTAAAGGTTTTTATTTTTTGATTTTTTTTAAGATTTCAGTAGTCTGTTGTTACCTTGTAAACTTTTTTTTTTTTTTTGAAAAGAGTATTTATTCTCATCTGTGGTAATTGAAGTGTGTATTTCTTAGCTTGTTATGGTTTTGTTCTCAAATATCTACCAAAGGCCCAGATGTGGATGCTTTGTCCAGCCTGTAGTGCTATTGAGAGTTGGTGGGACCTTTAGAAGGTGGGGCCTGATGGAAGCAAGATAGGTCATTTGGAGCATGCACTGAAGGTGATATTGGGATCCTAGACTCTTCCTCTCTTTCTTTTCACTTTCCAGCCTCCATGACATGAACACATTTTCTCCATATGTACTGTGCTACCCCAGATCCAAAAGTAAATCCAGGACCAAGCGGCCATGGACTGAAACCCTGGAAATTATTGCCGCACTCTGGCTGGGCACAAAATAACCGAGCCGCCACATGGCCTTGTAGGTTCAAACAGCAACCTTTATTCCTGAATTCTCACTGGCTCTCTACACACACTTCCCGGGAACACTCTGCCTCCACCAGGCTCCTGTGCCAATTCTCTCAGAACCCGGCAAGAACTCAACAAGAACTCCAAAGTAGCAGGTGCCTGAGGCAGCAGGATCCGCCCTAATCCTGGAGCCGCCCTATTCCCAGCAGGATCCTTTCAACCATTCCCTCTGGCAAAAATGCCAGGCATCATTCTGTCTAAACTGTGGCTCTCAACAATTATGAGCCTCAACTAGTCTTTTTTTTTTTATTTTAATTTTATTGTTGGTTGTTCAAAACATTACATAGTTCTTAATATATCATATTTCACAGATTGATTCAAGTGGGTTATGAACTCCCATTTTTACCCCGTATACAGATTGCTGTGTCACATCAGTTACATTTCCATTGATTTACAAATTGCCTTTCTAGTGACTGATGTATTCCCTTGTAGTGGATTATCTCAGATGTTTTACCACAGTGCCAGACACTGGTTAACACATTTGTGTTCCATTTCCGCCCCCCACCCCCATCACTGGTAGCTAAAACAAACAAATAATGCTTTTCCCAATTTTTGAGATTAACTCTGTACTTGCATTAAGTCTGTGGATCATACTGAGATGAAAATTTAGGGTCTTCTCAGATCTGTGCTGAGTATGTATCTTCCTATGGACATGCATTTGGCTTTTTAAATCCCCCTGTTTTCAGGGATGCATTTGAAATTACTCATTTTATACAAAAACTCTTCCTTAACTCTTCTCCCCATACTTTAGCATGTCCCTTACATTCCTACATCATAATCTTTTATTTCAGGCTTCTTTGAGTATGTTTTCTGTGTACAGTGTATAGTTGAACTGTTTTTTCTTTTTAATACAATCAGAAAATCTCTGCCTGTAGTTTGGAATTGTTTAACCTGTTCACATTTAATGTCATTATTGACACAGTTTTCTTTGTGTCCTTTTGCTATTTGTTTTTTATATGTCTCATGTCTTGTCTTTTTTCTATTTCCTTTACTTCTTATTTTGCATTAAGTGCATATTTTCTATTGCAGCCTTTCAATTTCTTTAGTAACTTTTCACTGTATGTTTATATCTACTTATTTGTACTGAGAATGAACTCAGAGGAACTTTACCATCAAACTGCATCCCCAGTACTTTTTATTTATGATACTAGGGATTGAAAAGGGGGAGTGGGGGTGCTGTGCCACTAAGCTACATCCCCAGCTATACTGTTTTAGTTTGAGATGGGGTCATGCTAAGTTGCCTAGGTGTCTTGGAACTTGGGGTCCTCCTGCCTCAGCTTTCCAAGTCACTGAGATTATAGTCAGGTGCCACCACAACTGGCTCACAGTCCTTTGTATTTCCTTTTATGGTGTCACTAAGCTGGTAAGGGTATTGCCTAATTGCTGAGAGACTTCTCTGAACTTGCCATTCTCCTGCCTCAGCCTCCTGAGTTGTTGGATTTATAGGCAGACAGCATAATGCCTGGCTAACTTTTCACTGTGTTTTTGAAATGATTTTCTTAGTTGCTGTTTATAGAATTGCAGGCCCAATTTAAAACTAATTTTCCTGAATTATCTGAATATCTAAAGCTTTGGTCTTGGTTACATTTATCTAGACGTTATTATCAACATATATGAACTTTCCACTTGTTATTTCTAGGAGAATTAAATAGAATAGAAATTTATTTTGGTTTTTTAATCAATTGCTTAAGAGGAATCTCTTTATAATATACACATTTGTAAGCTTCTTACTCTAGTCCAAAATAAAAAGCATTGTATAATGCCAAACACATATGAGAAATGACTCAGATGTAATATAAATTATGGGAGGACAAGAAGGAGCTAAAGAATTGTGCCTTACTATGCTCTTTGATTTATGTTATCTGAATGCATCAGAAAAAGTACATGAAACATTAAGTCACATGAATAAGTAATCCACAGAGACCTTATAAAGTTATGCTTTTTAGATTAATAAAATTTGACTTCTTATCTCTGACTATAACCATATATATTTTCCTTTAGTTTTCCAGGATTTTTATTTAGCACTGTGCTCCCATTAGTAACATTTTTTTCTCTATCATTTCTTACATTTTAGCATGACTAGAAAAAAAAAGCATCTCAATGAAGGGACCAGTAAAATTTTTAAATTATTAAGTCTATTAACTTTGAGCACTGGTAATTAAATTAAGAACAAAGTAAAATGAAATACTTTTTAAAACTATCAGAAAAACAGACTTATAAAAATTTGGTTTTAACATTCGTATTCAAAGAATATTATTGCTGTATTAAGAAACTGTGATAGTCTGTGGATGAGCAAATTATTTTTTATATTGAAATATAATTTACATCAATTTAGTGCATTAATAAGAAATCTTGCTAAATAGCGACAATCATCATTATAACTTAACTAACAGTAAAAGTATTTTTCTTGTATATAACAGTGTGCTCATGCTTACTTATATAACCATTAATCTAAAATAAGAACGTGAAAAGACATAAATTATTAGTCTAGTTAAAAACTCATCATCCATATTTAAATATTCAGAACATATTAATAGTAATGAAATTAAATATTGAAGCACTAGCACCCACATTTCAATATGGTGCTAACTCCGTGAATTTGGTGAATTTGAAGTGTGTGTTTCCCTTGATGGACACCATCCTCCTTTCCCTCTAATGCAACTTCCATCCAGAACTTACTTTGTATGATTTCTGTAACATTTTAAAAATCACACTTTATGTTATATTTGTTTTTCCAACCAGGATGTATACTTTTACATGTATATAAATTTTGGTTCTGTGTCTTTTTAAAACTACTTATTATTTTAAATTAGTTTAGTTTCACATTGATTAATGTTCTAATTTGTGTAGCATCACCTTTTTCAATTTTATTGTGGACTACTCTTTCAGTTTCACTGTATCATCTCAAAAGTCAGGACATTGTTTTTTAAAAAATTGTTCAGCTTTGAAGATTAAAACCAGTATCTCACACATAAAGGAAAACTTTCTACCACTGATCCTCATCCACAGCTGAACAGGGAAGCTTTGTTTTTCAACACATTTTATTGGTGCATTTTAATTATACATAATACAGAGATTTGGTATGCACATAATTTGTCAGTTCCCTTCCCTAGTACCATCCCTTTCCCTCTTTCCTGCCCTCCCACTCATCTGCTTGCTCTACTTTACTGATTTCCCTTCTATTATTATTATTATTATTAGTGAAATATATATATATATATATATATATATATATATATATATATGATTCATTATAGTACATTCATACAACAAAAACAACAATAGAACAATATTCAAATATTTCCCCATGCCTTCTCCTCCTCCCTTTACTCTACTAAATCAATCATTGCTTGTTATCCTTTGTTTTTAGGTCATATTTAATAATTTTTTTCATAACCTCTAAAGCATGAAGATAATGCCTTACTATTCTTCTAAAATTTAAACAGATCTTTCTTTCAAATATAATTATTTATTTCATTTTCAATTTTTTAATGTGCTACTTGAGATTCTGACATTTCTCTGAGTTTAAGTTTCAGAAGTTAGATCTCACCCCAGTTAGAATTGCAGTTATCAAGAATACAAATTAATAAGCATTGGCAAGGATGTGGACGAAAAGGTGTGCTCATACATTGTTGTTAGGACTGCAAATTAGTACAACTACTCTGGAAAGTAGTACTGAGATTTCTCAAAAAACTGTGTGATTCACCTATCACACTCCTCAGTATATAACCCCCAAATCTAAAATCAGCATTCTATGTTGATGTAGCCACATCAATACATATAGCAGCATAATTCACAATAGCCCAACAATGGAACCAACCAGGGTGCCCTTCAACAGATGAATGGGTAATGAAAATGTGATATATATATATATATATATATATATATATATATATATATATATATATATATATCACACTTACACACATTTGTGTGTGTATATATATATATACACAGACACATATACACACACTTACACACACACACAATGGAGTATTCCTCAGTAATTAAAAAAATGAAATTATGGCACTTTCTGATAAATGGATTGATCTGGAGACTATCATGCTAAGTGAAATAAGACAGAAAACGAAAGGTGGAATGTTTCCTATGATTTATAGAAGCAAGTCCAATATAAGGGGGAGTTGGGAGAGAGAAAGAAAGAGACAGGAAAGGGGGGAATTTCATAGAAGAAAGATTTGTGGACTAGATGAAGGGGACTGAGGGAAGCAGAAAAGGGACAGAATAAGTGAAAAACAGCAGAATAAATCTGCCCTAACTCTCCTATGTACATATATTTGAATATAACACAGAGAATCTCACCATCATGCATATCTTCAAGACCCTAATTATTAAAAACAATCTACACTCAAAGAAATAGTAAAATATCAGTTGAGTAGAAGGAAGGGAACAGGGGGGAAGAAGGAGGGGAGGTAAAGTAGAAGTACTAGAGACTGAGTCAGAACAAATTATATTCCATGTTTTTGTAGTTATGTCAAAATGAATCCTAATGTTATGTTTAACTAAAAAGAACCAATAAATATTTTTCATAAATTAGGCAAATAATCATTGTGTTACAAATTTGGAGTGATTAGCAACACTGAATTCTAAGAGTTACTAAATCAAGAAAAAAATTTGTTTTTTTTTTCTTTTTTTTTCTCAAAAATTTGTACAAGGGAATGAAAATAGGTTCTATTAGAGCCTGGTATTATGAAATTCCAGGTGGTACAGTCATCATTACTGAACTATTTCACTGAAGCATTTAGAGGTCAATTTTCATTTTCTAGTGGAGGTGATATGTTTCCTTCCTTGCATGTAGATGAGGTGGTTCTTTGGCTTTAGCTAAATTTTTATGTTCCTCTAAATATCAAACATATTTCAGTGTTTCTGCCAGTCAAATCATTATAATTTAATAAATAATTTTATTAATGTTGAACTATCAATAGTTACCATAAGCAGTTTTTTTTTTCAAAGAAATGTTAGTTGCTCACCATAAATTTCATTTTAGTGAATTGATTCTCGAAAGTTTACTTACAACCTCTTTTGTGTCTACCAAGAAGTAATATGAAGACTTAAACCATCATTTTGACCTTAACTCACTGAGTCAATTTATTCACCTCAGGAAGTCAAACAGCTTCAGTAAGCTGACACAAAGGCTTTAGCACAGAAAAGCTGAACATGGAACATTTGTGTACTTCTCCCTTGTACTCACTAATTTTGAAGTTTCTCAGGTTATTATTTTTCTTGCAATCCTAAGTGCTTGGGAATCCAGCCAACCCATTAGACATTTTGTGAATGTTGGTTTACTGTTTGGAATACTATTGGTAAGAAGAATTAACAAATTGTTAAAAGATCAAAAGTATTTCAGTTCTTTAGTAAAACTACAATTCTGTCACTCTGGGGTAGAGGCTCACTGACCTGAAGAAGCTCATGCCACACTAAGGACAGAGGTGAGCGCAGTGCTATTCCAAAGTGATGAAGTACATTAAAGGACCAAGCAGGCCCAACCACTGGGCCTGAGAAAAGTGTAGGGACTTCTGGGAAAGGATTCCCTGTCAGAGAGAAATGGAGGGAATCATTATTTTTAGTGTCACATTTGCTTTTGTGTTTGTTGATAGCAAGAAATTGGTAAGGGAGAGTCTGCTGCTCTGTTGTGTAGCATCCTCTGTTGCTTACTTGTCTCAAGAAATGGAAAACAGATTCTCTATTGCAATAGGGTATTTTCTACATGATCCCTGATGATGTGATGCCATCTTATATAACAATATAAATTCCCAACCTGGCTATTTTTTTATCATGAAACTGGATAAGTGTGTATAGAGAGAGACTTTTGAATCTTTTTTTTTTGTTGTTGTTGTTGTTGTTCCATTTTCCTTGGCTTAAAGGAAGAAATTAGAACAATTTTACTCTAAGGCTTCATTTCAGTATAAAGCTTGAACTTATTGAAAAAGGCACATTTTTTTTTTTTTGTTAGAGAATGGAGGAAAATCTACTTTGAATCTGAAATGTGAATCAATGATAAGGACAGTCAGGGTATCTGGAGAGAGAGAATGAGCAAGCAGCGTGGGTTGCTGATTGGGAAG